>NW_004955454.1:14896084-14995940 GCF_000276665.1 Chinchilla lanigera | reverse complement strand
CCCGGGGAGGCCGAGGCAGCGCGCGCCAGCCGCCCCTGGGCGGAGCGAGACTCGCAGAGGGCCGGGGGTGCAGGAAGCCCCCCTGAAGCCGCCCTCAGCGCGTCGCTCCCCTCCGCCGACCTCCGAGTCCAAGTGGGCTGGACGCTCTGGACGCCGGCGGGGGCGCCCCCACGTCGGGCTTCCCGGAGAGAAGGGTGAACGCGATTGATGCTCGGGACTCACTTTGTTCTGAGTAATTCAGTGACTTCCCAAGGCTGCACGCGCAGCTCAGGGCCTCCTCGATCCGGGAGCTGGGCTGTAAAGTGAAGTGGCCCGGCAGGTACTCACAGGTTCTCCCAGGAAAGCGAAGAAAGGGTGCCTAGCAGGAAAGGGTGCCTAGCTGGAAAGGGTGCCTAGCAGGAAAGGGTGCCTAGCAGGAAAGGGTGCCTAGCAGGAAAGGGTGCCTTCTCAGAAGTGGGCAGCCCTGAACAGGCAGGAACGGCGGTGGTGATCCCTGCGCGGTCTCCGCTTCGCAAGCAGCACGCAGCAAGTGCCTAATCAGTGCTGCTGAATTAGACACGGACTGTGTGTTAAATTTATGCTTCAGCTCGATAAATGCCACTTACACATGGTCTTGGTTACTTTCCTCTCACTGCTGAGACAAAATACCCGACGCCCAGAACTAAGGAAGGAAAGGCTTATTTAGCTCACAGTCTGTGCAGGTTTCAGTCCATAGTCAGCTGGCTCCAAGGCAGAGTGGCACATGGCAGAGGGCAACAGTTCACGGGGGTGGGCAGAAGACAGCAAAAGCAACAAGAGCAAAAGGGGGGTAAGCAAGTCTCTTTTCCCTCTTTATATTGTATATGGGCTGTCCACCCACGCCCACACCCTCTCCGTGCCCTCCTCTGGCACAGGCTCAGGATGGGTACAAAGTACCCCGGCTCCCTGCTGAGTCACACAGTTAACCTTCTAAACTTCTCAAGTTGACACAACCAGAGACAGCCGGTCCTCTGCACCCCAGGATGCAGAACTGCTGAGTTACTTAGTTAAAATTCTAGACTCCTCAAGTTGACACAGTGTATCAACCATAACACACACCCAAGACATAAGACTCATCTCAGTCATTGTGGGTGCCCACTTGTTCTAAGCTGGCACCTGTGTGCTGGAACCCAAGCACTGTGCCACCTTGTAGCAGCATCACTTTTCCTCTGTAAACACCGTCCTTAAGAGGCTGGCCTCAGCTACAGTCATCGAGCCAAAGCAGCCCCCTCCTTACATGTCTTAGTTACTTTTCTCATTGCTGAGACAAAGTACGGGACACCTGCAGTTAGACACCCGAAGTTAACGGAGGAAAAGTCCATTTAGCTCACAGTCTGTGGAGGTTTTAGTCTATAGTCTGTGGGCTCCAAGGCAGGGTGTCATGGCACACGGGCATTTTGGAGGAGAAACAGCCCACGGTGTGGCAGGGCAGGCGGAAGGCAGCAAAGTAGCAGGGCATCTTCTTTCCCTCCCTTTTTATTTCATCCAGACACCTGCCTTTTCGGTGGTGCCACCCACACCCAGGTTGGGGCACCCGTAATCCCAGCATCACATCCCTAACCTAAGAATCACACACCCTAATCTAGCCACCTGTGAAACTCCCCACCTGTGACTGCATGAGGCTTTGAGGCACATGAGATACAAGCCTTAAGACAGCAAGATCTGACACAGCAGTTATTTTGTTTCTAATAGGAGAGTGCTAAAGTTTTCGAACTATAGTCATGAGCTGCATAATGATATTTCCGTATTTCCGTCCACCACAGATCCCGTATACGAAGGTCGTCCCATAAGACTTTTTTATTTAAATAGGAGATTTGATCTGTTTCAATACACATTTCTTAAATGATGCCAGGGTTTTGTCTTTTTATATGTTTTTATTAAGTTTATTGGTACAATTTAGATATACATAATGATGACACTCATCATAGGGAATTTGTACCTGCACATGATATGTCTTGATTCTTTTTTGTCCCACTCCCCTCCCCTCCTTTCTACCCTCTTCCCCTCCTTATTTACAAAAGCTATGTTTTCATTTTATCCTTCTTTTCTCACTTTTTTCTTTTCCCTGCCTTCCTTTCCTCCTCCTTCCTCCCTGGTTCCCCTCACCTTTTGAACAATTTCTTGTGTTTTTTTGTTTGTTTGTTTTTGTTTTTTTCCAGGAATCGAACTCAAGACCTTGTGCTTGCCAGGCAGGTGCTGTGCCGCTGAGCTAAATCCCCAGCCCGAACAATTTCTTCTTATTTCACAATATCTATTATACATTTTGGTTCTTATTTACACTTTCAGTTTCTCACACCAAAGAGACAGTGCAACATTTACACATGTGTGTCTGATTTATTTCAGTTAAGAGTATGGTCTCAAGGAGCATCCATTTAGCTAGAAATGTCTCAAGTTTATCCTTATTTATGGCTGACTAGTACTCCATTTTGTAAAAAACCACATCTTTTTTATCCATTTATCAGTTGATAGGCATTTGAGTTGTTCCCAAGATTTAGCTGTTACAAACTGTGCCGCTATAAACACGAGTGTACATGTATCACTGTGGTATGATGCCTTTATTTCTTTTGGGAAGATACCAAGGGATATCTCAGTCAAATGGGACCTCTAGTCCTAGTTTTTTGAGGAATCTCCACACTGATTTCCACAGTGGTTGCACCAGTCTTCACTCTTACTAGCAGTGGAAAAAGGTTCCATTTTCCCCACAGCCCCACCAGCATTTGTTATTGGTTGATTTCAAAATAATAAGCATTCTTTCTGGAGTGAGATGGAATCTTGGCATTGTTTTAATTTGCATCTCTGGAGTGACTAGTGATGTTGAACATTTTTTCATATATTTATTTGCCATTTTTACTTCTTTATCTGAGAAGTATGTATTCATCTCAGATGCCCATTTTTGGGTTAGGTCTTCAAATTTTGGGGGGTTCTGGGTTTTTTTCAGTTCTTTATATGTTCTAGATATTAGTCCTTTGAGGAACAACTGGCTAAAAATTTTTCCCACTCTCTGTGTTGTCTTTTCATCCCATTGGTGATTTCTTTTTCTTTTCCTGTACAAAGCTTTTTAATAAAATGAGATCCAAGTTGTTGATTCTTTGCAGTATTTCCCATGCAATCAGGATTTTGTCAGAGTTTTGAAAATAAAACAAAAAGCCAAGCAATTGTTTATAGTAATAGACCATTTAACAAATATACATATAGATAGATATATAGATATAGATATAGATATATCCCAATCATTAGTACCAAGTAATTGTTTTTGGAATATTTTAGAACTCCATAGTCATTGACATCAATCTCTCCTATGCCCGAGACAAGTAAATTCATAGCTTTAAAATTTACATATTAAAGGATTTTTTTAAAGCTACAAAGGAAGAATCATAATTCCTAGACCATAAGATTATACTGGAGCTGAAAAGTTCCTGTCACCTAATGTCATTGTAGCCTTATAACGTGTAGCAAGGCAATATTCAGGTATTTGTGAAGATGCTGATGTCAACAAACCTATTGTATGGCCAATCCCATAAAAGTGTATCACAGTCAGTTCTGTGCAGTATAGGACACCTGATCCGGACAGCAAGTCATTACTAGTTCATGTATTTGCTAAACTGTACTCACCATTATTTCAGAGCATACCCCTGCTGTTAAAATGTTTGTTGTTAAACGTGTGCCATTTCATGCTGGCAGCAGCTCTGTCCCTATCATGGGTAGCGCATCTCTTGATTGTGTTAAGAGTTGCTTATACTGATTAGACCAGCTCATTTTATGTAAGTTATAGTCTGTGACACTCAAACCAAGGCAAAGTCACCAAACAATGCACTTTTCAGCATGTGCTCCCTTCGTTAAGCCACACGTGACTATTTATCCTTCAAAGGAAAGAAGTAGGACGGCTATACCATCCAATGTTCACTAGTTCCTGGGGAAGAGTGGTGGGGCTACCATGGGACAGTGTCGGGCAGATGAGTTAAATCTGCTGAGGACCCTATAGAGCAACTCACTAGAAGGACCACATCCTGGACTTTTCTCCAGGAGAATGTCTCAAATATGCTGGCCCTAAACACAGGAAACTACTATTACCAGTCAGTCCTCCCTACCGGCTGCCGGAAGATAGCAAATGACAGTAGACGTAAAACATTTTGACACTGGTTGATCCATCCCAATGTCCTGTCAGTGTTTTTGGTGGGCGTCTCTTGGAGTGGGAAGCACAACGCCGGGCACGCCTGAGTTTACGCTCAGCCTCCCTCTTCCTAACTCCTTGGGAGCAAGCGTCCCAGCTACGGCCGTCTCTTCGTCCTCATCCATGAACGGCTACTGTCCTCCCCACTTCTTAGCACCATCCGCACGGTGTGAGCACGCCCTCTGAGTCTCCGCAGCTGTCCTTCCGCCTCAAGCTCCAGTGAAAATTCCACCTCTCAGGGAAGCTTTTCTTTAAGACCTGAAGACATTTATTACTGATAGCCTTTTTCCAGACATCCTCAGCACTCATAGTGGGCAATTCTTCTAAACCAAACCCGGCTACAGTACTTGGACACTGTCCTCGTTTCTGCTTGTAGCTTTCTTTCCTTGACTACCAGGATAGTAAGTTGTTTTTTGGGGTTTTTTTTGGAGGGGGTTGGAAGGCACTACTTACATCTGTCTGTTTGCCAATGTACCTCCCCAAAGTGCTGCAGGGCACTTTAAAATACTTCATTGTACTCACTGACTGGTCAATTGATTGCCTCAACAATATTTTCTAAAACGTACACAATGGAATGATCAGAGGCAGGCTTCAGATGAATAAAGTCTGCCTTGACGGGAAAGGCAGGAAGAAATGAATCGGACTGGCAGTGTGGAGGGGGATTACAGAAACGCACAGCTGTGTGTAGCACTTCCTTGTGTTTTCAGATAACACTTGTGAGCTCACCTACTTGTAACTCACACTGCACACTCAAGGTGCCTTCCCAGTCAGCTACAGGCACGCACATCACAGAGCAGTGGAAACCGTTCTCAGCACACACGCCCGGCTGAGGAGGACACGCTGACACTCTGTCTCTCTTCCTCTCTTAGACTATAAGTGCATGTCTAATTCTATGTTTTCCATGTTTTATGCTTTTTATCGGTTTTACTGTTTAAAATGGCCCCCAGTCATAGCACTGAAGTTCTGTCTAGCATTACCACGCAAAAAGCTAGGGTGTGCTTTCTGGAGAACACACGCGCTGTTAGGCGTGCTTTCGTCAGGCACAGGTCATAGTGCTTTTCGCTGAGGGCTCAGTGTTAATGGACCCACAATATATTAATAAGGTGTCCTTAAACGGAAACACACAAAACAGCTGATCAGTTGATGAAAGTGTAGCCAGAGACTCAGGAACCTGGCGCACGGTCTCCGCTAGCAGCAACGGCTTAGTGTCCACTAGTTCAGTGTGAGAGTGATTTCACAGACTGTTCTGCCACACACAGTGAGAATCAGCTGCACATGAGAAATCGCGTCATCCATTGGTAGGAAACAAAATGTCTGACCCAAAGAAACGTCTCTTCTAAGACTATTACACGCCTGTGCGTGACCACTCATCGGGCATTCTCACGGCCCCTTCCCCCACTTCTTGCTAGCAGCTCCTCCCGGTGCCGTGGAGGAGACTGGCCCTTCTTCCCCTCTTCTGGAAAGGAGGTCTGCACTTCTCCCTCTGGGCTTCCAGACTCCTGAGCCCAGCACGGGGACTCCTACAGATCGCACAGACCCTGGCTGGCCTTTTGGGAAGGGGCCAGGGGACACTAAGACTTTGCCTCTGACGCTCGCATACATAGATACAGACCCACGTGGTCTGGGTAGCAAATACTGCACAGCAGTGTTCCTCCATCCTGGAGGAAAGTTAGAGTCGCCTGATTGGCCAGGCTACCCCCAGGACCAGGACCTCCTGGACCTGTAAAATCAAAGTCTGCAGAGGGAGCCTCATCATAGAGACTTTCAGGTCCCTGGATAGTTCCAGACAGAACCACTGGGAGACAGACGCAAGCAAGCATTCTGGGAGAGCGTGCCGCATATCTGCCAAGTGGTTTCTGTTTATCACCAGCCTCCCCCAAGATGCAGCGGGGTCCTTTCGTCAAAGGCATTTGGCAGTACTGCGTCAAAAGTTGTTTAACATGGAGAAACCCATGCAATGAAGCAAATTTGTCTTTCACATTTTAATTTCCTTTTAATATTTTCCCCAACCATTCACATGTTCTAATACACTCCTCCAGGTCCCCAGGTGCACCCGAAACCTTTAAATAAGGCCAGGGGCCAAGCCCGTCACCTGCAGTCAGGTCGGCACCCTGCAGGGCAGCGGCCCGCAGCAGGCCTGGCTGCCTGACCACGCGGCTCTGACTTGGGAGGGGCCCCGGTCTGGATGTGCAGGGCCCTCCCGAGCCTGAGCCAGCAGCTTGCCATTCGGCCTGACTGCCCGGCCTGCAGCTGCTTGGCTTTCAGAAAACGCCCTGAGGTGAGGGAGGCAGCAGGAAGTCACCGTCAATTCGGGACAGGCCTGGGGCCTCGCAGGCAGGTGGCAGGCCCAGAACACTGGCCTCAGGCTGGGCTGTGTCCTGCTGCCGCTGCAGGCCTGAGGGAAAAGCCTGTGAGTCAAACACACTGTGGGAGGTGCTGCTCCGGACAGCCAGCTCCTGAGACACAGAGACTCTCTCCAGAGAGGCTCTCCTGCTTCTGCCTCCTGCTCCATACCCTGGCAGAGGCCAAGGAGGGCTTCCTGAGCCAGGGGCAGAGCACCCTACAATCGGACAAATAGGAATCAAGGGCGCGAGAGAGGTGCAGCCTCTGCCCAGGGCCCCGCAAGGGACGCAGCAGCCGGGCCTTCTCCAGGGAAGGAGAGGAAGCGTTCTTGCCAGTAAAGAACTCAGGGCTTGCAGCCCAGCTGGTGGCCTGCTAAGGGCCTGGCTGAGACACGCCAAGGGGATGGGCACCAGGATGGGCACGAGAACCTGGTGGCCACCCCACACCACTCACAAACAGTGCTTCTGGGAACGCTCTGGCGGGCCAGCAGCTGTGGGCAGGTCTGGAGGCACTGCGGCCCCTCCAGCCCCTGCAGGCGCCTCTGCTTTCTCTGGGCCAGGACTTCCTGGTGGCTTCCTCCTGGGCCTCCTGACCCTGAAGGCAATGGCTGCTGAGCCCAGGCTGGGCCCTCTGGCTGGTCTCTGGCCGCAGTGGGCTGTGAGGGAGACAGTCCAGCCCCAGTGTCAGGGTCACCTGACATTCATCACATAGCTCTGGTGGCTGCTGGGACCGCCCACGCTCACGCGGCTGGTGGCGGGCCATCACAGCTCTGTAGGCGCCGCAGGTCAGGACGGAAGTCGGGCAGCTGAAGCAAAGCCAACAGCTTCAGCACGCGTGAGGTAGAGTCATGCAGGTGCCTGCTCCCCGGACGACATGGTGCTGCGAGCTCACAGACCTCGTGGCGGGGACAGCAGCCGGCCCGGCCTTCCACAACCTGGCAGTCTTGCCACGCAGCCATGCTCCACGGCCCAGACATCCCAAGCCACTCACGCAGCTTCTCTGGCAGGGCAGGGCAGCAGAGTTCGAGGCAGCCTCACACAGGCCACGCGCAGCCCTGTGAAGTGCTGCTCTTCTGCAGCTGTCATCGGAATGCAGGCCACGGCAGGCTGGAGGGTCGGGATGGAGCCGAGCATAGAGCAGGGGCAGCACAGGGGCCAGAGGGCTGGGCAGGGCCAGGTTGAAGGAGGCCACGGGCAAGGGCTGGATGAGAAGCCGCTGTCTCACTGCGCAGCGGCTGGGTGGGTGTGGTGGGGAGCGGCAGGAGGTGGGGCAGCTGTGATCGTGCCCAAGACTGTAGGTTAGGGCGCCAGACAGATCTTCAACCACCGGAGCTAGAGGACCACAGAGCTGGAAGCTGCTCTCCGGCACGGCCGCAGTAGTCACCGCATCACAGATGTTCCAGGGACCCTGGCCCCTGGCCCCGTCTCCAGGGTACCCGGCAACCAGGCTGCCTCCGTGGGGACCCTTTTCAAGCCTGGCGAACGCGACACTGCTCCTCGTGGGGGGTCCGCCCACAGCGGCGGCGGGCTTGGACAGCGCGGCAGGACGGGGCCTCGAGGCGGCAGCCTCTGCGGGGGGCTTCTCCGCACTCGGGTCCGGGGCCACCTTCCGGCGGAGGGAGCGGCACAGTTCCTAGGACCCCCGGGCAGGCAGGGCCCTGCAGTCCGTGTCCGGCTCCCGCTGTGGGCTGGGGCCCGCCGGCTCAGCTGCGGCCTCGGGGCTGTGCGACCCAGGCAGTCCTGATGGGCCGCGTTACAGGGGGTGACAGGCCTCGGCGCAGTGCTGGGTCGGCTCCCACCCTCCTTCTGTGGAAGAGACCGGTGCTCTTGGGCACCCAGGCCTGGGGGGCAGTGCGGGCAGCGGGGCTGCCTTGAAGGAGGATGAGCCGGGTGCCCGCTGCACGGTGGCTGAGCTGCCTTCTCCTGGGCTGGGCAGCCAGGTCCCCTCCTCGGCTTTCCCGCTGGCTTTCCCGTGGGCCTCACGGAGCCGGAACACGGCTGCTAGCCGGCGAAGGGGGGCGTGCCCAGGCAGAGGGGCGGGAGTAACTATCCAGCCCTACGGGGCACTGGGGTCTGGGCAGCCTGCGGGTCAGGTCGGGGCTGCCTAGCCTGCCAGCCTGGCTCAGGGCTGCGGTGGGAGCCCCGAGCTGTGGCTGCTTCCCCGGATGGTGACAGCTGGGGCGCAGGGCAGAGCAGGGCTGAGGAAGTGGGGCAGTAGGTGGTGGGTGGGCGGCGTTTCCTGGCAGGGCAGCCCCAGAGGCTGAGCCTCCCGATCCACGGACTGAACGGCCCTTTGTCACCGTCTGCTTGGGGCCCCTAGAATGAGAACCTGTGTCCTTGGGGGCCAGGAAGCTCGTGCTACGCACAGCCCGCTATTTCTCTGGAGCACTTGGCACAGGGGGAAGCCCAGTGAGGTACGTCCCCCAGCTGGCGTCCCGTGCAAAAATGTGCCATCCAGGGACTGACCCTTCCTAGGGGGAGGGGTCAGAGGACAGGGCAGGTCGACCGAGGGCAGCGGGTCCCAGCCACCCGGGGCCCAGTTGGTACCCAGAGGCCTCCTCACGGTCCCCTAGCCCAGGCAGTGGGGAGCCCGTGGCACAGGCTTGGTGGAGTGGCTTGGGCACTGCCAGGGCAGCCCAGGTATGCATGAGCCTGGGGACTGGACGGCAGGAGCACCCAGGGCCCGGTCCGGCACCTTCTCAGAGCTTTCTGCTCTAGAGAAGGCAGTTGGTCAGCAAGCTGTCTGCCCAAAGGGGGTCCTGCCATTCTGGTGGGGTACAGGGGTGGGTACGATGTCCAGGATTCCAGCCGCTCTGACCCTGCTTTGGGCTGCCCCATCTACCACCAAGGGGCAGGAGAAGTAGGTCCCTTGTAGTTGCAGCAGTCCTGGCCACCAGCGGAGAAGGGTGGGCTGGGACTGGACTAGGAGTGGCCTCCGGGTGGGACAGCTTCCCATGCATCAGGATTCTGTCCCGGGCACCATCTCTGCTGGAAAGGTGTCACGGCCCCAGGGCTCTTTCTACTCCACTGCGGACCTGCAAGTTGCTAGGCCTTGAGCTGCATCTTAAGGTTGCCGCCCGGAGGGGTGGTCTCTGACCGGCTGGGCCTTCTGGAAAGTCACAGCGATCACCAGCTGGGAGCCACCCAAGGTGCTGTGTCTGACGCCTTTTACTTCCAGTTTCAACCTAACCTGTGTTTCTTTATTGCCAAAGTCTCAGGTATGGCGGAGGCATTCCCTCCAGGCATGAGGCCCCTGCTTGACTTGCTGTGTCTTTTTTTTTTTTTTTTTAACTTGAACCACAGCAATACCTCATCTCTAATTTCTTTTTTTTAAAAATTTCTAATTGCAGCTTTGCTAAACCTGGGAAAGGCCTGGTAAAACCACTTTTCCAAACACTTACATTCACAGTTGCTTCCTCTACACCTAATTCAGCCGAATTTTTTGTGTTTACCAATGTACCGTGACTGTTTCATAATATTCAGCTTCATTTTACATAAAGCAGCTTTTGCACTCGTCTTTTAAAAGTTTCCACTTAATTAAAGTGCTTATTTGTGACCCAGGCACAACTGGCAAAAAACCCAAAAACCAAAAAACTGGCTTTGCGAAAAGCGTGTTCTACAGAGGGCTCGCTCTGTGGGAGGGATCGAGCTGCGTTTCGCGAAGGGAAACAGGAGTGTTAGTTCATCCAGGGTCTGTTCGGAAGAAGTTCTGGGACGCTGTCATGTGGAGGCTTCCCACGTGACCCTCACAACCACGTTCCGTTGTCTCCTCCGCATAGACAAGACAGCCTCACGGCGGGGAGTGGCTTGCCTAAACTCACCGCGCTGGAGTAGGCGGGACTCGAGGCCGGCTGACTGACATCAGCGCTTGCAGCCTTGAATTACAGCAGCTTTGACCAAGTTTGGCTTTCTCAGCCTGAAAGAACACAAAACGCAGCATTTCCAAAAGCACACGAGACAAAAATCGAGCTCTAATCTCTCAGTTCTTTGACATTATAAGGAATAAGTAAGCTACATGAACAGTAAATTTATTAAAACTGAGCCACATGGTGACAGTAACAGCTTAATTACGGTTTGAATCTTATTAATCTTACAACAAAGATGTCATTCAATGATATATGAAACTGCTACATGGTGATTAGACCAAAGTAGTAAATTATTCCCTCCAACTTGATGAATATGTTGCATCTCTCCTCCGACGACAGGTCTGGGGACTTCTGGGGAATATCCAGAGTATACGAGGGAGAGCCACTATGTCTGTGTTTCTGTTTCTTTTTCAAGAAGGCACCTCATACCAAGCCTACGTCTGCTTCCCTCTCTGCTTTCTGATCCCCGGAAAGCTTGTTCAACCTTTCAGCTGAGGCTGGCCTCGGAAGCCTAGGATCTCTGCAATGAGAGAAGTACCAAGGCCGTTTTCTAGGTGACCTTACCGTCTAGGAATTCTTGTTTTTTATTTCTCTCCTTTTTTTCTTTTTTTCAGTATTGAGAATTGAACTCATGACCTTGCACGTTGGCTTTTCATATTTACATAATTTCAGATTCACAGAAAGTTTCCAAAATAGCACAAAGAATCACCGTATGTCACTTAATCCGATTCTCCAACTATTAACATTTAACCACATTTTGTTCTAAACATTTTTCTTTTCCCTGCTCTCTCTCTCTCCCTCTTTGCCACCCTATCTTTCCATGTATACATTATCCGAACTTTTGTCGGTTGTATACATAAGATCCTTTACCCCGTGACCATTTCAGTGTGTATTTCCTAAAAATGACTATTTCTTATCAGCAAACTAACATCAGTGTAACACTATTCATTCACTGATAGACCCTGCTCACATATTGGCAGCTGTCCTACTAATATGCTTTATAGCAAAGATTATACTGCATGGCTCAGTCTCTTTTGTCTTGCTTAGGACAATATACCCAACCCCCAGGTAAAAGGAGAGGTTGATTTTGGCTCACGTGTTAGGAATTTCAGTCCTTGTGTGGTCAACTGGCTCCAGGTGTGGGGGCATGGTGGAAGAGCCTGTGGAGGAGAGAGAGAGAGAGAGAGAGAGAGAGAGAGAGAGAGAGAGAGAGAGAGAGATTGGGAAAGAAGGAGAGCATGAAGCTGGAGAGGGAGATACACCCTTCTAGGTCACAGCTCCAATGGCCTGTCTCTTCTGACCAGATCCTACCTCCTAATAGCAAGCTCGCTATAACACCTCCAGAAGCTGATCACCTTCCAAAAAGCCAACCTGAGTGCGCGAGGCTCTTAGGGGACGTCTAGATATAAACTATGATGTTGTATTAGTTGCTTTTTTATTGCTGGGACAAAACACTCAACACCCACAACCTAAAGGAAAGCTGACTGACAGTTTCAGAGGGCTCGGTCCACGGCAGGCTGAGTCCAAGGCAGAAATGGCACGGTGGAAGGGCAGGGCAGAGGAGAGCTTCTCACGCTGTGACAGCGGGAAGCAGAGCAGGAAGGGACGCCCTGGGGTCAGGAGGCATCCTTTAAGGTTGTCCCCTCCTGCCCTGCGCTCTCCCATCAGGCCGACCTCCTCGCGGCATGTGAAAGCATCCGTGGATCAGTCCGTGAGCGTAGCACCTCCATAATCCAACTGCCTTCCCAAAGCCTCACCTTTGCATACATGAGACTTCTGGACATTTTAGATCTAAACCCTAACACACACCTGGCATGTGATTCTTGTGCGGTTTTTTTGTCTGTAACTTAGAATGTTCCTCATGTCTTTGTGCTTCATGACATCGACATTTTTTAAAGAGCATAGCCCAGTCATTCTGTAGAATTACCTCCATGCAGCTTGTGCGGTGTTCTCTCGGGCGAGATGCCGCCTTTTCCTCTCATTAGGAGAAACTGATGTGCAGAGCTGCTGGGTTCAGCTCAGTGCAGTGCTTCAGGAAGCACTGAGCACTGTCCTCTGCCATTACTGGTGAAGGGAACTTTAATCACTTGGCTAAGGTGATGTCTAACCTCACTGATTTTCCTTTTGCAACGAATCAGTATCTTCTGCAGAGGTGCTTTATATTATATGTTTCTTACTTTCCATGAAGCCTTTACCCACGAGTGTAAGTATCCACTGCTGGTTCTTGCCTGAATCAGCTATTACTGTGCTGGCTGCCGGAAGGTGCATCTTTCATTTTTTAATAAAGAGAACTTTCTGGAATTTTACTGAAATGGTCAAAGGAAGCTGGAGGAATACGTGGTGGGAACTGGGAAGGGCACATGGCCCAGTTAATTTCAGAGAGGTCTCACCACAGAGTTTAATCTGAGAGCTTCATTAAGGTCTGACGGCAGCAGTTTGGGTGAAGACGGCAGAGCAACTGACTATTTCATGGGAACAGGCCGCGTCTAAATCCTCTGTGTGAAGAGGTGCTGCTGTGCTTTAACATGAGCCTCCCTGGCTTGTCTTCCCAACTGCGTCAGACCAACAAGACAGTAATGCCGTGTGCCCAGCTGAGGTGTTGGAGAGACCTCCATAGCCTCGCTATAATCATTTTAAATTCCTCACTGTCAGTCCAGAGAAATGCAGAAAATTCAAGAATTCCTCCAGGCTACTAGTAGAGCTTCAAATGCCTTCTAAAATGGAGAGTTCATCTCAGGATGGCTTTATGGTTCCCTTTGAGGGTGGGTGGGTCTCTTTGTTGATCTAAATAGTTTATGTGTGTCTGTTCCTTGGAAGTCTTGTTTGTTATTTGTTATTGTTAACTCTGAGAATAGAGCTACCCTAAAAATACACCTCCTTTGACAGATAGCATTTGGCTTTTACTTAGGGAATGTTTAGATCAGACTGTAGGCAGGATTCAGTGTTACATGAGGGAGAAGTTAATTCATAGCTGGAATTTAAGACTATACTTACTTTATAGCTCAATAGAACACTTTAACTGAGTGAATATGCATTTCCATGGCCCAAGGATGTCAGAAGATGTTCTTTCTGGATAAACTGTACTCCATCTGACCATTTTTCATCTGTTCAATGACTCACATTCAGCTCGTACAAGTCATGGGACTGCAGATAGCTTTGGTGACTACCTCAAAGACTTGACTCCTCCAGCAAGGGCAGGTGCTACCACTGCCATTTTTAAGTCAAGAGTGATTGAATATTGGCAAATGTGCATGGTTCAATGCACTACAAAGTATGGTACTCAATATTAACTATATCTTAACTATAAATATAATCTTTTAATCTATTCTCTGATAAATCAACTATAAAGAGAATATTGACCAAAAATAAAGAGGAGATTAAATGGAATTACTACATAAATTTTCTTGGAGTTTAATACATGAAAAATTAACTTGGAACCAGTACAGATGGGATCAGGAGTATGGAAATGTAACTTATTTTTAAAATTCCTATCTCTTACCTACTCTGGTCTTGCTGATCTTTGGAAGGATGTCTGTTACCACACAGATTTTTTTAAGTAGTTGGAAAGATACATGGAATAATATGGTAGTTGTGATAATGTTGGGATAAAAGAGACACAATACTATTTTATAATGCATTATTTCATCAGTCTTGATAAGAAATAAGGGATAGGAAAGGTGGTTGTGATTTCCTCTTCATTTCTTCAACAAAAGGGAAGATAACCACCAGGTACCGAGTGATGAGCATTATTTAGGAAGCACTGCATATATTAGGTTATTAGGTAAAGTCACACCAGTATGTGCTAGTCAGGTTTCCATTGCTATGACAAAATACCTAAGATAAGCAAGTTTAAGGTGGAAAGATTTATTTGGCTCAAGCTTTCAGAGGCTTCTGTCCATGATTGCTTGGCCACATTGTCCTGGACCTGTCATGACAGTGCTCTGTGGCAGGGAACGTGTAGTGGAAGAATATGTTCATCTTGTGGCAGGCAGGAAGAACATCAGGAAGGGGTGGGGTCCCAAGGTCCCCTTTGAGGGCATGCCAGTGCCCTAACCAGTGACCTAACCCTCTTCCACGAGGCCTCGCGTGCTAAAGCTGCCACTGTCTCCCAGTAGCGCCACAGGCTGAGGACCAAGCCTTCCACACGTGGGCATTTGGGACACACGTAAAATCCAAACCACGGTAGATGGCTAATTTTAGAGGTGAAGCTGAGAGCTGTCCAAGGTCACAGAACTAATGAGCAGGGCACTGACTCGGACTCCTGAGCCAGACCCAGGTGCATCCCAGTGACCGCCAGGCCATCGTTCCGTGATGGTCCTCCCGCCTGCCCACTCGGTGCCCCAAATGCAGGTCGCGTCCCACCCTGGCGTGGCGCAGGCATAGCTAGGGTGACCCTGTGTTCCCTCAGGTCGAGGGCAGTGCCTTGCTCATCATTATGTCCCCGTCTCACCACAGCGCCAGGTCAAGAACGACGCTGAGTGAGCGTCTTAGATGAGTGAGTAGTGCAGTGTATTCAAATTACTTCCACAAAAATTTGTACTTCTATGTATCAGTAATGCCGCTACCTGGAATGTCAGCCAGCCACAAAAAAGTAGCCTTCCTTTAAGAGCAAGAACACTGGGAGGCTGAGGCAGGAGGATCATAAGTTCAAGACCAGGGTGGATTATACAACGAGACCCGGTTTCAAAGAACAAACAGTTGGGGGGCTGTTGGTGGAGGAAGGGAGGGAAGAAACATGGTGCAGAAATTCTAAGGTCTCTGTGTGGGGCTTTTCACGGCATTTGTTAGCTGCGGAATCTTGCTTTCTCATTTCTGTAAAACAAGAGTTGGCCTAACAGCATCTCTAGTAACTCGTAGGTCTCGCATTCTATGCTTTTCACAGAAAACCTTACCGTGAGAGTTTTTATCTTCCGTTCAAAGCACTTCACCTAGGAAAATAATTCACTGTAGCGTAAAGCAATGAATCAAGCAGTACAAAGCAATTATTGCTTAGGCCAAATCAGAAGCAGCTTTTCATTGCAGCGAGGAAAAACATTTGAGGGTCATCTGCAAACAAAAGAAGTGGTAAGAAAATCGCATGCAGTAAGGAACTTTAACCTTCACTAATTTTTATAAACCAGTCCAACTAGATACCTCTGGTAAATGGAAAGAAAGAAAACCTTAGGGTAGCTAGGAAACCAACACTACATCTTCTAAAGTTCCTCTCAGTAAGAACATTTGGAGATCTGAACCTGAAAGTTTAGAGCCTACTGAGGTGTAAAGCCGAGGAGCACAGAGGCCTGACTGACAACAAATAATCATAAGAGATTGTTGTTCAAGTTTTACTTATTCCTTTGGTAAACCCTGATTCCTTTGGTTGATCCTAAGAGAAAAATATACCGGAGAAATGGGCTCAGAAAATGATTCTGAGTTAATCAAACTATAGTAATCAAATACCTTACACTAAACACAGATTAAGGGGAAAACTGAAATTTTAGGACATTTTATTAAAATAAGTTGAAGCGATCATACTTACGTGTGTCCTGTACATAACACACGCTGTGGTTTGGGTCTTAAGTGCTACTCCAACCAGATCTGAAAGGCTTGGTCTCTAGTGAGTTGTACTAGGGGTGGCGGCACCTTTAGGAGGCAGAACCTGCCGCAAGTAAGCTAGGTCACTGGGGCTGTGTCCTCCATGGGGATATTGGGACCCTGCCTCCGCCTCACACACATACGCAGAATGAAAGTCAGCAGCTTTGTTCTCCTGTGTGCTCCCACCCTATGTGCTGCAGACCCACCGCGGACCGGGACCTCTGAAACTCTAACCAGGTATTTTATCATAGCAACAGAAAGCTGACTAACAAGATATGGGTGACGTAAGTCCCGAAACAGGAGGTAGGAATGGAGACCCCTGGGAAGTCTCCTCTGAGAGCAGCTGCAGGATTCAGGCAGCACTGTGGAGCAGTCGGTTGCAGGATCCAGACAGTACCTGAGGTGCTCCCCTCACAAGAAGCAGGGGGATTCAAAGACACCACCAGTTTTCTGAACGCTGGAATCTACGGCCAGCTTTCCATTAATTTACGTATCTTGCTTGCAGGCCTTACGCTGTACTGACAACAAACAGTGGCCTTGCTCGCAGCTAACAGCAAATGGCAAAATAGCTGTAGGAACAGTGATAAAATGGAAATGACCCTGCAGCTGTTAGGGCTTTGGAGACGTTGGAACCAGGGCCTGACTGGAGGCTCCTGATCCTTTCGGAGTTATCACCATCTACATAGCCAGAGTTTCTTTCACTTTAAAAAGAATCAGATCAGAAAGCTTTATTAGGACAAATGTAACTACAGACCCTTTTAAACATCTTGTGCTGCGTTTGCTACACAAAACCTGTTAGAGATCACATATTTTTAGTAAAAGCTTCGTCTGTATACAACTGTGATCTATTTGAGGGAATACTGCATTCTTCCTATAGATCGAAACCATCTGTCTACGGTCGCAGCAGTACTTCTCCCCAGTAAAAATCAGCCAGACTTCGTCTCCATCTTTCACTCTGGTGGCACAGCTGAGGAACCGGAGGAGGAGGAAAAGCCAGGAAAGGGCACAAAGGCAAGGAATGGAGCAGACATCCGACTTGCTCATTTGTGTTTCATCTCTCTGCGGGGAAGCACTGAGAAGCAAAGCGCCGAGGTCCTTGTCTGATGTCCTTTAACTCGCAAGGGGCTCTACATGGAACACGAGCCGTGTTGTCCAGGCTGACTCCCAGCTCCTGGGCTCAAGGGGTCCCCTGGGCTCAGCCTCTCGTGTGCGTGGGATTATCGGCACGCACCTCTGCACCCAGCGGGATGTTTTCTTTTCCAGGACTGAGGTTGGACCCAGGCTTTGCATGTGTCAGGAGTTCCCTCTACTGCCGAGCTGCCTCCCTATCTCTGAACACAGGCTTTTCGAATCCAGGGCTGAGGTCCCTCACCCGCTGCTTTCTTCATTTTCATCATACGCCAAGCAGGATCCTTGCTCTATACTGTTGGCTTTGCTTCTCATGGAAATTGTTTGCTGTTGGTATTATCAGTCCCTAGCTCACAGCTGCGGAAGTAAGGCCCAGAGAAGATAAGTAACTTGCTCAAGATCACACAGCCGGTAAATGACAGGAAAGAATAATTATCAAATTCATGTACCGCTTTTGTGTAAATATATTATTACCTGCAACTTCATGTTGCATCAAGTTTAATTACAAGTCTATTTCTGTACGAGGGTGGTAATTGTAACTTCCTGGTATGAAATTCTATGCTTCAAAAATTTGAGGGTGCTCAGAGTACAGCTCGGTAATACAGCACCAGAGCGCAAAGTTCTGACTTCAATCACAGCAGCAAATAATACCGATGATGGTGAGGGTGATAGTAATAGTAACAAAATGAAATAGGTTCGGGGACATTTGTGAAAGCCAAATATAATTACTTAACATTTGCTAATGGTCTTTGTCATCATTGGCAGCTAAAGAAACCACAAATTTTATTTTTTAAGCAAGAGCTAAATAGTAATTTAATTTGTTGATTATACATTCTCTTTCCATTAGTTGACTCGTGTCCTATTCTTAGGAATTCTCCACACGTTTAACTGGCGGCCTCGCACGCTAATGTCTAGTGTCTGGTGGCTCATCACTGTACTGGGAAAAAAGGCAAAATCATTTCAAGGTAGGTGTAAGAAATACGAATACAACAGTGTGCCACCAAAACTAAAGAATCTATCCTTTAATGGTTTAGAGACATTCCTGCTTTCCTGTTAAATACAAAAGTAACAGCCCCCAAAAACGCATGTGTAGAGTGGTACTGAGGGGAGAAGAGAGACCAAATGAATAAAAAGTAGAAAGGGGATTTGTGCTCTAAATACATTGAGGGTGAGGAGGCAGCTCAGGGGCAGAGAACCTGCCAAACATGCCCAAGACCCTGATTTCCATCGCCAGCACCGGGGAAGGAGGGCAGGGTTTATTTTGTAGGGATGTTTTCAGAAAGAGTCGTTCTCAAAGAGTCACCAAAATTCTCTTTATTTTCATGTAAAAGTGCAACGATAATTGTAACATGTTCTAGTACTGGGCTAAAACTTAGTTACCTTTGTGTCTCTTGCAGAGCCAAGAAAGAACAAACAGAAGCCTGGAAAACTGCACAGCGCCTACAGGATGTCCTGTTACATTATCTGCCCAGACAGACCCGTGACTCACGACAGAATTTGACACATCGGAAATGGTTTTATTGTGCAGGGCTCTTCTCTCCTCATACATACTGAACACATAGATCTGAGGATAATGGGTTACATCTGTCCTAATGTGAAACTTTCTGATAGGATTCTTTTTAAAGTGAAAGAAACTCTGGCTATGTAGAAGATGACAACTGAGAAAGGATCAGGAGCCTCCAGTCGAGCCTGGTCCCAGAGCCCTAGCATGCCTTCTCCAGTACAGAACAGCAAGTGTTGTGAGGGAGACACCACTTGACTGAATCTCAGCACTCTGCCTTATCACGCAAAGGTGGGCTAGCACCTGCTCCACCGAAAGACTTCTGCCCTTCACCCACGGGAAAGAAATGTATTCTGGGCTGGAGATGCAGCACAGTGGCAGAGAGCTTGCACTGCATGTGCAAAGCCCTGGGTTCCATGCAGAAATTTAAAAGGAAAAATAAAATGAATCCTGTCTTGTGAAAACTTACCAGAAATCTAATAATAGTAATAATCAAAAGAGCAGCTTCGTATAAAAAGGAAACGAACACGCCGAATTACGTAATCATCTGAAAAATGAAACAAAATGAAGAACGCGTGGAGGAGCCTCTTCCTCTTTCTGAAAAAGTACTTGTCCACACTGTCTTGTTTAGGGAGCTTAGAATGTCTCCTCTGCACAAGAACGTCTGAGTTCGTTATCTCATCTGCTCTTGCCACTTCCAGGCACATCTTTGCCAAAGCGCATCAGTAGAAAAGAAAAAACAGTTTAACAAGGAGAATTTCCTCAGTCCAGTCGCTGGAACGTGGGATGATAAAGTTTGGCCTTCATCCTTGCATCGTTCCTCCATGTGCAAAGCAGATACTGGCCTGCTTGTGCATGTACGTGTGTGGAGGGTACGTGTGCGTGCGTGTGTGTGTGTGCATGTGCGTGTGTGTGTGTGTGTGTGTGTGTGATAGAGTGCATATTTATTGTTGTTGTTTTGTTTTTTTTTGTTTTTGGTTTTTGCCGGTACCGGGAACCGAACTCATGACCTTGTGCTTGCCAGGCAGGCGCTGTGCCGCTGAGCTAAATCCCCAGCCCCTAGAGTGCGTATTTAAAGGTGAGTGCATAGGAAGGGTATTTGTACGTGTTGTAGGAGAATGGAGTTTTGTGTGCTTACAGGTGTGTGTAAGAGGTCTGTGTATTCCAGGAACACGTGCACAGGCACGTATATGCACACAAATGTGTATAAAGGGTGTATGCACAGAATGTTGGTGTTTCAGAATGCATGCTGCATTCAGTGTGGTGGGAGAGGGTCAGTATGTATGGATAGGTGTGCTCTGTGTGTTTGTGTGTGTTTGTGTGTGTTTATGTGGGCGTATGGGTGTGCAAGCATGTGACTGATGTGTAATACGTGTGTATAGATTTGTCTGAGTGCAGATACCTGTGTGTATACGTGTACCTGTCTGTGTAGGGAGTATTCTAGGGGCAAAGTTTTTAAAAATGAACCAGCTACGAGCAGGGGTGAAGACAAAATTAGAAAATAAAATGTATGGGGTAGTTGAGGGCAGACTGCACAGTCTTTCAAATGGAGGCAGGGAGTTGAAACTGTTGAGTGCACAGTGGCCAGCCTCTGAGGTTGCTGGCAGGGCGAGGAGGTGGAACCACGCAAACGTGTTTGAAGGAGTCAGTACAGTGGGGCTGGTGCGCAGTGGCAGAGCGCCTACCTTGCATGCATGCTCTCTGGGTTTGCTTCTCTAGCACCAAGAGCAACACAAAACAAAAACAACACAAACTGCGCATGAGGGCCATGCCTGTCATCCCAGTACTTGGGAGATTGAGGCAAGAGGATCAGATTGATAGTCGGGGGTCAGAAAACAAACATGAAGACTCACTGCAGTCCTGCCATTTCTCATGGACTGAGGGATTGGATTTGGTGATGGGGTGGGAAGCATGAGCATGAAGACCCTGGTTGTCTGCTGCTGAGAAGTCCCACTTAGGGCAGGACAGGGGCTCAGTCTTCTTCATCCAGAGCGCTGGTATTGAGGAGGGCCTTGACTCAATTTCCACTCTTATCACTTCCAAGCTTGGGAAAATGGTTGAACTCACAAAAACTTAATATTCAATTTTTACTTGTTTAGTGATGAACTCAAACTGGTTCTTCCTGTGGTGACAGGGAAAGGATGGCTTCCAGGAGGAGTACAAGGTACACCTAGACAGAGAGCTGGGTCTGATGACTGGATGTCAGTCCAGTGTGCAAACTAAAATAACGTTAGCTTGTGCAACCTATCCCGTCAGCGTAAGGATGGTGTGGGATGGTTCGTCCATTGGGTATGGACTGCAGTTTGCTATGATTTGAATGTGTCCCCCAACAGTTTCTGTGCTGGGAACTTAATTTCTAATTTGTCTGTTAGTGGTGTTCTAATGTGGGACCTTGGGGAGATAATTGGGTTACATGAGGTAAAAAAGATGAGGTCTCTATGATGAATTTGGTGGTTTTGGAAGAAGAAGAAGAAGGAGGAGGAGAAGGAGAAGGAGAAGGAGAAGGAGACAGAGAGGGAGAAGGAGAAGGAAAACAGGAGGAGGTGGAGGAAGGGGAAGGGGAAGAAGAAGAAAGAGAAGAAGGAGAAGAAGAAGAGGGAAGGAAAAGGGAAGGGGGCAAAACGAGGAGGAGGAGGAAAGGGAGGGGGAAAGATGCTTGAAGTGACACCCTCCCATTGTCCTACCATCTGAGGCCTTTGACCACAATATGATGTAGCACAATGGCCTCATAAGGTTTAGTTGCTTGACCTTGGGCTTCCAGCCTTCCAAATTGGGATAAATACATTTCTTTATAAGTTATCCTGTCTCAAGGACTCTGTCGCAGCAACACGAATTGTACTTAGGCAAGTCCTTTGACTTTTCAGCTTATGTTTCATATAAATTAGTCTTTTTTACAAACATTATAGACTGAATCTGTGAATTTTCTTAGAATTTATCGATTGAAACCCTGATTCCCAATGCAATGAGATTAGGAGGTGGGAACTTTGTTGATGATTATGTCTGTAGATGATTCATGAGGATGGAGCCCTCATAAATGGAATTTATATCCCAGTAAAAGGGGCCCCAGGGAGCTCTATTGATCTCTTTCTACCATGTGAGGACTCAGCAAGAAATATGAAGTTTGCAACCTGGAAGAGGGCTGCATCTGTCAGCTTTGCATTACTGCGGCAAAATGTCTGAGGCAGCTAACAGTGTAAAGAGCAAAGGTTTGTTTAGCTCACAGTTTTAGAGGTTCAAGAGCAGGGCAACCACAAGGGTTCAGTTCTGGTATGGATCTAGGATGAATGTCGGATAGCAGGCGGCAACGGCAGGAGAGCATGCTGGCGCAGGTGGTCATGTAACAGACAGGAAGCAAGGAAGAGATGGGACCACACCCAGGCCTTCATCGTAATCCACTCATGAGAACCACCAAGAGGCTTCAGGAGGACTGCTTTCCAAAACATGCTCCCAGTGATCTAAGGACTTCCCAGAGACCCTCCCCCGCCCAGTAGGGCTACCCTGCAGACTGAGCTTTAGTTACAGCTGGTTCTTGAAGGTCACTCAGACCACACCAAAGACACAGCATGGCCCTCCCCAGAACCCAACATGCTTCACCCTGAGCTCAAGCCTCCAGGCTCTGCAACTGAGATCAGTTTCTCTTGTTTATAAGTTGTCCAGTCTGTGGAAATTTGTTATGGCAGCTTGAACTGAGTAAAACATCCTACATGCCTATAAACAGGAAGAGTAAAATTTGTTATTTTTCTTTTTCTACTACTTGTCTTCTGGTTTTTCTCCTGGACTAATAAATATTATTTTTGCATCCTCAAAAGAAAGTGTTAAAGGTTTTACAAATATTCCCTCCTTTGAATTCATGTGTTTACTCCACATGAAGTTGTCACTGAGCATGGCTGTGTGCAGATTCCTCAACACCTGGAGATGGACCACCGTTCTGCAGCAGAGAAAACCGGGTCTCAGAATGAGGGAGTAATCTTCCCCAGCAGCCCAGGGGCAGAAGATGGAACCTCACTCTCAGCCTGAGCTGTTGCATTGCCCACTCCCATTCTCAGCTTGGACAGCTGATCCATGCGCTGTCCCAAGGAACAGAACTTAACCTTGACCAGAGGAAAGTCAGCGCATTTGGTTTATAAAGCACAGAATGCAAATGAGTATGGGAAGTCCCCAAGCAATACACCTCTTCAGTCACCTTTACCCAACATTCTGCACCCCAAGTGCTGCCTTGGTAGAATGAGTGCAAGGACATACTCTTCGGTCATTTTCAAACATTGTGCCACAGGAAAGAAATAAGAGAGGTTAGGAAAAAAGATAACCCAGCAAGTGGATAACAAAAAATCCACTTTTAAATCAATGATAAAAGTTAAAAATTTTTTCTAAAAAATTTTTCTTCCAAAAATAACTTTGTGGTTGGCTTTGAAGTTGTTGTAAGTTTTAGACTAATGAATACTAATTTGTAAAAAAGAAGTGAGCTGGAATTGAGTGAGATAAAGTTTGTTTCTGATGCAGTCGGTCTAGTTTAAGTAATTTTTTTTTTTTGGTACCGTAATCGAACTCATGACCTTGCGTTTGCCAGGCAGATGCGATGCCGCTGAGCTATATCCCCAGCATAACTCATTTTTCAAAAGTGAAACTTTTAATTATTTGTAGGCCTTGCAGTTGGGGCAAGTAGCCGGGTGTAATCCCAACTACTTGGGAAACTGAGGCAGGAGGATCACAAGTTTGAGGAAAGCCTGGCCCACTTAGCAGGACCCTGTCTCAATATAAAAATAAAAAGTGCTAGTTGCTTAGCACGCTCAGTCCTCAAGGAAGGAAAGAGGAACAGAGAGAGAGAGAAAAAGAGAGAGAGAGAAAGGAAGGAAGGAGGGAAGGAAGGAAGGAAGGAAGGAGGGAGGGAGGGGTGAAAAACAAAAGAAAGTAGGAAGGGAAAGAGGAAGGGGAGGAAGAAAGAAAAGGAAGAAAGGCCAATGCTGTGAAACAAGGAATCCAATTTTTAAGAACTAGAAATCTCTCAGTATTGTATTTACATAGTTTCGTGTACAAAACTGATGCATTTTACATTTCTCAGGACATTAAGTGTAAATTTAGAATTATAAATTGAACACAGCCACACCGTAATGTCACGGAGAAGAAGGGAACAGGGTGCGCTCAAGCAGGCCGGGCTGGGAAGGAGGCTCGGGCCGAGGGCAGACTCGCCCTCCGCACCGACGGGTATGGGAATCACAGACTTGTTTGTTTCTAAATATTTATTATTGTTTTTGCTTGGTTTAAGACTAACTTCTTTGATTTAGAACACAGAGGAAGCACATTTAAACCACCCCGTCAATGGGACTCTGCCGGGGCAGCCAGTGCAGGCCTGTGGCAACCAACCCACACGCAAATAAAAGTCAGAGAAGACTCAGCTGCTCTGCATCCCAGAATTAGTGGCCACGTTTTCCCTGTCATCTCCTTCTCCCAAGAGAGAACCACAGATCAAGGAGATTTAGACAGCCGGAGAAAGAGTGCGCGGCATGTGTGCGCGTATGCGTGCATCCATGTGTATAAATGCACATGTATGTGTGTGTACATTCGTTTCTTCCTACTCACCGTGGAGGCCTGGCAGCAGCAACACTCCAATCAAAATGCGCACACGGGCCCTTCTTGCCTTGTAAACACTGATCCCCCCTGAGAGGACACAGGACTCTAGGAGAAGCGCCGACGACTCCAGAGCGGAGGCCGGGCAGGTAGGAGTCAAGGTCAGAACGCCTGTGGAGGCAGGAAGGGAACGCTCAAAACGTGAGGGGGACGAGGCCACCCGCGAGGGGCTCCCACCGGCCCGCGCTGTTCACCCAGAGTGCAAAACACGGACAGTAACAAATGCGCTGGACTATCACTGACAGAATGAAACAGAAAGCACAGGCCTGTGCTGATATTTACATGGAAATGTTAGCGTCTGATGAGGAACAAGATAGTTACATAGTTTTACATAGTTTCAAAGTCCCTTTCCACAAAATGAATATTAATTATAAAGGGGAAAATGTAAATGTTCAGTGGAAAAGCAGATGGAATTTTCATCAAGGGACGAAAATAACAAGGCAAATCGGTGAAGCCTTCTGGGACACAGAGAAGGAGGTGTCATCACTTTGGTTGTAACCTGCCAGGGGCAGAGCCTGAGTGTCATCGTGAGAAGAAACCTCAGACAGACCCAGGTTGTGCGCTTGCTATAGAATAACTGGCCCGTAGTCTTCCAAAAGGCCGCGGTCCTGCGCGTTAAGGAAAGACGGAAGTACTGCTCCAGCGTACACGACAATAAACAGACCTCAGCTCCTTGTGATGCCGGGTTCTCATCTGGAATCTTTTTGCTCTAAAGAGACACTCTTGAGACCACTGGGAAGACTTGAAGCAGGTCTGAAGGTTAGGTGGAAGTAAATCATTGATACTGATTTCTCACGCTTTAATTTTACTTCCTTTTTAAGTGCTGGAGACTAAACCTACAGCCTCATGAATGCTAGGCATAGACTGGCTCTATCACTGAACCAGTCTTAATTCTCTATTTTTTATAGTTGTTTTCTAGTTAGAAATTGTGTGCAAAATATTCCAATGTGATGGAGCTTTAATGTAAGGTTTATCTTATTTTATTTTTTTTTTGGTTTTTCTCCGGTACCGGGAACCGAACTCACAACCTTGCACTTGTCAGGCAGGCGCTTTGCCACTGAGCTAAATCCCCAGCCCAATATAAGGTTTATCATTATTTAAATATGGTGAGGCCAACAGATCAGGAAAGACCTGCCACTGGAAAGAGTTACAGTGCCCAAGAGGAGGTACCATTTGTACTACTAATCTGCCTTAGTTTGTTGAATTTTGTGCTATCATCTGTTTATTTTTGTAAGAATCATTTGGGTTTATGTTTTATACTCTAACTACTTAGAAGATAATGATACATAGTGTGTTAACTACTATTATTCTCTTATTTTTCTTTATGAAATTTTGGTGTTTTTTTCCATAAAATAAAGAGAAGGTCCCAGGTCACTCTGTGGGCAGGGTGGAGGGCACTGCGGGAAGCTCCAGGCTTAGTCAGGAGGTTGAGAGGACAGATGTTTTCCCTGTGGTTTCCATGGGGAAGAAAAGCAAGGCAGATGTGCTGGTCTGAGTCATTTCAGCAGGCTCAGGGGCATGGGGCTGGGCCTGCTGGCTGTACCTGGCCCTGGGGTGGCTGGCACAGGGTGGCCAGTGGCTTTCAGAGTGACTGCTGGCAGTGTGGGCCATGGATAAGTGCGTTTGAACAGGGAAAGTGTTTTGTTTGCCATGTTAGGAACTGCTTGATCCTGGGAACGGGCACCCCTCTGGATTGCAAAAGTCCCAGAAGACAGAAAATAAGGAGCACGCTCCTCGTAGATGGATTAAGTGCTCAGAAACTTAACATCAGCTCCCTGCGAGGAATGTCTCGGTGTCACACTTGTAGCTTTTCTGTAAATTTAAGATGATAGTAAGTCCCCGATTTATAAGCGAGTTCTGTTCTGGGAAAATGTTCTTAAGCCGGACTCCAGCAAAGTGAGACTTACACACCGTTGACGGAAATATACAATGTACAATGTAAAAACCCAGACACACACAAATACTGTAAGCAGTCCCGGGCTCTGACTGAGCACGGCTCTCCTGCACATTGTCGCGTGGCGCAGCAGCACCCTTGGGACGGCGTCCAGCAGGCGTGCTACTCCGGTGGTGTGCTCACCTCTGTAGCTGTTTGCAGTGCAAGGTCTGTTTGCGTCTGTGAAAGTTCACAGCTCAAAGGTTTGTAAGTCAGGGAGTTCGTGTATCCTGAAATCAGGAGGAAACAAAACAAAGTGCTGAGAGAGGAGGACTTGCAGCGGTCCCCGTCCCGGAGCCATGGAACTGCTGGAGGGAAGGAGGCGTCTTGCTCGTGTGCCTTCCCCCGGGCCCACAACCTCCCAGCACAGCGCGTGAGCTCCGTGTGCGAGGAAGCGCAGTGGCGCGCGAGTGGGGGAAAGGGAAGGCCCCGCTGGCTCCTTCTGTGTGGCCGCCTCTGACGCTGCCGATCAGCCTGGTCCTCCTCCTTCACAGAGCAGACGGTTGGTTGTCACAGCACGCGTTTTCCTGCTAAGGCAGTCTCCTGCACTGTCAAGATTTTCTAGCAAGTATGAGCGGTCAGAAGTAAAATCAAAGCACCATCAACCTATTTCTCCGGCCCCTTTATTTTATTGTATTTTTTGCTACCTGACATCTACGTGGACCCTAAAAAGTACCAGATCAGAATTACTCTGAGAAGTGCTAACAGCAGCCCTCATGGGTCTCTGTACTGGACAAGCGGCCATAAGATCTAAAATGGGTGAGCGGCTGGGGATTTAGCTCAGCGGCAAAGCGCCTGCCTGGCAAGAGCAAGGTTGAGTTCGGTTCCCTGTACCAGAAGAAAAACCAAAAATATAAAGAATAATAAAAAAAAAAGTAAAATAAAATGGGTGAGACCCGGCAAACAACAATCTCAAGCAGGACTTTCAGGAAAATACGGGGGTACATTTCGGTAGGATGCGTGGAGCTTCTGGCATGAGTGCGGAGCAGAATCGCTGTGGGGGAGGAGCAGCAGGAGAGGGGAGGAGGGAGGGCAGGCCCTGAGGTCACTCGTCGTCAGTCCCGCCCCATGGCCCACCCGCGGGCCCTGAGGCTGGCCGGGCTGAGGGCGAAGGGGAGGAAGAGAGGGCCGGCCACACGCTGAGCGGGGAAGGAGAGGGAGCCCGTGGTCACGAAGCCCTGCGCTGGGGGCCGCACGCCCTGGGCTGTTACTCTTTAATGACGGGCTGGGCATGTCTCTCACCCATCTACTCAGAAAGCTGAGGCAGGAGGGTTGAAAGTTCGAGGGCAGCCTGGGCACCTTAGCAAGACCCTGTTCCGAAAGGAAGAAAGGAAGGACAGACCGCTGGGGCTGTGGCTCTGGGCTCCTTGGGCCCAGTCCCCGCACCGGCGGTCGTGGACGGGGCATGTGGGTCAGCAGTCAGAGCGAGGGAAGCGCCACAGCGGCCCCTGCGGATGCCAGGAGTGACCGGACACTGGTCCGCGGAGTCCCGCGAGGGCAGGGCTGCAGAGCCGGTTTTCTCCCCTGGGCGGTTCGGGGTGGACCCGCAGGCCCCGCTCTGGAAGTGCAGGGTCCAGAAGCGGGCGATGAAGCGGGCACGGGAGCAGAACGGCTGCACAGGAGAGCGCGGGCCGCTGGGCACTGCGGGGCGGGCAGGGCCGGGCAGGAGGAGGGACGCGAAGCGGGGCGGGCAGCGGGAGACGCCAGAAGGGCCGGCGGGAG
The DNA here is from genome assembly GCF_000276665.1 of Chinchilla lanigera. Lineage (NCBI taxonomy): Eukaryota > Metazoa > Chordata > Mammalia > Rodentia > Chinchillidae > Chinchilla > Chinchilla lanigera. Next base: position 14,968,063 of record NW_004955454.1, on the reverse strand, counting down.
CCGCTGTCCTAACGCACGCGTGTCTGTGGGTTTTGTGTCGTGCTCTCCCCAGCGTCTGCTCTTTGTCAAGTGCGGGGTAGACACGGGCCTGCCCGCTGAGAATGCCAGCTGACATCCCGCGGGTGGGAGAGACGGCCCCCCGTGACGCGGGTTCCCTCGGCTCCTCCCGGGGTGTCCACCCGCCCCCGGCCCGGAGGAGCCCCCACGGGCGAGCGCTGACCCGCAGTGCCCTCTGTGTGCGAGGCCGGGCCTCCCCGCAGCCGTCCCTGCTCGGAAGGAAGGCTCGGGCCGCTCGAAAGGCGGTGCGTCCGGAGCCGCCCGCGCTGGGTGTTGCCGCTGGCCTCGCGCCCTCGGTCAGGAACCGCCTGGCCAGGCCGTGCTCTGGGCCGCTCCCAGGATCTCGTTTCCTGCAGCTCTCCCTGACGCTCACGCCTCTTCGTGCATCCATGGCTGCCCCTGCGCCTCGCTCGAATACCTGAACGGAAAGTTAGGAACATCTGATCTCTTCGTCAGACCTTTGGGAGCAGATGACAGGACCGCTGGCGCGTTTCCGGATACTCGGCGGCTCGGGCCATGTAGACAGGCCCCGAGGGCTCGTTCTTCTCTCCGTATCTCTCTCCTCTCGCCGGGGAAAGTCAGACGCCCTGGGTAGGTCATGGTGAAAGGACCAGCCTTACAAGCACAGCAAGGAAAGGAAGCGAATGTTTCTCCTTCACAGGCGTCGAAAGCTGCTGAGGTGCAGCTCAGAGGCAGAAGACGCGGCCGTTGTGCACAGGGTGCTGGGTTTGATCCTAGCACCACACACACACACACACACACACACACACACACACACTAAACAAACAAACAAAAATGAATTCAAAATGTAGGCACTTAAAATTTAAATTAGGTAGAAATTAGGCAAGGCTAGCACAGAGACACCAAGTTTTTGGGCTCAGCATTATTCTTACTGTCCCTGTACTGTTTTTGGTTTGTTTATTCGTGTGTGAGTGTGTGAGTGTGTGAGTGTGTGTGTGAGTGTGAGTGTTTGTGAGTGTGTGTGAGTGTGAGTGTGTGTGTTACTGGGAATTGAACCTAGGCAGTACTCAGCTATAGTCCAGCTTCTTACATTTTTTTATTTTGAGACTAGGTCTTTTAAAATTGCCCAAGCTGAGCTTCACTTGTGATCCTCCTGCCTCGGCTTCCCAGAGAGTAGGTTACACGCGTGTGCCTCTGCACCTGACCTCACCCTTTGATGTGGGGCAGCCCAGAGCCTTCATCTGGCAGAAGAGTGCTACGCCACGTGACCTGGAGTTCCTCTGTGCGTACGTGGCCACGTTCCCAGATTGCATCAGTAGGGCGGGTTGTTACGTCAAGTACGGGAGGCCGTTGTTTTAGACTGAGAACCTGCGCTGAGTTCCAACCACCAGGCTAAAACTCAGAATGGAGTCGCCTGTGCTGGAGTTCCAGGCCACCAAGCTGAAACGGAGCTGTCTGTCTGACTTACTGAAAAGTCCGGGGTAGGGTTAGCTGCACTTCCCCGCAGGCCGGTTGTACCTGGCATAGTAACGATGTTTCTGTGCCTTCGTCTTCCAAGACGCACCCTGAGAAACTCAGTTTTCTAACTATTTTTCTATCGTTGTCTCTGCTTCACACAGAGACAAAGCAAAAGACCAAGCCCGTCTTGTGCTTTGTTCCGCCTCCTTCAGCCTTTCTCCTCTGTGACCCCAGCCTCTCCTCTCGGCCCTCAGAGCACTCACCGTGACTTGTGGGGTGAGACATGGCCTGATGCTGCCATAGAAAACAAACCCCATTCGACCTCCGCGCTGTAGCCCTTCCACGCGGTCCCTAAGTGCTCGGTCCACTGGTCCACACAGTCCCTCCACGCGGTCCCTAAGTGCTCGGCAGTGAGTGCTTATCCTGGATGCTGCATGTTCTTCAGAAAGATCGGGGAGAGACGTGGGACCGTGACAGGAAGGGGACACTGCAATCTTCATGGTGTGGCCGGGTGATTAGCACACGGTGAAGGCGGCCTGGACCGGGGGGGCATTCTCCAGTCCCGGAGAGGGTGGGGTCTGCAGGGCCGAGCTCTACGGTCTGTGCGACCGGCTATAAATGCGGAGGCTGCCTTGGACGGAGAGTGGACAGGTTATGAGGGTGGAAAACTCAACCAGAGAATTTAGTACCTGGTTAAAGCGAAGTGGATGAGGGCCTTGGAGGTAAGGTTATTGTCCAAGCAACACCCTCCAATAGAAGAGAATGCCAGGGACTCGTGTCGTTTTTATTATTCTAAAAAGAGGCCCGAGGTGGTGGTGCAGTGGTAGACTATGTGGCTGGCCCTCACCAGGCCTGGGTTCGATCCCCTGCACTGACTAAATAAGTAACAGTACAGAGAAGCAAGTGAAATCAATGAATTCGGACATTTACCCCCAAAAGTCAAAATAAGGTCTAAACATAGAATCAGTATAAGAACCATGACATGTTTTGTGCTCACTTGGTGCTGAACCTCTGAACGCAGCTGTGTGTTTTCCACTTTGCTCACATTTCTGGTGCTACATAGCCAGGCGCGGCTGCAGGTGTCCGTCAGGGCAGCGCAGCTGCTGCAGGCCGGAGCCCAGGTGGCAGTGGCGGCCGTGGGACCCTGAGCTCCTCTGTGGAAGTAGAGGGCATGTCACCAGCACTATCGGAAGCTTTCTTTTCTCCTTTTGGACTATAGTTGTTTTCAAGTGGCCCCGCTTTGCTTGCCCTATTCTTTCTTTTGTAAGGGCCACTGCCGCGAGCATTAATTGTGTGGGCTCTCGGGCAGCCAGGCACGCAACGCTTAAACATGAAGAAGTCGTGTTCTGAGAAAGGCAGCAGTGGGTTCTGTCCTGTGCGAATGAAACAGAGCGTCTTACACAACCTGAGGACAGCTACCACCTTACGGAACCACAGTTAAATATGCGCTCCGATGTGACTGACGTGTCCATAGGTGATGCGTGACTGTACTTAGCATGATGACGTAGAGTGGCCTTGGACTGGGACACGCAGGGCAGCGGATGAGAGAATCAGAGACACAGAAGGACTTGGAGGCTCAACCAAGGACTGGAAGGGTTCGTGCTGCCCCAGCCCATTCAGAGCTCTTCCTTCCAGGGTATTTGGCTGACTCCTGGGATACCTACGCAGCCAGTGCCCTCCTGGCAGGGCCCCTAAGTGAGGCCTGGACGTGGACAAAGACAGAGAGGAAGAGGATGCAATAAATGACAACAAATGGAAGACAGACACGTAGATACCTACAAAACGTACTACGTGCGTGCATGGAAACACCACAGCGAAATGCGTTGATCTGTACAATTAATATATGCTCGTCACGGTACTATAAAGGATAGGAGGCAGATGCATAGAAACGCCAAGCTTCTCTTGTGCAGCACAAAGCCGGTGGAAGTCACATGCTGGCTGCCCCTCGATGTTGTGCAAATAATTCATAGTGTGCTGCAAGCCATGGGAGAAACTAGAGAAGAGCAGACCTGGGATTGTGAGAGGGATTTCTGCAGGACACCGCCTGAGAGAGCAGCCCAGGGAGCACTCCGGGGACATTCAGCGTGAATGCATCCAGGGCGGTGTATAATTATAAACACTTGGGGTTATCATCGCCAACAATAAAGGAGATAATCACACTAATCAATTGATTTGGACAAAGCTTTTGGCATTCTCCTGGTAATCAAAAGTAGGATAATTGATAATGTATACTTAAAAAATCACAAAATATAATCCTATTGAGAAAGAAAATCCTTTTGCCCAGACTTTATTATAGGCCAAGCATTTGGAAAACATCATAAACTGTATAAACAGTCATTTCAGTTGCTCCAAAGGGGCAGGCGCTGGGATTAAAACACTGAGAAGGAAAATAGCAATTTAGAACTGCAGCGACTTGCTCAGAAGTTCCCACCCAGCCAGGAGCCCATGGTGCTCGTAGGGCAGACTGCAGTGTCCCTGGCTTTCCTGCGAAGCCGTAAGGAAGACTGCAGATTTGGGCAACGCCCGGGGCACACCACCCGTGGTTTACAGCTTTCTCCTCTCCTCTTTGCACCAAACTCTGCTGAATTCACATTCGCGGGGGCACAACAGAGCCTTGTTCCCTGAGTCACAATGAGGAGCTTGTGCGGATGACCGGGATACCTTGATATCCTGCGGGGTTTCCCTTTGAAATCTTCTATGGTCTGAGGCCAAGAGCAGGAGTCAGCAAGATCTCTGCGAGGAGAAGACGCCTCAGAGAGGCACTCGGAATCCCGCAGTTGTCTTCTATGGCATCCGCCCCTCCCTTGCAGCCCGTGGAACCATCCTCGCGGCAGTTGAAGCCACTATCTCCTCCACCCCCATCTCTCCAGTCTGCTCTGGATTTCTTATGACTCAGCCTGAAGCTGTGCAATTAAGAACACAGATCATGAATTCACCCTTTTATTAAAATACATTGCTGCACATTTCAGTTATGTCTACACAGCAATAGCTTAACAGTTCAAAGTGTTGTCCACTTCTGGAATCCTAGACTAGTTCACATCCACACATGGAAATTACGGAGATAGACACTGAGCAGGAAGGAACACGGGATTGTTTTCATATACAGACAGTTTGACTTCTCGCTTAGGGCTTCCTTCACTCTGCGCCTTTCACTAGAGAGACTGTGTCCGAGGTAACGTGCCAAGCACTGGGGACTCAGTCAAACCACTAGCTCCACCTGGTAGGGAGGCCAGTTCTTCAGGTACCTGAAGAGGGTCCCAGAGAATAAAGAACTGAGTGTGCACGTGAGAGAAAGTAGAAATTAGGCAGGTGCCCTGCCCCGAGTGAGGAGGTTAGGAACGCAAAGATAGAGCGGTAACCAATGGAATAGGATAGAGGCCCTTTAACGAGAAGCTGAAGAGCACTTTTGGATTTTCGCTTTTAAGAAACTTGCAAGGTACTGAAAATCAGATCTTACTTACTGCAGCTTGCAAGCTAAAAAGTCATTTAATGATACCCTAAAGGAAAACATCCAAATTTAGAACAAAACAAAACTGGGGCATGAGAATGAATTTGATAGTTCTGCAAAAGCACCAAAGTTATCACGATCAAGGTGGCAGCGTTCTGGGTCTTCTAGATGCCCACCTGCTCTTCCATTGCCTTGTTTTGCGCCCTGCCCCGGTCAGGGAGAGGGTGCGGCTCCAGGTCGTTTCAGCGGGTTGGTTGCTGATGGGGTTTCCCTCTTCTTTCCTGGCCTGGAAGCAGAGATCTAATTTTAATTTATTTTCCCAACTGGTTGACTGGTAGAGGAAACAACCTCTTCACTGCTTATGAATCCCTTCTTGTCCCCTGTGTTTAGCAGCGTTACTACACTGGAGCCTCCAAGGAACACTGGAGGGGCCCGGAGGAACCGGGCTGTGCCCCTCCGGCAGCCAGCGAGAGCAGAGCTGACCCCAGTAACAGTGGGTCCTCTCAGCTGGAGCATCTGGTCAGGTCTACAGGGCGCTGGGCAGCTGTCAGGCAGCGGGTCATTCAGGAGGAAGCTCAGCGAATGGAGAAGTGAGAATGTAACCGAGCGCACAGCCTCCCTGAGCGTGGCCGGAAAACCGCGAGTGGAAAAAGCAAAGCTGCCCTGAGCAGCCCTTTGAGAACTCGCAGTTAGTGAGCAGGAGCAGTGCCAGAGCTTCATTTCCTTACCTGAAGCGAAACACATGAACACTGTTCTTTTAAATTGCAGAGCCCTCCCCGTGTGCTGGCCCAAGATTCTGAGTGTTATGAAAAGCTTGGTGAGAAAGGCTTTTTCCTGCTTGGTATATTTTGTTGTTTTTTGTGTGCGGCACGGGGACTTGAACTCAAGGCCTGGTGCAAGCTAGGCAAGTGCTCTACTTGGACCACCGCACCACACTCCCAGCACACACACACTGCCTCTGTGTCTCCCTCCCTCCCTTCCTTCCTTCTTTCCTTCCTTCTTCTCTCCCTCCCTTTTCCTTTTCTCATTCCGTTTTTGCGGATGAGAGTCAGTGGTTCCCAGACTGGCCCTGAACTGGCTCAGCCTCCCATGTAGCTGGGACCACAGGCGCGTGCCACCACCTCCCGCTTTCAGTTCGGTTTACTGAGGAGGACCCCGGTGAGCTCAGTGTTGTAATTTATCAGGAAAGGCCTTGGGTCCTGCACAGAGTCTGCCTGGCCCTAGCCCTGGGGCTTCCCTAGTCCTGGATGACTTCACCAGCGATGTGACAGCTCTGAGCTCAGTTTCTTTCTCTGCAAGAGGTAGCCAGTAGGGATGCTTCTCTTTCGGGCTATTGTGAAGAGTAACTGTGGTTAGGCCCATGAATATCACTTTGAGAATCCTTAAAGCACCATTTCAGTCTTTTATCTGCTGCTAAGCAAAAGAATCACTCACACAGAAATGTGAACGTCTACCCCAAACTAACTTTCCCCACTCTGTTCTCACTTCTTCTTTTTCATAGAATCAAGTTACACATCTCGTTGCTAAATTAAATTGATAAACATCTAGTGAGCTCCACATAGGACATCAAGATAAATAGGCGTAGGCTGAAACGGGCTCAGGAACTTCACAATCTAGTAGGGAACAGACACACGAGAAGTTTTAAGTAGAACTCAGCAGGGTTGGCTTCTCTCCTCTCTCCTCAGCTTGCAAATGGCCATCTTCTCCCTGAGGTCTGGTTATGCTGCCCAGGCTCATCTCAGACTTTTGGGCTTAAGCAGTCGTTCTGTCTCAGCCTCTCAATTAGCTTGGACTACAGCTGTGTGCTATAGCACCTGGATTTCCAGTTATCCTTTAGCATCCAAGGGAGACTGGTCCCAAGGCACCATTGGATACCAAAGCCACAGGTGCTCAAGTCCCTTAAATGTCTGCATAGCCTGGAGAATATTTGGATATAACCTATGCACATCTTCCCATATACTTTATACCATCTTTTGATTACTGATAATACCTAACACACTGTAAATGCTATGTAAACTGTTGTTATACTGACTTGCTTAGGGACTAATGATAAGGAAAAAAGTAAGCTCATGATCAGTACATGCACAGTTTTTGTTATTTATTGGTGCTGGGCCTCACGAATGCTAAGCATACCCTTTACTACTGAGCTACATCCCTGGTCCCCGGATGCAATTAAGAAATGATTTTCCACCCACTGTTGGTTGAATCCACAAAAGTAGAGCGCCCGCTGTATCAGCAGTGTTCTCGGAGGCCTGGGCTCCTTGCGTCAGCTGTGCCATTCACGGCTGCTTCTGGCATTTAGTGATCAGAACTACACTCAGTTGCTGAGCTGGTGTGGGCTTTACATGGGCATCCTCGCATACACAAAGACACACAGAGTTCAGTGACGGGTCTGTGTATGGGGTCCCAGGTAGAGGGAGGGGCAGCATCCAAGCCTGGATCATCTCAGGAGGTATTTGAAGCACTGAGGAGCCTCTGAGAATGATACTGGCTGTCTTGTAAAAGAAAGCCTTTGGAACTTTTGATTTGATTTATTCTAGACAATAGGCTTGCCTTGCTACTAAAGGTAAATAAAATTCAGGAAATATCAAACAACCTCTGTTAAAATCCTGAGTATTGTAGCTGATGCCTCCCATCCCATTGCTACAGTACGAATCTCAGTGCTATGCCTATCCTGCAGCAGTTGCTGCTTTCTGAAGGTTTAAGAGACAATAATGAGAGAAAATGCATATTTCTTGGATCGCAGAATAGATATGAGCGCTTTTCCTCCTGGTTTCCCTTTCTGAGTCAATCCTAAATATTGACAGATGAAATTCTGAAGTTAAATTTTCATTTATAGCACCAGTGACAGACTCCGAATTTGTCATATTAAAGGGAGAGGGTTCGCTGCTCTTTACATTTATTGGTTTTTTTGAATTAATATAAGTGGAAAGGGAGCTGTGCAAGAGCTGAGCTCTGCTCTGTAGCTCAAAAGGATCCAGGTAAGAGTGTAAACGAGTGTGCTGTATTCTACGAGCGGGCTATGTTCTAATAAAACTTTATTTGTAGACATCCAACTTTGAATTTCATCTAAAGTTTGTATGTCATAAAATATTATTCGTTCCTTAACCTTGTAGCAATACCATTCTTTAGGGGGTGAGATAAGACTCGGACCACAGGCTGTTACTTGCAGACCCCTGACTTAGAACTGAGAACTTTCAAATAGGACCCACTGTCCTCCAGCGAATTACCGGAATCAAGGGACCGCTGCTCCCTGCAAGGGAAGTAGGTTGAGGCACAGGGAAGGGGATGGGGGAGGAAGCTTCCCACTGCGTGTGTTTCTAGCCCGTGACTTTGGCCGCAGTGAGCCTGGAACTGTTGGCCCCTTAGCTGCACCGCTGCTTGTTGCATGACGGCTTTCTGCCAGGGCCTCAACATGTTTTGAGTGAGAAAAAACACCTGCTTACAGAGTAACCAGACTCAAAGGCAGAACGCATAGCAAATGAAATCTTTCCATCCAAGCAGGCTTTTCCGGTAGTGAAACCAAAAAAAGCAGCAGCTCATACTGATGAATCTGTTTGCAGGGTTTGACCCATGGGTACGGCCCAGTGCCCACCCCTGGGGATCCCCACCCTCAGCTGCTGTGCAGAGCGGTCCAGGAGGCTTGGCAGGCAGGGCAGCTGCCTGGTGAGGGTGATATCTGCTGGGACATGGGCTCCACACCAAGTCCTGTTTCTTCAAAGAGCTCCTTGGGAAGTAATAGAAGAACAATCTGCACGTTCTTAGCACTTCCATGCTAGCTCGGTGCCATCCTCAACATCCCATAAGCACCCTACGCACCGAGGCCGGATGGTCTTGGCGGCAGTACCGAGAGCTGCCAGCCTCGTGAGCACCCTATGAGAGATGCTTTCGATTCACAGTTTAAGAGAGACACTGAGCCTTAACTACAGGTGTGTGAATCACTCCATACCGCTTTTATCACTATATACACTCTTAATTTGTCCCCTTGATAATTATGTGAAGCAAGAATTACTTCCAGAGCCAGGCATGTGTGTGGGCTTACACCTGCAATCCCAGCACTCAGGAAGCTGAAACAGGCAGATCCTAAATTCTGGTCCACTCTGTGCTGCATATCCAGACCTTGTTTTGTTTTTTTTTTTTTAAAGCAAATAAATGAAAAGGAATTGTTATTTGTATTTTAAATAAATAAAGTATCAGAGTCACTGAGTATCTTGCTTGAAATCACAGCATTAGGGCCTAAATTGAATCGTTACCACTTTATGTGCCAAGTCCGATGTCAAAACTTCTTTACTTTTAAAACAATGTGATTGGGAAGTTGAGGGTTTTAGGATTAAAATGAGCAGATACAATAACTCTGACACACAGGCCTGTAACTTTAGTTGTTGTTACGGCTTCTGTCTAGCTGTCCCCCAAAAGCTCATGCAGCCCTTGGTGGGGCTTTTTCAGAGAAGGCTGAATCTGGAGTGTGTAACTGGTACATGGTGCTAGAGTGAAGGGTGCTGGGATTAAGGGTGGGTGACCACTGACGGTTTGGCACAGCCCTGATCCCGATGGCCTGGATACAAAATAAGGTACAGAAGGAGGCTCGTCTTGTCCCTTGTGGCTTTGCTACCTTCTGCTCACCATGAACTGTTTCTCCTCTGTGATGCCACCCTATCTTGGAGCCAGATGATGGACTGAAACCTCTACAAACTGTGAGCTAAATAAACCTTTCCTCCCTTAACTTTGGGCATTGGGTATTTTGTCTCAGCAATAAAAGTAACTAACACAATTGTTTGCACAAAGTAAGAAAGCTTATTTATTTATTTATTTATTTTGGTACCAGGAATCAAACTCAGGACCTTGCACTTACCAGGCAGGTGCTTTGAAACTGAGCTGTATCCCCAGCCCTTGTACAAGTAAGAAAAATTCTAACATTTTTAGGAAAACAGTTTTATGTAATGAAAATAAAAAGTTTCTCATTAGCATTCTTGACCTCTCATTTTTCCTTTAGAATACTAACAGGAGCTGGGCGGGGTGGTGCATGCCTGTAATCCTAGCTGCTCAGGAGGCTGAAATGGGATTGTAGGTTCAAGGTCAGCATAAACAGTTTAGCGCTACACTCTGTAAGTAAGTAAGCAAATAAATAAATAAAGCAATGGGATGTAGCTCAGTGGCAGAGCCCTCTTGAGTGGGTACTGCAAATGACAATAGTAACAGTATTGCTATTCCACTGTTTGGTCCCAGAAAAGATCAAAATTCAAAATTTGAAGAATGGTTTCTACTGAATGTGTATTGTTTTTGTACCATCAAAGTGGGGTAATTCCAAGTAGACCCATCCTAAGCAGTGGACAAGCATGTATGTACATATGCACATAATTATATATATATGCATAACGTTTCTATTGTGGTAAAGTATACATAGAATTCACACTTTAACCACTTTAACATGTGCAATTTATTTGCATTAAATACATTCACATGGTTTGCAGCTAATGTCATTCTATCTCTGGAACTTTTTTGTTATCCTCAACATGAATGTCGTGCCTGTTAGACACTAATTCCCCACTGCCCACTTCCTCCAGGCCCTGGTACCTTCTGTGTCCATGTATTTGATTATTTCAGGTCCTTCGTATATGTGGAGTTATCCAGTATCCCACATGCATGATTATATCGGCAGAGTGAGCACCGCGAACTATGAATACAGGAACAAGTTATTCCTTACCATAGTTTTCTTCTTTTTCTTCCTTTTAAATAAATCACGTTTTTCCCCCCAGTGGAAAAAATGTCCCCAAAACCTATGAGGGAACCGACATGGGATTTGGGGCATAAAAATGGTAGACAAAAAAAGGGATAAGAATCACAAGACAGGAAGAATGGGAAGTCATTAAGACATAACTCACCCCCATAAAAAGAGTAGTAAGGTGAAGAAAGAAACCCTTCCCTTCTTGGCTGTCCCTCCACTTTGTAATAGTTTAATTTTTACCTTTTAAGGACATTTTCTCATGTAATGGTGGAATAATTAAAGCCATGTCTGAGAGCAGTTTTTAGATCTCTGACTGTGGATAGGCACAGATTTATGCATAGGAACTTGATGAACACTCTATATATTTGCTTAAGGTGTCTCCATTTGGGAAAAATAAAATATATAACCCAACTGAAAATTCCTTTCAGTAATGAAGGAACTTTAGAACGAGCAGTAGGAGTCTATCAGCTGTGTGTGTTAGGTGTGCACAATTACACATGACTCACTTGGAGAGGAGAGATGGCTGCTCCTATCCGTACACACGCCCAGCCTTCCTATTGACTGAAGTGATGAAGATCTTCCACTTCCTCTCCAGTCACTGAAACAGGCAGATGGGATTATACCGCTTGACTTTGGATACTCGGCGCTCACCATCAGAACAGTGATGAGGGCCCACCTGCCCCGTGCTATGGCAGGGCTCCCGTAGGAGGGACTGGTAGGTTAGTGAGAACCTAATCATGTCCTCTACAATAGTGTGTGGGTTAATCACACCAACACTTACAAACTGAACTTTGCAGGGCAAGTTAGGGAACGCCAGGGCAGAGCTTAATGAAAACATCCCATGTCAAACACGCCCATATTACGCATGGATTTGAGGTATTTTCATTCACATGCTGATGTGAAAGTCTTCCTTCTACTCTGATTTATAAACTGAAGGATGAACCTGGGTTTAAAAGACCCATACTGGGATGGGGATGGGGGTCTCCACCTCTCCTCAGAGGTGGAGGTCTTGCCTAGCATGCACCAGGCCCTGGGTTTCATCCTCAGCATCCAATACACACGTACAACAAACGACTCTAACCGAAGTTGGGGCTCTGGCTTCCCTTTCCTCGGAGCTGGGGAGGAAACCCAGGCCTTGTGCGTGTTAAGCGTGTGCTCTGCTGCTGGGCTCCTCACCCTCAGAGGGTGCCCCATGCCATCAGTGCGCGGACACTGAAAGCCACAGCACACGTGGGCCTCGCTTTTGCTCTAGGTAGGAGCAGGGCCTGGCCATGGGGTCCCTGATGCCCCCTCCCTGTCCTGTTATGTAGAAACGGAGTGATCACACTGCCTTGGACCCTTGTGAGCCAGGTACGTGCAGATGCCCGGGCAGGACTGCAGCACCTGGGCCTTACCTCACAGTCTCTACTGGGCTTAGGTGGAGACCCGGGCTGGGTTGTCAGGGGTGAAATCACCATGCGAGGGGTGGAGGCTCAGCCTGTGCAACAGGTCGGAAGGAAATGCGGGTTTGAGCAGGGCCGATAAAAACGAAGAGGAGAAAAGGGAACTGGAATAAGAGAGCAAGGCATCAGGCGTGGGGGCCTCGCGCGTCACCGGCATCGGAACAGAGAAGAGGGAGCTGGATGACGAAACCAGCAGGCCCCGTGCATGCCGGAGAAGGGCGATTTCCTCAGGGGCCCTGCGCTGAGGAAGGACGTGCGAAGCAGGCCTGCGCCGCTCTGCAGCTGGCTCCCCGGGGGCGGCCTTTAAAGAAGGAAGTAAGAACTGCAGGTAAGGGACAAGGACACGGAAGCGATGTGCCTGCTGGAATAGAGAAAGAAAAGCCAGGAGCTGAGGAGGGGGAGGCCAGGGCGAAGGCTCCTCGAAGGGCAGCCAGGACACGCCAGGCCTCCTGCAGGGCGTGAATATGTTGAGGCGGAGATGTCCAGGGAGCTCATCCTCACCAAAGATGAGAAGCCGCTGTTGCTCCAACTGCTGGATGCCCTCCTGGGCCAGCTTCCCACTCAAGACATCAAGTCTTTGGAGACGGAGGAAGAGAGCAAAAATAAATCAGGGGGAAGAGCAGGCATGCCCGGGGAAATCAGAACTGGTAGGGAGCTTGTACCTTGGCTGAGCTGACAGGCCAGATCAGCAAGGCGGGGAAGGTGCAGCTCCTCCTGGGCAAGGTGGCTCTGGATGGATGATGGGAACCACCCAGTTTGCAGTAGGAGCTGGCGTCTGTAGGCCTTTGGGACAGTAGGATAGGGGAGATGACAGTCCTGGGACATGTGCCTCACAGAGCTGTATGTTCTCCTGATGTTGAAACCCTCTTGGATAACAACCCTGGTAAAATGAATAGAAGGAGGAGGATAGTGACTGTACCCGCAGTGCAGCCTGTTCCGGATACTCTGTTGTTGAATCCACGTGACCTAGAGGGGCCTGTTGAGCCCACCCACTCCAGCCTTTAGTAGGCATCGTCAGTTTTTCCCCTGGTAGGTCCCACACAGCTCCCTCACCCGGCAGCTCTGGAGGAATAATGACCTCACACAGGGTCAGTAACAGAGGGCAGACCCTTGATGCTGGGGACTTGGCCCTATTTATTTTTATTTATGTCCTAATTTCCTCAGCTGACTGCACCCACCTGGGGGGTGGGGGGGGACGCAGGGGGTGGAAGCGAGTGTAAGGGCTGTGGCTTCAGTCTGAGCCCCTGCTTTCCTCCTGGGAGGCACGGGAGAGCGCAGGGGTGGGGTCTAAAACTTCGTAACTCAGGCTCAGCTTTGTACCCAGCTCTCTATCTTTGGACAAATGACCTAATCTTTCTGAGCTTGACAGTCCTCACCTGACAAACACGGGGATGATACCTACCTCACAGGGTTGATGAAACGATCAAGTGGAACACGCGGATGAAAGCTCCTTGCACAAGGCCAGACATACATACCTGTAGGTGCTCAAACGTTAGTTCATATACACCTATAGCTGCTCAATAAATGTTAGTTTCCCTTAAAAATAAAAAGACATGGTGGCTGGAGATACAGCTCAGTGGCACAAGGGCCTGCCTGGCAAGCACAAGGTCCTGAGTTCAATTCCTGGTACCCCGCCCCCGCCAAAAAAAACCTGCCGGTGATATAGCTCAGAAGCACAGGGCCTGCCTGGCAAGCACAAGGTCCTGAGTTCGATTCCCGGTACCCAAAAAATAAAAAGACATGGGGAATTGTGAAAGCACTGCATGGATGTTCATTACAGCTACCATATTCTCCGGAAGGACACAAACTGCTTCACAGGATTTGGTTTTTTACGTGCCCAGGTAGTTTTGATGACAGTTCTTCACCTTGGGTAGGCCACTTTCCTCCAGAGAAATTCAGAAAGAAGTGCTTCTTAAAACTTCTCTAACGAGGGCGAGGGACATAGCTCAGCGGCACAGCGCCTGCCTGGCAAGCGCAAGGTGTCGAGTTCCATTGCTGGTGCCAAACAAGAAACAAAACAAAACAAAACAAGCTTCTCTAACGGCGGGCTTCTGCAAGTTCAAAACCTCCGCTTACTTACAAATAAATTAAAACCAATACATTTAATATAAATTTTTTTTGAAACAGTAAAATTTGATCTTTAAAACATCGTTTCATGTATGAACAGAGAAAACTTGGACAGAAGGCTCGAAAATGAGCTCGAAGTTGTCATTTGGATACTGATCACATTGTGATGTGAAAAATGAAGTTTTCATTGTTGTTTTCATCACTAGAATAGTAAAGGTAAGTTTATGGGGGGTTTGTTGGATGTGCATTTTTCGGATATAGTGAAAATGTCCACATAAACACTTCCGGATAAAGTATGAAAGCACATTGTGTAGTTTCTGGTTCCTGTTACCGTTAATTTTTCAAAAACAGTCTGTCAAATTTTGATGTGGTATCAAAAATACTTTGCAATGATATGAAAAAGATAGTAAATATATCTTCCTTTTCTAAGTATTTAGCTCTCTGAGGCTAGGGGTTTTTTTTATATATATTTCAACCAAAACATTTTCAACAAAGCAGTTGTAGAAGCAGTAATGACAATCCAAGTGATTTCCATTGGGTCAAACATTAAAAACAAAGACTTCTGGTCAAAGCTGTTCGAGTGCAGTGCTTCGTAACGTAGGGTGGGAGTAGCCCTCAGCAGCTGGAGGAAGAGATCAATCCACACATAGACGTAAGTATGGAGAGGAAGTGTTACTACGGCAAAGATTAAAAAACTGTGCATATGTTTCCCGATTTTGAAAGTCACTTGTCTTGTGATTGTCGGCTAATCTCAAAACTGAACATTTTCTCTAAACTGAAAAGTGATTCCGTAATTCTCACTGTATAATGGAATAATTGGTAAGAAAAAAACGTTTGCCATTTTGGTATATTTCCAGGAAAAACAAAGGTCAGCAACATTTCTACCTATCAAAGGCTGTGGTTAATAAAAGATGTGTTGGTTTGGGGCTTATTTTGCAAGGGGAACAATACAATACAGGACACATACTTTACATGACCATTTACAATAGTCACCCGAAGAACAACATACAAAAGAGTGCAGGGAATCTGTCCCCACACTAAGACCACGGAATCCAGCTGAGGGCCTGGGTCCCACAACAGTGTCCTACATGAGTCCAGCTGAAGACCTAGAGCTCATAACAATGCCTCCCACAAATCCAACTGGAGGCCCAGAGCCCATGACAACATCTCAGGCAGGCCTGTTTCACGGATCTGCTGGGAAGGCCCAAAGGTCAGTGGTGGAATCTACAAAGTCTGTGCTAGCGGGATGAAGGATCTGTGCTAGCAGGCTGAGGGATCTGCACTGGAGCCAGGAAGTGATGCTCAGAAGAACCAGGGCTCCCTTGAAAGGTACCACAGCCATCCTTGGCAATGATCAGGATGGCCGAGTTCCCATCAGGGAAGCCAACGCAGCAAGCTTCTCCAGGAAGCCAGCAATGCACCATCTTCCCCTCCGGAACAAGGAAGCTATGCTCAAAGTGAGGACCAGAGCTCCCCTAAAGTGAACTGAAGCCATTCTCAGTGCCAGCTAGGTCCTGAGCTCCTCGGAGGATAAAAACAGCCAAGTTCATCCGGAAAGTCAGCTCCCCACAGCTTCTACCAGCTCCCAACAGCCTCTCTCAGCTCCCAACAGCCTGCTTCTTCCTCTCCAGGTCTGCCTCTTATGCTGCTGGCAACAGTCCTCAGGTGGGCCTCCCACACCCAGCACCACTCACTCAGTTCAGCTGGGGGTTATAAGTTGACCACCAGTTATCAATCTACTACAAAGTGTTTTCACGTTTTAGCTGAGATTTCCTGCTTAATTCTTCAGTGCAAAGATGTGGTCCATAAACTCACAGGACAGATGATTGGCCTGCTGATGGGTAGGGCAAAGATTACCAGGAGCTCAGCAGAGGAACGACCTTGCAGCAGGGTGAAGGTGGGGGGCCAAGGAAGGCATCCTGAACAAGCAAGGACTGAACTGACCTAAAAGCTGCGTTGGTTTCAGTGAAGTGTGTCTAGCTTATGTGGCGGCGGGGCACTCCAGGGGAGCAAACAACCCATGCAAAAGCCGGGGAACCGACAGTGGGTGGGTCAACGCTGGAGGGCAGCAGGACAGCAGCCTGGGGGAGGCGCTGAGCTACACCCCGAGGGCAGCTTCAGGAGGATTCAGGAATACTCAGGATTCACGCTTGGCAAGGAGATGCCTGATGAGCCATTAAGGAGGTTTTTCATTCACTGATTTAGGAGATAGTGTGTGTGTGTGTGTGTGTGTGTGCGCGCGTGCACACGTGTGCACACTGGGGATGGAACCCCGGACCTTATGCATGCTGAGCACGTACCTTGTCAGTGAGCTGCAGCTCCAGTTAGAGTTCTGACATGTACTCTGGCCGCAGAATTGGAAGAGAGATTGATGGAGAACATCCCCGCAATAGCAGTCAGAAGGTTTTATAAGCATAACAGTAGAAACTGACGTAGAGATGCTGGTGGCCAAACTGATATTAGTACAAATAGAGTGGGAAAAAGATGGCTTTCAATCATTGAGAAATTCAATACTCTTGTAAGTTGCGTATGAATGACGGGAAGTCGAAAGCCCGCTTCTATTGCGGTCAGCCAGGTGGACGTCGCAGGCTCCGCTGCTTGGCTCCTGCAGTACTGGTATCTGTTGCTGCTGTACCTTCTGACCAGACTCAGCCGGTTAACACACAGAGGGGGGCCACCACAGAGGGGAGCTGTGCATGTCACCGCGGTTTCTGCAGGTCTGCAACCTAGGTGCGGCTCAGCTGGCCACCCTGGCTCAGGCGCTCCAGGGAGACTGCGTTCAACTCGTGGCTGGGGCTGCCGTCTCATGCGGGCTGCACCGCGGAGGGACCCGCCTCGTGTAGTTGCTCACAGGCCTCAGCTGCCCGCCACGAGGGCCTCTGCATGTGAAAGCCGGCTTCTTCAGAGTGAGTCGTCCAGGAAAGCGCAGCACGGTGCCCAGGTGGAAGCTGTGCGGGTTCGTGTGGACGGGCAGTTTGGCTGGACTGAGACTCCTGGAGAGGTCAGCGAGTCTAGCCCGCCATAGAGGGGAGGGGACGTCTGTAAGACTGGGACTACTAGGAGGGACGGCCATCTCAGACCGCTTGCGGGTCAGTAACTGCCTTCCATTGAAGAGGTTCCACTAATCAAGCATTACAAGGTACGTTGTCAAATGATGCTAAATTCTAAAGGAAAAAGGAAAACGCGAATCACTTTTCAACATCTCCTAAATGAGGTCGCTAAGATGCGCTAAGGAGTATCTCGGATCTACTGTATGCACTTGTTATTATTTGGTCCTTTTTCGTCTCTTCTCCCTCCCTCCTCGCCTCCCTTTCTTTATGGTGATTTTGGGATGGAACCCAGGGCCTTGTACACCCTTTACTACGAGTCCGCCACAATTAAGCCCCGCCCTCAGTTCTCACTTGCTTTTTCCGGCTCTTTTCATGCTGTGCTGCGTGCTGGTTTTTAATCTTCATATGGTACAGCATACAACCTCAAGACAATGTCTCCAGTGGATACGCCTATGATGAAATGCCTAGAAACCGTTTCTCTTTACAGTGAATCCCGACGCCAGACAGGGCGACTGTCATTAGCAATCTGAGAAGAATTTAAAACATTAAAAAACCTTTGTTGTAAAATTCGATTCTGGGGAGCTGAGCCACAATTACATCGGAGTGGCTCACGTTTTCCCTAAGACACGAGCACAGGGCCACCTTGAGGGGCAGTGTCCTTCTGAGCAAAGCTGCCCGCTTCTGTGACATAAATACATGTGGAGCCCGAGCAGCGGGGCGCAGAGAAGCGTGGTAACTGCGCACGTGCCGGGGCCTGAGGCAGACCTTGAAGCGCCGCTGCCAGCGCGCCCTGCCTCTCAGGGGCCCTCTGCTGTCGGCCTTGAGGCAGAACAAAGGCAGCGCGGAACAGCACGGGCACGCTGGCCCCGCAAGGCTGAGCCCTGAGCCCAGCACGCAGTCGAGGTCATCGCTATTTGCACTGAGTCCACATCAAAATATTTTGGATATATTAAAACGGACTTATTTCCTCACTTTTTAAACGGTTACTAAAAATATAGTTACATTTGTGGTTCCCATGATACTCTCTCGGAAGGTGCTGATCTACAAAAGCCCTACAGCATGGGCAGTCAGGGCCCGAGCTCATTCATGCTGCTGCCTCAGCGCCGGCCCAGACCGTCAAGCGGGCCTGAAAGGATCCAGAGAATTCATCCAAGATCATAACCCGTTCAGGATCGGAACAAAGTGGTTGTGACAATTCAAGGAGCCTGTAGCACACAGAAGTTATATATACAATTTTACTTACCAGTTCTGTTATCCTTTTTATCTGAGGGGTTAAAGAATCATTACTTGCCTTCAGTTGAGACAATTAAGCCGGAATGAACTGAACAGCACCGTTGAAAGCTTCACGTGGAACCTCCCGAACTCTTACTTGAAATCCTGTGAGACATTGATCTTGGTGCTTGTAAGTATCTCACCCTTTGTGCTATAAAATGAAAATCTAGTCACTTAGTCACTTCGCTGCTCATTTAGGCCAGGGGCTCCCTATTATCTAAAGATGAAACCTAAATCCCTAACCACTTTACATTTAATTATAAGGTACCAAAAGCCTCCAAATGCAAAATAATGCTCGCTGTCCTCCAGAAATCTGTATTTGCACTCCCTGAAAGGGAGCCCCTAACAAGGAGCCAAACAGGGCCACTGCACACCTGAAACGTGCCTGGTACAGGCCAAGACATGCTGTGTTTAAGACACACAGCAGACCCCGAAGGCTTAGACAGAAGTATGATCGCTCATGAATAACTGTTTATATTGATTACATGTTGAAGTATTCTGGATAAATGTATTATTAAAATTAACTTCCACTGTATAGTTTTGCTTTTTAAATGTTTATGCTTTGGGTTATATTCTACTAGGAAGTGCTGATCTAGATAGTTCTCACTAGTGATATTCTCCAGCATTTCCACTGGGTACCTCACTTAATTACAGACTGGCTTCCCATTCAAAGCTGGAGCATTAACCTACTTTCTCTTGCTGAAAAGACAGCTTTGTTTGGCACGGTCTCCTGGGAGCGATAGCGGCTCGGGAAGAGAGAGTCGGGCATCCGCGGCTGATGCAAACTTGCTTCTCCCGGGATCGCTGCCTCCTCTGCCTCCCTCAGCTCTGCCCCTGCCCGCCCTCACTGGCCTGCACCTCACCGCTCAGAGCTCCCCCTCGCCTCCCTGCTTCCGGTCTGGCCTGGCGGAGAGCCCTCCTCTGAAGAAGGGCTCCTCACCTAGAATGCGCAGATCTCTAAGAGGCTCATGGATAGAATCCAGGCAGTCTGTGACTGTGGATGGAAAACATTTAACAAAAAGCAAGATCCTTGGCCGGAAATGTAGCTTCATGGCAGAGCGCCTGCTTAGCATGCGTGAGGCCCTGTGTTTGAACCTCAGCGCAGTAAAACAAAAAACAAGCCTCTACTAAATAATACTGGGGCTTTGCCACTGACAGTAATTTATTTTCATTCGCTGTTCCAATTTTCTTGAAATACTGTTTACACGTATCACTACTTTGAAATTAGAGTAGTTACTGGACCCTCCATTAAAATTTTGTCATTTAATGTAGTAATAAAAAAGCACGTTTAGCATCCCACAGATTTGACCTTGGTATTTTAATAACTGCTGTGATATAGTGGGGTTATTTTGGAATCCTAGGCTTTTGTTTTATGCATTTAAAAGCATTTTTTTCCTGGCAAGGGACCCTTGGTCTTTACCAAGCTCCAAAGCCTAAACAACTCCCCACGCTGAGGATGCAAGATACTCTTCAGCTTGGCCAGGACCTGGCTTCCTCTCCAGCTATCATTGCAGCCATTTCTCTGTGAGCTCAACAGTAACTGAGCTTAAATATCCATGTGTTTCTTTTCCTGTGTCTTCTAAATGCTTTCTCTGTCTTGGAACATTTTGTCCCGACTTGTCATTTGGGAAAACTCCTTCTCTGCCTAAGTGTCTCTGATAATTTCTCAGTGTTCATACCATGACTTACCACACTGTATCACACTGACTAGCTCCTTAAGGGACAATAGGGGTCTTTATCATCTCCCACCCACTCTGGTTAGCAAATGAGGGAAATCGCATTTTTAAGGTAGTAATTGGGTATTTTTCATATTAATATACAAATACTAAAGGGATAGTGATTTTTTTTGTGGTTGTTCTTTTTTTGAGACAGGGTCTCGATATGCGGTTCAGAGTGGCCTTGAATTATGTAGCTCAGGCTGGCCTCAAACTCATGGTGAGCCTTCTGGCTCAGACTTCAAACTAAGCTAGGACTATAGGTGTGCACCATCATGTGTAGCATGATTTTTTTCTTTTTATGGTAATATATGAAATTCCTTTACAAATCAATTTTAAGTTTTACAATATTAGCTGAGACAGGGTCTTGATATATGGTCCAGGCTGGCCTTGAACTCAGGGCAGTTCTCCTACCTCAGCCTCCCAAGTGCTGGGATTACAGGCATCCATGACTATGCCTGGCTAAGTTAAAAGGTTTTTAAAAATTAAAATATAGCACATTTTAAGAATTCTTGAGAGGGAGCACCAAGATGGCTTGGTAAGCAGCAGAGAAGGAGCCTGAGAGTTGCTGTCCAGATACTGGAATACAGCAATGTGAGTACAAGGAGGGAAGTGGGTCCCCTGGACCCAGGAAGGATCTGAACGGTGAATTGAAGCCCATGGAGAGTGAAGAGAAAAACTTCAATGAGGAAGGAGGAGGTGGCCGGCAACACATTCTCCCTCAGATGGGACTCACTGTGACAGAGAAGTGGTTCAAACCCGCAGACACACGGTGACTGCTGGAGACCCCAGAGGCCTCCACTGAGATGCAGCAGTGGAGGGGAACAGTGAACACAAAACTGTACTAACTGGTGGTGAATGCTCAGGGTTCACCCCACATGAGGGTGACTGGCCAGGAGCCATCTTGGAGAGAGGCCGACTGAGCTCAGAACTGAGTGGCTGCTGGCTCCATCTAGTGGTTCCTGGTTGGGCTCAAGCCTGTGGAAGGTGCACCGATGGCTGCAGGTAAAATGAGTCTGGTCTTGGCCAGAAGATGCAGGCTTGCTGAGACTACCCACTATCCTACCGAAAAGCTACTGCTAGCTTGCGAGGATAAATCAACAGAGATCAGAACTCTGTCTCCACACACTGTCTACCAGCGACAGCAGAGGCAAACCTGGAAGTGTACTTCTTTTCTCTCTCTGTTTTTTGTTGTTGAAGTGGTTTTTTCCCCCTTTCATTGATCTCGTTTTTATATGAGTGTGAATGTGGTTTCTAGTCTCTGTGGTTGTGGTTATGTTCTGCTCTTCTTTTATCTCTTCCTTCTCTCTTCCCCTCAGTCTTCTGCACCAGTTTCCCAAAGCATGATACCGCTTTGTCCTCCAGCCTTACTTCTAATCTGTTCCTCTTCTTCCATTTCTCTACTTTCTCGCTAATCCATTTTGAATTTTAACTCCTGAGGGCAAAATTGCCCTATTAAGGAATTGTATACTGCATATAATTTTTCTGGTTTGTTTTAGATTTTGTTATATAACCACAAATCTAGTTCATACAGTTAAAGGTGGCAAATTAATGGTTAGCTCAGTTTGTCATTTTCTAGGCTGTTTGATGCTATTGTTATTGCTGATGGCACCACTTTAGCCAAAAGTGACATAATTGTTCTAAACAGCTGTTTTTCCTGGTATTCCAAGACTGAGACTGACTAAGAATCACAGGAAATACTGTGGCACAGTGCCAAAGAACCAGGGGCTGGGCCAAACAGCCCATCATCCCCAATAAACTGAAGAGGTAGGATCTTTCAACAGACTCAAACCCCAAAACCAGCCACATCTGGAAGATACCTCAGAGAACTAGTCACTTCTAAAGGGTTCTAAACATTAGCAATAAAGCAACCCATAAGAGGCAATTTACAAGCATCACCCCAGGAATAAAAGAAAATGAGAAGACACTTAAACTAAATGCAACTCTACACATCCAGTTCACCAATGGTAAACACAGGGGACAGTGAGGTGGGACAATCTGAAAGCCACCCACCTGGCCTCTCTGAAGTGGTAACAACAAAGCAGCTGAATGAGGTGCTAGACAAAATCAAATCAGAAATAATTTCTCAGATAACTACAGAGATGGTGTCTACAATGAAAGCCACACTTAGTGCCTCTAGAGCACATATAGACAAAATAATAGAGGTGGTCAAGAAAATTATGAAAAGAAAAAAGAAAAAAGAAAATTATGGAATCCATAAATGCTCAGCATAGGAAAGACATGAAATCTATAAGGCAGATTCAAGCAGATATCCAGGAGAATAAAAAGTCCATTGAAAATATCCAAAGCACATTAAGCCAATGTGAGGACAGGATCTCAGATATAGAAGACAGGCTTGCAGTTAGTGACCATGAAAACAAATATTTCTAAAAAATAGCAAGGGACTATAAGAAATAAATACAGCAACTGCTACATGAGGCAAAGAGGAATAACTTAAAATTGATTGGAGTCAATCAATCGCACAAATATATAAAGGAGACAGCACAAATTATATAAAAAAACTGTTCACACATGTCATGTGAGAAAACTTCCCTGGTAGAGAAAAAGAATTTGACATATAGATAAGTGAAGCATATAGAAAAGTGAAGCATATAGAACTCTACTTAGCCACAGTCAAAAAAATTTACAGCCAGGCATATCATAGTCAAGATTCCAGAAATTCAACACAAGAATAGAATCTTAAAAGCTGTTAGGGAAAAGAAACAAATCACCTATAAATGAAAGCTCATCAGAATCACAGCTGATTTCTCAAGTCAAGGAGAGCTTGGAGTGAAGTATTTCAAGCTGTAAAGGAAAACAACTTTCAACCCAGGTTGATGTACCCAGCAAAACTATCTCTAAAAATGACGGGGAAATAAGATACTTCCATGACAACAGCTGAGGAAATTTCTGATCACCAAATCAGCACTCCAAAATGTTTTGAAGGACATTCTAGAAAGAGAAAACAAAGACTACAACTCCATGAATCCCAAAAGAAGGAATATACCAGGCAAGGCAAACAATTAAACAGAGGGAGAGGAAAAAGGAGCAGGAGCCAGCAACAGGAAAATAACATGACAAGGATAAGTCAATATATATCAGTTATAGCCATCACTGTTGATGGTCTCAATTCACCAATCAAAAGACACAGACTGGCAGAATGGATCAAGAAGCAAGATCCAACAATATGCTGCATACAAGAAACATATTAATTAAAAAAGAAATTCATAGTCTGAAAGTCAAAGGATGGAAAACAATACTCCATGTGCCAGAAACCCAGAAAAAAAGCAGTGGTAGCTATTGTATTTGCAGATAAAGTGAATTTCAAGCCAAGACTAATTAAGAGAGATAAAGAAGATCACTACATCCTTGTAAAGGTAACAAGGTAACAATCATAAATATATATACAACGAATACGAGGGCACCCAATTATGTAAAACAAATAATAATAAGCATGAAAAATCAAATAAGCACTAATACAATTGTACTGGGGGATCTAAACACTGCCCTGTCACAAAAAGACAGATCAACTAGACAAAAAATGAAATAATACAACTGAACCATACTTTAGAACAAATGGACTTGGTGTCTACAGAGTGCTCCACCTCACATCAGAATACATATTCTTCTCAGCTGCACACAAGACATTCCCCAAAACAGACCACATACTAGCTCAGAAAACATGCTTAAGTAAATGCAAAGGAACTGAATTATCCCATGCATATTATCAGGCCATACTGCAATGAAATTGGAAATTAATGGCAAAAGAAACCAGAAGAAATTCATAAACACACGAAAATTAAATAGCACCCTCCTGAACAACCAATGGGTCACAGATGAAGTTAAAGAAGAAATTAGACAGTTTCTACAATTAAATGATAATGACAATACAATATACTGGAACTTATGGGACACAATGAAAGCAGTCCTAAGAAGGAAACTGATAGCAGTGAATAGGTGAACCTCAAACTTCTAGAAAAAAAAGAAGGCTAAGCCAAAAGCTCATATGAGGGAGGAAATTATAAAGATCAGAGAGAAATTAACACATTAGAGACTAAGAAAACAATACAAAGAATCAATGAATCAAAGAATTGGTTCTTTGAAAGATTAAATAAAATTGACAAACCTTTATTCAACCTTATCAAAAAAGACTCAAATCCATGCAATTAGGAATTCAAAGAGTGAAATCACAATAGACCCTGCAAAAATCCAGATCATCTAAACCTACTTTGAAAACTTGTATTCTAGTAATATGGGAAATGCAGAAGAAATGGACAGATTCCTAGATACATAGGAATTACCAAAGCTGCATTAAGAAGATATAAAAATCCTATATAAACCCATATCAATCAATGAAATCAAAGATGTAATTAAAAACTTACCAACAAAAAAAGCCCATGCCCTGATGGATTCACTACTGAATTCTACAAGAAATTTAGAGAAGACCTAACACCACGACTCCTTAAACTTTTTAATGAAATTGAAAGTGAAGCAATGCTCCCAAATTTATTCCTGGAAGCAAGCACTGCCCTGATACCAAAACCAGAGAAAGACCTAACTAAGCAAGAGAATTACAGGCCAATCTCCCTAATGAACATTGATGCAAAAATCTTCAGTAAGATACTGGCAAACAGAATGTAGTAAATTCTCAAGAAGATTATACACCATGAGCAAGTGGAATTCATCCCAAGGATGCAGGGATGATTTGACATACATAAATCAATAAATGTAATAGACTATATTAACAAAGCCAAGGACAAAAATCATATGATCATCTCAACAGATGCAGAAAAAACTTTTGACAGTCTAGCACCAATTCATGATAAAAAAACTCTACAGAAAATTGGAATAGATAGTCTGTATCTCAATCTGATAAAAACTCTGTGAAAAACCACAGCCAACATCATACTAAATGGACAAAAACTGAAAGCCTTCTCTCTAAAATCAGGACCAAGACAAGGACGTCCACTTTCTCCACTCTCATTCAACACGAACCCTGAAAACCTTTGCCAGAGCAATTAGACAAGAGAAAGAAACAAAAGGAATAAGGGTAGGAAAGGAAGAAGTTAAATTATCATTATTTGCAGATGATATATGAAAGGGGAAGATACTCTACATAGAAGATGTCAAAACTCCACTCACAAGCAAATTTAGTAGCACAGCTGTATACAAAGTCAGCCCTCAGAAATCAACAGCCTTCCTGTACACGAACAACAAACTCATTGAGAAATTAGGGAAATAACACCTTTCACAATAGTACTCAAAGAAATGAAATACCTAGGAGTCAATCTAACAAAGGATGTAAAAGACCTCTACATTGAAAGCTACAGTATTTGAAAAAGGAGACTGAGAAGGATATCAGAAAACGGAAAGATATCCCTTGCTTTTGGGTAGGAAGAACGAATATAGTGAAAATGGTCCTATGTCCAAAGCTGTTATACAGATTTAATGCAATTCTGATAAAAATTTCAATAGCATACCTCATGGAATTAGAGAAAAAAATACTAAAATTCATTTGGAACTAGAACAGACCTAGAATAGCGAATGCAATTCTGGGCAACAAAGCCAAGGAAAGGGGCTTCACAACCCCTGACTTGAAACTATACTATAAAGCTACTGTGATAAAACAGCATGGTACTGGCAAAAACCAGACCTAAAGATCAATGGAGCTGATTAGAAGATGCAGAAACAACTCCAGATATACTCAGCCACTTCATCATGGGCAAAGGTGTCAAACACATTTACTGGAAGAAAGATAGCCTCTTTCATAAATGGTGCTGGAAAAACTGGCTCTGCACATGCCAAAAATTAAAATTCAACTCATTTTTCACCATGCACTAAATTCAAAATGGATCAAAATATAAATATTAAAACAAAAATATTAAATCTGCTGGAAGATAGACTAGGTAAAACTCGAAGATGGTGTAGGCAAAGATTTTACGAATAAACCCCGATCACACAGGAACTATCACAAAGAATCAACAACTGGAATCTCATCATATTTAAAAGCTTTTGCACAGCAAGAGAAACCACCAACAGAGTGAAGAGACAACCCACAATATGGGAAAAAATGTTTGCAAGCTATTCTGCAGAGAAAGGATTACTACCAAGAACATATAAAAAACTAAAAAATATCAAACCTCCCAAATTTAAAGACCCAATCAAAAAATGGCCGGCCATCTGAAATGAATACACACCTCTCAGATGAAGAAATACAAATAGCAAATAAATATATGAAACAATGTTCAACATCACTGGTCATTTGAGAGATGCAAACTGAAACACTGAGATTCCATCTCATCCTGGAAGGAATGATTATTATCAAGAAACCAACCAATAACAAATGCTGGAGCGGCTGTGGGGAGAAAGGGTCCCTTATTCACTGTTCGTGGGAGTGTAAACTGGTGCGACCACTGCAGAAATCAGTGTGGAGATTCCTCAAAAGACTGGGATTAGAGGTCCCACTTGACCCTGCTATTTCCTCTGCAGGATATTTTAATATTTATGTTGGGTTTAATATTTATGTTAATATTTATGTATGTTCTCAGAAGAACTAAAAACATCATACCACAGCAATATATGTGCACTCATGGTTATAGCAGCACAATAAATAGCCAGAGCTTGGAAACAAAATGCCCATCAAATGAGGAATGGATAAAAAAGATGTGGTCTTTTATACAACGGAGAACTACTCAACCATAAAGGATAAAATCGAGACTTTTACAAATAGATGCAACATGAGACCATACTCGTAAGTGAAATAAACCTGACACACATGTGTAAACATCATGTCTCCCTACTGAGATGCTGAAAGAGTAAATAAGATCCAAAATGTACAACAGATATACAATTGTATAAAATGTACAAAATGTAGAATTAAAATGGGAAGGAACTTCAAAAAGAAAGAGAAACCGGAATGGGGAATGAAGAA
Source organism: Chinchilla lanigera (assembly GCF_000276665.1). Classification (NCBI taxonomy): domain Eukaryota; kingdom Metazoa; phylum Chordata; class Mammalia; order Rodentia; family Chinchillidae; genus Chinchilla; species Chinchilla lanigera. The sequence continues at coordinate 14,940,937 of NW_004955454.1, read as the reverse complement.
TAGAAGGGAAAAGGAAGAAAGAAAAAAATATATAAAGATAGTTCATATGGTTATATCACTAATTTTTCTTAGTTCAATGAAAAGAAAGGTTTGTGCTAATATTGTTTGCATGATTAAATGTCAATATGTTTACTAAAAGTTAAAGATAAAAATATGCAATGTATTAACCATTGTTACCCTTCTATTATCTTATTTTAAAATTTTATTTTTTCTCTTTAAAATAAAGATTAGCTGAGTTAAAAATTAAGTAACAGTATGTATTGATAACATGATAGTAGCAGATAATTTGAGTCTTTTGAATACTCTAAGACAGTAATACTTGGAAAGACGAGTGATGTAAACACTCAGCAATTCTTTGTGCCATTTTTCTCATGTCCTTTACAAGTCAGATACTATTCCAAAATGAAAAGTTAAAAAGCAGAATTAAAAAAAAATCCTGAGATAATGTGCTAAGTTCATATTATTGTTAAAATCTAAATGAATGGGTATTTTCCATGGAATTAGAAATTAATAAAAAAAGTTCATGAAGGCATTAAAATGTATGAATGAAAAGGTAACTTACAAAATTCTACAACCAAAACATCTCACTTGAGAAGTTACTAGGCCCAGTTTTCATGGAATTGTATCAAGGATTCAATGAAAAGATATTACCAATGTCAGATTCAAATAATGAAACTTTCTAAATCATTCTGCCAGAATAGTCTAAGATGTACAAATAAGAAACACAATCAAAAGTAAATTTAGTAAGTGAAATCTAATAATGAACTGAAATCATACATTATGGCTTAAATATGAAGTTTCCCCAAAAAGTTATGTACAGAGGGTGTAGTGAACTGACAACTGGTAGTCAATTTACAAGACTCAGCTGACCTGAGTAAGCATGGTTCTGGGAGCGGGAGGCCCACCTGAGGACTGTTGTCAGCAGCGTGAGGCAGACCAGAAGTTAGGCTGTTAGGAGCTGGTAGAAGCTACTGGGAGCCCAGTGGAAGCTGACAGAAGCTGTAAGGAGCTGTTGGTTCTCTTGAAGCTTGTCGTGCTGGCTTTGCTGATCAACTCAGGTGTTTTCATCCTTCAAGGAGCTCGGGACCTTGTCTCCAAGAATGGCTTCGGTTCACTTTGGGGGAGCTCTGGTCCTCACTTTGCGCATTGCTTTCTGGCTCCGGTGGGGAAGATGGTGCACTGCTCCCTCCCCTGGAGAAGCTTGCTGCCTTGGCTTTCCTGATGGGAACTCAGCTTTCCTCACCATCTGAGGAGCTCAGGACCTCACTGTTGCTGAGGATGGCTGTGGATCTCCTCAGGGGAGCTCTGGTTCTTACTTTTCGAGTTCTTCCTGGCTCCAGTGCAGATCCCTCAGCCTGTTAGCACAGATCCTTCATCCCGCTGACACAGACTTTGTAGATTCCTTTGGGCCTTCCAGCCCAGATCAGTGAAACAGGCCTGCATGAGATGTTCTCATTGGCTCTAGGCCTCCAGCGGGACTCATGGGAGGTACTGTTATGAGCTCTAGGTCTTCGGCTGGACTCATGCAGCACATTACTGTGGGATCCAGGCCCTCGGCTGGATTCTTCGGTCTTAAGTGTGTGGACAGATTTCCTGCACTCTTGTATACGATTCTTTGGGTGACTTTACATATAAAATATGTGTCCTGTATTATACTGGTCCCACTTGCAATATCCCCCAAACGACAGAGGGCTTGTTCCCCAATGCAGCACTGCTCGTAGGCAGCCCTAGAAGTGATTAGATCATGAGGATACTAAGCTTGTTAATGATCAATCCATCGATGAGGTTAGTGTCTGGGTGGATTATTAGGCCGATTTGGAGGAGGTAGGTCACTGGGGGTGTGATTTTGAAGGGCATTTCTTGTCCCCTTGCTCCTTTGTCTCTGGTTTTGCTTTCTGCCCTCTGGCTGCCTTGATGAGCAGCTCTGTTCCGTCATATCCTTCTCACTGTATTGTTCTGCCTTACCTCAGGTCCACAAACAATGCAGCCAACCTACCATGGACTGAAACATGGAACTGTGTGCCAAAATGAACCTCAAGTTGTTTAGGTGAAGTATTTTTTCACTGACAGAAATCTGACTACCACAACATGTAATGATACATGGATTTAATGAGAAATGCAGGTATGATTGAGTAATTTGAAAATTTAAAGTAATCTGGGCTTTACTACATTAAATAAGAACAAAAAAACTTGTAAAGGTAGTATCTTAATTTTAATATAAGCTACAAAGAAATGCTTCTAACCCTTCATTGCAAACTAAAATGCAAGAAACAAATGCCACTACTGTAACATTCCTGGCAGTCCTAACCAATGGAATAGGGAAAGATTAAAAATTAAGAGCCATATATACTGGTAAAGAGAAAATCTTATGGCTTATTTAGAAAACCAAACTGAATCAACTGAAAAATTACTGGAAGAATTAAAAAGAATTCATTAGGTGACTAGAAATAACACACAAAACAGCATTCTTATAGACAGTAAATGATTAGAAAATGTAAGAAAATAAGGTCCCTGTCAAAACCAAGCAAAAGGTACGAAATACCAAGCAATAAACTTGGCAAAAAAATAATGCAAGACTTATACAGTAAAATGGTACAGCTTTAATGAAACACATAAAAGATGAGAATAACAGAAGAACATTAGTTAACAGAAGAACAAGTACTTGGATAGTAAGATTCAAAGCTGTGAGGATACTTTCCTACACTGAAAACTGAAAATTCCCACAGAGTACCTGAGAGGCCACGGCAGGATTTGAGTTTGAGGTCAACCGAAGCTACATGGTGAGTTCAAGCTGGCCTGGACTATTTAGCAAGACTGTTTCAAAAATCAAACAAAAAATTCCCTGAAGAGGGCTGGGGATGTAGCTCAGTGTTAAGAGCATTTGCCTAGCATGAGGAGGGTGTGGGATTCCATCACAACAATTGTGTGTGGAGAGGAAATCCCAAAGGATTTTAAGAACAGAACTTGATTCTGATAGACTAACAATGGGGGAATTCTCATCCATGAGTGTGTACAATGAAGACTACTGTAATTAAAAACATACAGCATAGAAATGGACAAGCGGATCAAAGAACAAACTTCAGAAAGTTATACACACATGCACACACATACCTGCACGTGCATCGTTAGATTCCAAATTAGAAAAAAATTAGTTCACTCAACAGAAAAATAGTAACTATTCATTTAGCAAAAAAACACTTTTGATGTGTAAATTGTGTTTAGCTAATATATGAAAAATTGCTCATACCACACTAGCAAATCAGTAAATCCAGTTAAATCAACTTTATTGTTTGACCACATTAGCAACAAGTGAAAATATAAAATGGTTTTGAGGGTATGAGGAAAATGCATACCCTAGTGGTGATATATATTTTGGACACTATATACTTATTACAACAAAAAAGGATGACTGTTGACTGAAAAATTTCACCTCTGGAAGCTATCCTAGAAACATGCCCTGCAGGCAGCACGAGCTGCAACTGCAAAAGCTGTTCATTTACATGTTCATAATTGGGTCATGGTTAAAGGAAGTCTTACTGACTTATGTCTGTTAAAACTGAGACCGTAGTTATAGATGTACTGACATAGACAAATTTAAAGACAGTACATTACAAACACAGTTCAGAGATTTGGGGTGTAGCTCAATGACAGAGCGTGTCCAGGGTTTAACCTCTGGCAGCAGAAGTAAGAAAAATTTCGGAATGTAAGCCTGTGTCCCCCCAAGCGTGTGCACAAGACGACTCTGAGGGAAGCGTGTGAAAGGAGAAACGTCGGCGCCAGCCCTTGGCTGCCTTAGGGAAGGGGGCGCACGCGTGGCAGGTGGGGGAGGGAGGGCTCAAGAGCGAGGCCACTTCTTAAATTGTTCAGTTTGTACTCAGATGCTTAAAATATATTCACTTTTATTAGATAATTCTTTTAAAGGTTTTATAATTTAATAATAAAAAAGAATAGGTTGGATTGGAAACGGGTTGCTAACTTCTTGATTCTTGTTTTACCCTAAGCAGCTGAATGAACTTTTCTTTTTAATCTATTTTACATATTTGGGTCCTTGGTAAGATTTTATTTGAACAGGGCCGGGGATATAGCTCAGCGGCACAAGCTCCTGCCTGGCAAGTGCAAGGTCCTGAGTTTGATCCCTGGTACCAAAAAAAAAAAAAGATTTTATTTGAACAAGACTCACAACAGACAAGAACCTTTCTTAAGTCCCTCTGGGCACTAACACTCTAAATTAGTTAGTTCCCCATGTGATTAGTGGGCGGGAAAAGTTTAGTCTCAAGAATTAGCTTCTTGTCTTTTATTTTTGTGGACTGGGGGATTAAAACAAGGGGCATTTTACCAATGAGCTATATCCCCAGCTCTTTTCAAAAACGCTTTTGAGACAGGGGCTTGCTGCTAAGTTGCCCAGAGTGGTGTTGAAGTTTTGATCCTGTCTCAGTTTCCAAACAGCTGGGACTATAGGCATGTGTTATCACATCCAGCTGATAAGTTAGTTTCAATAATATACAACTAAAAATATGTACTGTAGAGAAGTGTATACATTAAAGTTTGTGACAAAAAACGGAAAAGTAATTGGTCATTTCTTTCATGGCATTTATCAACTTTTCTAGTTCTAGGGACCGTGTATAGAACTGCGGACGATCAATGCTGGTGTTATTCAAATCATTAATAAGTTTATGATATAAACACTAATGTTGGGGCTGGGGATTTAGCTCAGCGGCAAAGCACCTGCCTGGAAAGCACAAGGTCTTGAGTTCAATTCCTGGTACCAGAAGAAAAACAAACAAACAAACAAAAAAACCCCACTAATGTTATGTCAAAAAGGTACAGAATTCAAGCACATCTGGACAGATTTTGACATTACAAATTAATAAAAAAGTAATTTCTCCCTTAAAGAGCAGCTCAATTGCTTGCAGGGCAGTCAGGTACACAATGTAGTTTTAAGAGACTAATGTTAACATACTCAAAAACTGGCTTTGCTCATAATATTTACTATTATTTAGTACTGGAAGTTGAACTGAGAGCCTCTTGCACACTAAGCACACACTGTAAAACTGAGCTATACCCTTGTCCCTAGCCTTATTCCAACCAAAACACTGTTTTAATATTTCACATGCTCACAGTAAAAGATAAAAAGTCTGGATCTAACCGTAAAGGCTAAAGAACTGTATGTCATTCTTCTTGTAAAATTGACAGAACATGCTTTCAGTGAATAAGTAAGCAACACTCCTCTTTTCATTGCCATTTTAATACAAAAAGAATATAAACTTCTATATTACAAAATATATTTCACATTGAGTTTGCAATGAAAATCTCAAAAACATTAATTTTATAAAAGGATGTTCAAAAGCAAGTTCCAGATGATCCAAAGACATGAAAAGAAGAAAGGTTAAACCAGAGCCCTATTTTACTGAGGCAATCTGACTGCGTCTACCGGAGTCACAATGCAGAGACTTCTGGGTGTGATTGTGCATGCCTACAATCCCAGCACTCTGGAGGTGGAACACAATTTGACGCTGGTCTAGGCATCTTAGTGAGACCTCAAAAACCAAATCAAACTACAACAAAAGGAAAGCAAACCCCTAGCAATCTAAACTGCTAGACATTTACCCACTGGATACGTGTTCAATAGTATACATTACACTTACAAAGAGTGCAGAGCAGTTGACAAATGCAGAAACCTGAAAGCAACCCACATGACCATCAGTAGGCAGTTAATTTAGTAATGGTACATCCAGAAAGCACAATTCAAGAAAACCAGTGAAAAGAGTGAGGTAGGTCTCTATGTATGTACCGATATGCAAAGGTCTTCAAGACGTACTGCTTAACAAATATTAAGTAAAAACAGGTGTTAGAGTGTTAAACAGTGCACCAATTGGAAAAAGGGCATTAACGAGGAAAAACGTATGTGAGGGTATACTGCAATTCCTTTGCATCCTAACACAGTTGCGATTACTTTTAGGTGGATGAATGAACAATAGAGGGAGGGGTGTGAAACTTGTTTTTCTTTTTGTATCATTCTGCACTGTTTTAGGATTACATTATACATTTTTAGCATTAAATGTACAACATTATTTCCACAGAGCTTAAATGGGTGGATAAATATTATCCATTCAGTTTTGTATTTTTCCGCATTAAACCAATTATTTTAAAATATGCATATATATCTATACGTATATAGATGTATATCTACAAAGAAGACAGAACATCTATGTATATATACAAAGAAGATAAAATACAAAATATGTAAAAATACACACATGGACGCATGCTGAAAGTAAGCACAGGAGCAGCCCTGTCCTGTCTGCATCACGCTCACGACCCTAAGGTACAAAACATACAGCACCTGATTAATGTAACCCGAAGACCTCAAAGCACTTCACTGATAATATTCATCAAGCTCATGTAAGCTTCTGTACCACGTGACCCTGGAAGAGTACGTATACAAAGTCAGCCGTGAACACACAACGACATTCCCAGTGTCTCATGTGATCAGGGTTCTGAGCCCTACATGATCCCTTTGTCTTTATGTTGCCTCACAGGTTTCAGAGGCTGGTTTTCGAATCAGGTCACCAAAATAAGCCGTGATCGTCTTCAATTTATTGTTAAGGAAGTTCTGTTCTATTTCCACTTCCCCGCCTGGCCCAGCTAAGGATGCCACCTAAAAAAGATGAAGAGAAGGAAGTTATTCATACAGAAGCTTGATTTCAAAACATTTCTTATTACTTCATCAAACAGCAGGAAGACCTCGGCTTTTCAGTGAAGTTCCTCACATTGTCAGGCATCTCAGATGTTCACGGCCCTTCCCCAGAGAACCATGAATGCAGTATTTGGTAGTGTGTGCTGTTTCAGACCCTGCTGATATTAATCAAGGCAGCATGTCTTCTAAAGACTTACCTCTCCAGTGCCATAAGCTAAAGAGCTCAGAGGGAGAGAAGTGAACGGACCCTCCCCGAATCTGAGGTTCATTAACGTGAGTCACTTAAATACAAATTCTCTTTCCTGAAAGCCCCGCTCTTATTCACCTTTCCTACCTCCCTCTCACCCTCTCCACGGCTCAGCAGTACGCGCTGGGAACCGGCCGTGCGACGCTACGACACAGGAGCGAGCAAGCGGCTGTGAGCCAGGCTGTGGCCTCACTCTCACGAGCAGCCGTCTACTAACGTTTTCCTCCTTTAGCTGATGTCTCACTAGTCTGCCCATGTGGACCACCTAGTCCACTTGCGGCTCTTTTATGCTATTTCCCATCTTAGACACACTGCTCGTTTTGAGGCCTGCTGTAACACAGCGACCAACCCCTTTACTAGGGAGCACAAAGCACCTCCCTCCCACCTGCAGAGCCAGCATCAAGAGTACCAACCAAGCCACTACTCAGTAGGTGTGATTAGCTGCTAAAATTCTTTTGCTCCTAATGGTATGTTTGCATTAGTCTTTGCTATACTTCCGACTAGCAATGTTTTACCTTGATTTCTTATAAAAATAAGTTTTGTTTCAGTCCAGTATTCTTTCCCCCACCCGAACTCTTAGGAGTTCTATTAAGAACAAAATATGGTACCTTAGAACTATGATGGCATCACCAGTGATCAGTTTATCCGGGTAGCAAACAAAGATCAAGGACAAGGGGAATGCAGGTGACAGCCCCATGCACTCAGAAAAGAGAAGTAACAGTGACAGAGAAGGGGTACTCCCAGTGTCAGGGACAGGTAGAAACCCTGAGATGCATGTTTTTCTAACTGTAATCGTCAGAACTGTAGCCTGTGATTCTGTGAAGAGTCAGTGCTCAGTCAGTCTAGTCTGGTTTTGAGGGCTGAGAGAACCTAACCGCACCTGACAGAAGGCCATATTTACTGTGCACCGTCAGTAAGCACACACAGGCACTCCCCATGGAGTAACCAAGGCACGGTCCTGCAATCAGGTCGTTAGACGAGCCGGATGTTAAATGAGGAACTGTTTACAGTATTACATTACGGTACTCAGAACAAAGAAAGGGTCAAAGGAAACTCCAACTTGACTTTACTTTTATTTGTCTACCTTTACACGTAGCACTGTAATGTATAACAGAACATGAAACTAGTACTGCACAGTACAATCAGCAAAAACTACAGTACGGTATAAACAAGGTGTACCGTACAAAAACAGACACTGATGCTCTAAAAACAAGATGCGCGGAACTGTACACACCCCAAAAGATGGGTTCTAAATCCGCAGTCATTAAACAGGCAGTTTGTTAAACAAGAAATACCTGTATTTGAAATTATTTCAACTTTGTGTTGAAAAAAGGTCACAGATACAGAACTGGGGAGGAATCCGGTATGTTTTGGCAGGTACTGCCTTGAAGAAAGGAAAAACGGAGCTGCTCCACCAGGCAGAGGCCATGTCATCAGAAGCCCTCAGGGCCGCTCCCAGCAGCGCGTGAGAGGAGGGATCTCTACCCAACACACGCCCTCGGTGCTCACAAGGAACACTTAAACTTGGGGTAGTTACTGGGAACAACAGATTCATGGTCTACTCGTACATCTTTACGTCAATCTGATTTTCTTTTACAAGACAGGACAAAATGAGTAAATTTGATCAATACATCTAAAATGTAACTGTTTCACAACAGTTCTGCAGTTAAGATAGACTGGAGATCCAGTATTTGTTTTGCTGACTAATTTATTTAAAGAATGTAAGATTGGTAAGCTGAAGCTTTCTGGAGGTGGCAGTGGAGTGGGGTGAGGCGGGAGGAGAAAGGAAAGGACAAGCTGGTTAAGAAAGAGCCAAGTGGAGTTAAAACAAGAGCAAAAATCTAGTAGGAGAGGTCTGGTAGGATCCCAGTCTACTAATAATTTACTGCAATTTAGAAAGCCATTAAAATAGGTTTTGGCTTTCTAGATCTGCAAAATTAGAATACTATCTGTCTCCCTAAAAAGGGCATTTTGAGCAAAAGAAAACTGAAATATACTCAGATACAATTAAAAGTTATCATATATTGTATAAACTATAAGTAGAATTATACCAGAAGTAACGGCGTAGGGTGCCAGTGTCTTCCCCTTCTCCCTACCTCTTAGGGGAATGCGCAGGCGGGTGCTTTGAGTAAGGCAAGGGACTGACCATGGACGTTGTCTGAGATCTGTGCCACGAGCTCCTAAATGACGCAGGAACTGTTTAGTGACAGCTTACAGCTCTCTATTCTAGCCACGGGCGTCCGGCAAAAAACAATACAAAATGTCTCTTCATGGATTTTTACATGCTAGCTACAAGTCACAAGGTGGACTAAGTATTGTCACTAATACTGAACCTGTATGTCAACATATAATGATGAAACTCATGCATTTAGTGCTCAGGTAAAATTTTTTTAAAATTTAATATGTTACTTTCAGGTATTCTGACGAAAATAATTTCTAACCTTATAGTTTCTGTGCTTTTTCGAATTTTAAGGTTGGAATTTCGGAACTGCAAAGACGAATTCGTGTTCAAGTGGATACACGATATTCTGCTTTGAGTAAACAATGCTATCTATTTCCAGCTGTCCCTACTTTTCGCTAACACGTTAACTGACAAATTTGTTATTCGGCTCCTTCCCTTTCTTACAGTTTAATAAACTGAGTGAGACGGAGACAGTGGGAAGTGGGGATGACGGAAAATGGCAGGCGGGGGAAGAAGATGAGCAGCTCTGTGTTACAGTCTATGTTTTCAGTACGCTACTTCAATGTTAGATTTAACAAAATACCTACTAGTTTGGACTAAATCTAGAACTAAGGACCGAACTCTAACTACACTTTATGGTACGCAGTACAGCTGTCGTTTAGGGACTGGGAAAGGAGAGACGGTTTAAGGCCAGATAAAGGTGAGAACATTATCAGCACCCAAGCTTACCTCCACTGGTGTGGGCAGGGGACCCACAGCAGCTCTCTGAGCTTTGTCTCTTACCGTTTTCAGAACTGGCGGTTGGAAACACGAGGGCTGCTCTTTAGTAAGTAACCACGTAGAGCAGAGCAGAGAGGCGGGGACCCGGTTAGCACAGGACTGGTGGGCAGCACCATGTGTGGTGCCGCCCAGCTGGGCATCCCTCGATTCTCTACTGACGTCCCTGGCTGAGAAACTTTACTCCAGTACTAAAGGAAACACAAGCTTATGCTCAGATCACTTCAGCAAAACTGCCTTTGTCTTCTCACCTGACTTACGAGGCCTGTCAGCTTCACAGCTTCCCTAGAGAATGTGGGTTCCACACTACAAGAGCGCACGACACTACTCTACCTGTACAGCATCACTTCTCCGAGGGGAAGGCCAGCCAAGAAGTATTAGGAACTGATCACAGGTTTATCCTAAACGGCAACACAATTACAGCTATTTTACTAAGAACAGAGTTGATCTGGAGACCTGGGCACCAGCACCTCGAAGAGGTAAGAGAGTATTGGAGCAGGTACGGCTCAGCCAACGAGTGCTTCCACAGCGTCACGCATTTCCAGCCCTCTCTCTCACCAAGCGGGAGTGCACCAGGGCTGATTCAGCAGGAATTATTTCAGAACGCCTTTGCTCTTCTTGCTACGTCACATCCTAGTCACTGCCTGAGTCTCACGGGGAGTTACTGCTGCAACAGGAGGTGAGCGTGTTTCTTCCTGGCACTGAAGATGCTGTCAGTGGGAGAGAGTGAGGTAATGCTGCCACTGTAGCAGAATGGCGACGCAGATCACTAAACTTCCCCGGTTTACGCATCAATAAAATCAGTCTGACAGCCTGACACGCATACACTCCAGGGTGTTACAACGATCCAGTGAAATGTGCAGAGGAACGCTACGAGCCCCAAGTATGCCACTCACAGAGGAAACACTGCTGAAGTCCTGTGGGGCGTGTGTGTGTGTGTGTGTAAAAGGCCGCACACTGTTCGTCGGCACATGCCCTTGTGTGCTCTGAGCTGAAAGGGCTGGCTGCTTCCAGGCTCAGGCGCTGCAGCACCAGCAGTGCCCACGTGCACCAGAACCCGGTGCGGAGACCTCAGCCCCCTTCTGCTCTCTCCCCTCTGCTTCCTGAACCTGACGACAGGCCCTCCTTCTCCTGGACCACACAGTAAGTACTGTTTGAACCTCAGGTTCAACACTTCCTCCCGTTACTTTTCTTCCTTTCCTTTTCTTTCCTGACGCCAGGGATTGACCGAGGGTTCTGTGCATGCTGAGAACCCGGACTACCACGGAGCACCCCATGGAACCACATTTCCTATGTGGTAATTGCAGCTTTATTGTGTTCTCACAGTACTTCCTATGTGGTGCAGTTTCAGCTATACAAAAACTGCCATTAGACCAGATTTCACAGCAGTAATTCAGGACACTTTTGATACTGAGTTTTACTCATTCTGAAATTTAGAAAAATGAAGGTACTAATTTTCTGCTTATTAAATAGATACTATGATTACTTAGAATACTTAAAATAAAATCTGTGGTAATTGTTTACTGTATTTAGCCAAAAACTACTAAAAATGCTAAGAGTTGGATTTAAATTATTATTGAAGATATTGGCTGATTCTTTTATTTATAAATGGTTCTAATTATTCAAATGCATGACTCTTTCTTCTGTATGGTAAGTTTTGGACATGTTGCCAATAAAAAAGGACCTTGTATCTACCTACCTCCCACCAGTTAGCCGATCAATAAAAATAAAACTATTGCGGCTACAGCTGGAGCTCAGGGGTGCGGTAGTTGCGTAGCATGCGCATGTCCCTGGGCTCGATTCCCTAGCAAACCAAACAACTATTAAAAGCATGACGATTACCACAATTAGGCACTTTTCTCTCCACAGACATGATGACATGGAGTTAATTCACTCGTCCCACCGTCCTTCCTCCCTCTACTTTTCTTCCTTTCCTGACGCTAGGGATTGAACCTAGGGTTCTGCGCATGCTGAGAACCCGAACTACCACTGAGCACCCCATGGAATGGAATCTGAAACACTAATGGGAGCCTAGGGAACTCTGCCAACTAGAAAGAGACAGTTCCTTTTATTAAATCTAACACCAATCTCTCACTTAAAGATAACAATCATAGGATGCTTCACCTAAACACCCCACGAATGTAGTACTCTCCCCTTTAAGAGCAAATAAAATAGGTGGGTTTGGCCCAACTATTACCAGGATGTCTACCGAAAGACACAAAGTGGAGTATGTCAGGCAAGGCTGGTGAATTACCACACGGAAGGCCTCCGCCTTATTTTTAAACAATAATTCTTGGGGATTCCACTCAACGTTACCTTTGTCCTCTGTATTGAGATGAAGGAATATACAAATCCAAGTGACTTAATTTGAACTGAAAAGTACAAAAGCTATCAATTTTCTGAAGCTAGTTACAACTAGTTAGGAAACTAAACAAGGATAAGGAGCTCCTTATCTGTTATCAAACAGACCAGGGGCTCCTCCTCTTATCATTCCAGGGTCTGGCTAAGAGAAAAACCCGTCATGTTAGACTCCACCCACACTGACTTTACAGAGGTGGTGCTTGGGAACTGCTTCGTGCAGCTTCCACCTGGAGAGGAGCTACGCTGGCCTGCCCAGAGGCCTCGCTCCGTACTGTTTACCACTTCAAAGAGAAACTTCTCATGTCTGCAAAGCACAGCAAACCCAAAGCTAGAACTGGAATCTGCGCTGGAATTCTACGGCTGTCAAAGGAAAGAAATGCAGGACAGCGCAGCAAGACACAGCGACAGGAGTTATAAATACGTTTATCCTGGGCTCTTTGAACTGAGTCCCAGCTTTCACCTGTGATTTAGAAAACGAGATATGTCTTACAATCAAAGAGCATTTCAGATTTTTCACGTTATTTAGTTCTTGGGTTTGACAGAGAGAAGATGGATAGCACGGGAGATGTGTCCAGGAATAATCCCCCCAAATTATTATTATTTTTTTTTTTTTTTGGTTTTTCTCCGGTACCGGGAACCGAACTCACGACCTTGCGCTTGCCAGGCAGGCGCTTTTGCCGCTGAGCTAAATCCCCAGCCCCAATCCCCCCAAATTAAAAGGGAGTTGGAGATCAAGGTAATAGGGGACCTAGAGAAATAGTTCACTGGACACAGAGAAAAAAATTAGCAATATTTCATACAAGAAATGACTTCAAGACAAGCTGTATTTGTATCGAGCCCACACTCAGCTTAGGGCAATGTAAGCACTACCCAGAGGATAACCTCCCTGGACAGAAAGTTCAGTGTCTCCTACAGGCCTTCCTATAGGGAAATGCAGGCTTAATTTCAAACCGCAGACTCAGCTGGCCACCCAGCTGCAGATCTTCTAAGTTCACGTTTTGGGGGCGCTCTGTGCTCCTTAACACTTACTTCTCTCACTCCTGTGGTAGTGTCTCCTCTCATTTTATCTTTTTTTTTTTTTTTTTTTTGGTTTTTCTCCGGTACCAGGAACCGAACTCACGACCTTGCGCTTGCCAGGCAGGCGCTTTGCCGCTGAGCTAAATCCCCAGCCCCTCTCCTCTCATTTTAAACATCCCACCTATGGTGACATTTCCTTTGTTTTAAGAAGAAAAAGTCGATTTCCCACTGTAATTTCATCTAAATCCAATACCACACAAAATAATGTACTTGAAATCTCACAAGTTTCCGACTGTTATTTTTTAGTGTCTTTACTCCCTCTAGAGGCAGGAGACATGAATGAAACACCAACCCGAACCCTGAGAGGTTTTTACAGTAAGCCACATGCACACACGCAAAGTGAAAACACTCCTTGTGGAATGTTAACTAGCTGACACTTTCATGGGAAGCAGTGACTTACGTATTGTTATTTACCGAAATGAGCCTATCATGTGTAATCTAAGGATGATGATATAGCTCAGCAAATACCATGCGGCCTGCTCCGTGATGGTAATGGAACACAATGCTTATTACGAGAACACTAGTAATTATGGTATCAGCTCAGCCTTATTTGGAAGTCTAGAAATAGAGGAGTCATGTGAGTAGTGATAGTTCTAATACCAAGTCTGATATTAAAAACTCATGTGTGGGACAGTGCTTTTTTACATGCATAAATGGTGTAACATACTATTTTAGGAGGCCTAATGTCTAGAAAGTTCAAATTTCATTTCCAGTTAAGTCAAAGAATAAGAGCTCAGTAAATTTCATTTATTCTTCTTTTAACCCAGAGAATCCCAATGCTGGAGCACATTACGATTACTTGGGAAGCTTTAAAGTAGTTATGCTTGGGTCCCATACAAATAAATCAGAAAATAAATCAGAGAAAATTTTTCTAAGTGTATCAGGCTATCAATGGCTTTTAAAAGCCATTCAGTTAAAACTATACAATTCTTAGTTGTGACAGCAAAAACACAGGCAGTGTGTGCGTGCTCTCTCTCACACACATACACACACACACAGATAAGCTATTGGACATACCTGAACTGAAAAACTAGACTGAGATAGTCTAGAAGGAAAAAACGGAGCTCCAAAATACTAGAAAATAGAGATACAGAAAGACAATGCATAATAGAAATCCCAGAACAAGTAAGAGGTGGTGAGAACAGAGTTGAGAAACTAATCGCAATATATTTAAGAATTAGTCCTGGCCGAAAGGAAGGTCTTGTCTGAAACAGTAACTCTGGCTAGGCTATCTTCAGGAATACTTAAAACTCTATTCTCAAGGGATGCTTCAGTGAAGGCAGACACTGGGTAGTAGTTGAGCAATGCAGCATGTGAAATGCAACATACTCCACTGTCCTCAAGTCTAGCACGTTTTATTTGTGTCCACATATACCAGCGCTATGGAGATGAACGGGACGTAACAGACACAGATCTAACTGCAGGCACTTGCAGTTGCTAATAACAGTTAATAAGCCAGGGACTTCTCATGCGTAGCTCTGAGGTAAGAAATGTCCTACCTTTATTGTGCTCATTCTTTGAAAGACTTAAGCCAGAGGCCCATAGAAGGTCTCCAGTAATAGCTTACCTGGTCAATATCAGCATTTCTTGGAAGAAAATAAACAATATTATTAGTAATCTTCTGAGAAAGCCTGAAAATTTCAAAGGTGGAAAGCAGTTAAAGAAAAAGAAGCCATTTATTTCTGATCAAAAAGTTAATATTCTTTACAAAAAGTGATGTTCTTTACTTATCAGAATGCAAACATATTCTGCTATGTAGTGAAGGGCACAAATTTAAATTCTTTAATGCAGTGGTGGTGATCCAATGGCATATGTGCTGCAACAGGCTACTTGTATCACTGAAAGCTCTGAAAGGGTCACCATCACTGCACGGCACCTAAAAGAGAATGAAATATGAGATCTGTGCTTCAGCGGAAGAGTCCCTGACAGGTCAGAGTTCAGGAGAAGTCAAACCTGTTTACTAAGTTATCCCAGTGGGAGACAGCCAAAAGTCAGGAACAGAAACTTTTTCAGTCATTTCCTAACTCAGAATAGAACAGGGAAAAGGAAAGCATGATACTGCCTCCTTCCAGCAAAAAAAAAAAATCAGGACACTCAGCAAAACAGCCCAAGTCCGTGAGAACTGAAGAACAGTTATGCAATGGTCACCCAGTGATTCCAGGGATAGGCTGTGAAGAAACTCTCCATTTGCATACAATGCATTCTACTCATTTTACATTAGTGTAATTAGACAGCGTTCCAGGGACATATTATTTCATGCTTGCCATTACTTTTGGAGATCAACTACACCACTTTTACATATTTGTGTACAAAAAGCCCTGGAATCTATCAAATGCTACTCCCTTCACCAACTTCTCACTGTCACACACACACTCCCCTTCCTCTGCACAAGCACTGACTAAACTCTCAGGACTTGCAAAGGATATCCATCAGGACACATCATCGTCCTAATGTCGAAGGTCTCCGCAGTAGCATAATCTGGCCCTCCCCAAGGTGGGCTGAGGAAGACAACATCAGCCTTTAAAGTAGGAGCCAGCAGCAGGAAGTCTCCGCAGATGAACTCTATCTTATCCGCTATTCCATAAACTTCTGCATTGTTGCGAGCAAGATCAATCTTAACAGGGTCGATATCAATGGCAATCACTAAAAATGGGAAAAGAAAAATGTCAGTTGATACCTATTATTAGTGACAAAGAGTTCATTTTTATAGTAGTCTGTTTATCTTCTCTAAGAGAACATTTTTTAAAGACTAAGAAACATTTGGTTACCTGTACCAGAGATTTTAGTTAAATTTTCAGTGACCAAGAAACTGTCACTGAAAGAACTGGCTTCAAAGTTTTCTGCCTCAGCCAGCTGCACCTAAGTAAGTGGCAACTGCTACCTTAAGGTACCTACAAGGCAACTATGAGCTCAGCCTTTGCTGTGCTAGCTACAACCCAAGCAGCAAACGCTTGCTTACGAAGGCCACTGCCGACACGTAAAACCTCTTGCTAGCTTTGAGAGAAGGAGAATTTCCGTGAAATGAGTCCAAGCCTAAAGGAAGGCAAATTTAGTAACTTCTACAGAAACCCAAAATAAAATGTATTTTTACAACTCTATACAGCAAGGTTATGAATAAGAAATGCAAAGACAACTGCTGATGTTTGCAGAGACACTTTCAGGTAGAGGAAGGAGGCAGTATCATGTTTTCCCTGCTGGGCTTTCATTTAATCTACTGCACTTTCATAATTAGCAAAGGAAACATTAATTAGTTCCCTCATATCTACAGTAAATTACTCCATTGGGCCTACAAGAACTCAAGTGTGTGAAGACAGTATTCTACACACGAAAGGGCTCAATGTAACGTAGCAGTTTCCATGGAAATGTAGCTCTTTTCCAGAAAATGCTAGTTTCAACATTTGTTAACATTTGAGAAGTAATGTACTGAATTATTATACGAAGCACCAGTCATATACTGCAAAACCAGGCATTTACAATGCTACTTTTGCACTGTAAATAAACTAGCATTCACATTTATGAGGAAAGATTTTCAGCTGCTTAATCTACTTTTATAGTTCAGATGCAGATGAGAAAATATGCTGACAACACCAAAAGTTGAAAAGAAAAAGTCACTTTCAATGTCATATCTACTCAAGTTGTCCTATTTTCTCCTCTATTTCTTTTGGAGGCCAACCCTGGTTTTAGGCCTAACAGCATGTAAGTACCCGTAAGTACCCGCTATCATTTGTATCTAGATGTCTCCCCAGAGTTTCATGTGCTCAAACGCGGGGCTGCTGGAATGTGACGGGACTATCAGGGCGGTTAGGACTGGCTGTCAGGAGGTGGAGTCTGGCTGGAGGAAGGCTGGGGGTGTGACCTGGGAGGGGCGATCTCACTCCCCCAGTCCTCCCTTTGCTCTGCTTCCCTGGCACTGTGCTGCGCGCCATTTCTCCAGTACGTGTCTCTATCCTGCTCTGGTGCCAGTACACTATGGCCTGAAACCTCTGTCAGCTGTGAGCCAAAAATAAACCCTTCCTTCTTGAAGTTGTGGGTGCCAGGGGCTGTGTCTCAGTGATAATGACAGTGACCAAGACAGAACTCTACCACACAAAAGAAATGCTAACGAACGTCTGACGATACTGCTGAGACTGTGTTGTCCAAAAATGGGAGCTACTAGCCACACACGACAATCACCTCTAAGTTGATTAAAATGAAATCATATTACGAAGAAGTTAGACCCTCATCCACATGGTCAGATGTCCAAGGCTCACGACCTCCTTGTACCGGGTGGCTGCCGTGTAGGACAGCACGGGCAAAGGACATTCCACATGACGGAAAGCCCTACTGGGAAGTACTAATGCTGAACTACTGCCGTCACTGAAAGATGAGAAAAATCATCAACAGCAAACACACAGTCGGTATTCGCCAGTGACTGACGAATCACTGACAACAACTGAGTAGAGACAAAAGGGATGTCAATTATATACAAAAGCCATTTTCTCGTGTGCACATAGGAACACACGCATACATTACGGTGGGGAATTCAGAACAGGGCAGTGTGACTCTGTGTGCATGTACACCAAACACGCAACAGCAGTTACTCTGTAACTGGTCTGAATTCCTTGCCATAATGTGGTCAGCTCAACTACTGCAGACGGATTTGGGGAAGAATACAACTAACGTTCTCAGATCACGATCAGTGACCATTTCTGGTTTGCGGAGCAGGTCGTGGGACACCACCACACTGAACGTGCTGCCAGATTCCCAGGCTTCCAGTGTCACAGCAGTCAGGCCATGGAAGCACTGGGAAGGTTCAGGGTGGGCACTCTGCCTCTTCTTCTCAGAGGCTGGCACTCTACAAGGGTGGAGGCTGCGTGACACCTGGGCTGAGAAGGGAGCTGGCCTGTGAGGACACAGAAGTGGTCTCCTGTCCGCTCGGCACCCACCTTTGAGAGCTTCCTTTACAAACGGGCACTAAGCTCTAGAAAGCCTTGCCACCAGATCCCTACTTACGGAAGTACACAGGTACGATTTTCAACTGTTTCTATCTCAAGACACTTTCCAGATCTATTTGCTACCTTATTAAGGGGCATGTATTTTAACCACTGTGTTACAATATAAAGCTAAAACAAATGCTACTTTTACAACCTGAGGAAAAATCATTTCCAGGCAGTGTCTGCTCATCTGAATGGTTAAGAATGGCTTATCTGGCAAAGTCGGAGAAGAGATTTACTGAGCACACACAATGAACTCAGGGGAAACAAGAAGATTATTATTCTGGTAGTAAGAAAAACAGCTTTTATCTAGGCAGTCAGACCATATAAAGTTAACAAACATCATGCCTCGAGCAAAGCAGTAACTAAATAGTAGCCACATTTTATCAGTGCTGGTCTTACAATCAATGGTAGATTTACTTCCATACTATGATTTCCAGAACTGTATTACGCTTTCCTAGTTAACATTACAAACTTCTACGAATAAATTACTGATTCTGCTAAAATCTGGTGAAACAGGTACAATTACTGATTGATACGTATACTATGAAGATATTGAAAAAAAATCAGCATGTTCAGAGTATGACTCGGTAACGCATGTCTTTAAAAATGACAAAGATACTGTCAGAAAAAACTGAGTAGAAACCGGCCCTAGCTTCAAGACTCAGGTACATGACTCTGGGCAGAATGTCGCATGTCTTTGAAGTCTTCTTTCTCCTAGGAAAAAGCACACTGCCTGTTTGACACAGCTAGTGGTAGATACAGTAATGGAGGTTTTCTTTCTTCTAATTCCAAAGTTGAACGATCATGAGGATGTTACAAAATGTACTTAAAGAATTTTTAGATTCTTAGTGTAGTGTATGAAGAAAGGTATACAGAGCTCCTTCAATGTCTCCTTTAAACTAGGGTTGAAGGATGGGCAAAGTCGTAAGGACAGTGGCCAAGGGCAAGGCGGGCACTCCCTGTCCAGCGTTCTTTTCTTCTGAAGCACAGTTTTAGTACGTTTGGTTTTACACGATGTTGTGATCTTGGCTCCAGCAGTTAGCAGGAGTGTCTGTATACTCTTGTGTCAATTACACCTCCTCTCTTAATGTCTCAATCTATCTGTGAAAAGCAGATGGTAAAATACAAATTTCACAGTACTGCTGACTAAATATATTAGTACATACTCACTACTTATACCAGTATGTGATACAAACTGTATAACTAATGTATACAAGCTACTATTTTAACCATTTGGTTTGAAATTATTATATAATCTCAGCAAAGACAGATTAAAATAAAAATTACATATACAGTGAATAAACTGCAAATGAAAGTTTTCTTCCGTTGATGGCTATTACCTCTTTTCCCTGTTAAGGCAAACTGAATGGTGTTTCCCCCAACCCCACAGAATGCGTCCACCACAACGTCCCACTCGCACTGACTGACACGGCCAGCAATGTGTTCGGCGATCTTTTCAGGGGTGACTGAAAACCAGCCCTCTGCAAAGGAAGGACATTTGTTGAGATGTTCAATTTCAAGAAACCAAGTCACGCATGTTAATAGCACACATTGCTACAGTATTACTTGCAACATACTTGCAAAACCTTAGTTTTCTCTTTCTAAAAGTTATACAGTTACCGAGTTTTAAAGAAAAGTTCTACATTCCCATTTCTAATTTCTATAGAAGTAAGCACTCCAATTTTTAACCCAGTTCTTCACAACATACCCTCATCTTTCCAGTAACTACATGCAGCACTGATTTGCTGTTTCAGACACTAACCGCTGCTTACCTACTATGGAAAATGGAAAGTCAGCTTTTCCAGTTGGCTCGCTCCCTAGGCTCCAACAAGTTCCCCAATTATTTCATTCCTAATGGAGAAGCACTCACCTAGATTTATACAGAACACTGGAAAAAACCTGCATGTTCTTAGGAGTCAGAAAAAGCAAGGAGCTGACAGTAAATGGTTGCAGAAGTAAGGCAGGAGTAGCAGAACCCTCACCATTATCAGAAATAAGGTCCTGGACCACTCCAGAAGAAACGGAATATTGCTCCCCTTTCCCAGCAGAAAAAATGAGCATTTTTCCAGAGAGACATTTCTCTGAACAAAAGGTGAGCCAATTTTCCCCTTCTCATCCCTTACTAAAACTTTACATGGCTCCTCATTACTGGAAGAGTAAGAGTATCAACTCATTACACAGAATTTAAAGTTTTTCCTAGTCTTACTTCTTCTAATAAACTCCTATGTACTTTCCTCAATACATGACAGCTTGTAAATTATTATAAGAGGTTCAGAGAGTCCCTGAAATTCCATCAACACTCAAGAAAGAACTCAAAGTTTCCAGAGTTAGTTAAATATAACTTTCTGCATTAGGTATTTCTTCACCAGATTTCTTTTTAATAATCTATCAGTTATTTTTGCTATGTATCCTAAAATGCTACAAACACATATTAAATCTATCTGGAAGTTTTAGAAATACATATATATCCAAATTGACAGATATTCTAGATACAATAACCGGCCATCACCCCTTTAGAAAATATCCAAGCAGGGCTGAGGGGGTAGCTCGTTGGGTTAGTGCTTCACTTGGCAAGGCTGAAGTCCTGGGTCTCCAGCAGTAGAGCAGCAACAAAAACCCCCTAAAACCAATCTACCAGTCCAGATTAAAGACAGTGAAAGAAACACGAAAACTAAATGCAACACACGATCCTATACTTGAAGAAAAAAAATTCTTTAAAGGACATGACGGGAAGCAGGATGAGATGATGCATGCCTATAACCCCAGCATTTGGGAGGCTGAGGCAGGAAGATCACTATGTTTTCGAGGCCAGCCTAAAATACACAGTGAGACCCTGCCTCAAATAACTGACAAAAAGAAAGAAAAAAAGAACAACAAATAGGTGGACATGACAGGACAACTGAACAAATGAAGGTCTGGACTGTAGAAATAACATAAAAATACCCTTGTTCTTAGCAAATACTGTATGTGTCCAACTGGATCAGGAGAAAGATCCTCAGAGAATGATACAGTAAATGTACTAAAATGTTGAAAACAGATGAATCTTGTTAAAAGGGGAATGAAAATTCTTGCAACTTTTCCGTAAACTGAGAAATTCCAAAATAAAATTAAGAAATACACATATACCTTACCTCTATCTAACTTAATCCCATCATCAAAACGGGAGAAGAGCCTGTATCTCTGGGCCCAGTACTTAATCAGCTCAGGAACAGCAGCTATCTCAGGAGGTATGCCACTTGTCTTTCTGTTCTTATTTTTCTTCTTTTTCTTCCTTTTAATTTCAGCTAAAATAAAATCAAAGGATATAAATGCTCACTACTAAAAAAGAAAACCATGGGGAACTTTACCTAAAAATGCAGCCATATCAAACAATTACAATTTTAGACCATATTCCAGAACATGTATGTAACAACACACCCGGCGACAAAGGAGAGTCATCAAAACGTTTTATACCTCTGCCTCCATTTTGCTACTGAGTGACTGAAACTGGAAAAGCGACCCAGGCTGTGTAAGCACCGATTCTGTATTTCTACACAAAGAATTGATTAGTGAACTGCATTTTATGTATTTCATTTACAGTACTGACAAAGATACAGGGTAAGCTTCCCCAACCGGAAATTCTACACTTCTCCAAATCTGAACACTTAGCTTTGATAGGACACAAATGGATACCTGACCTCATCTGACCAGCTGTAGCCAAAACTCAGATGCACCAAAAACCCAGCATGAAATTATGTGTCCACAGGGCAATGAAACACACCTGAACTCTGTGCTAAGACTTCAGCCTTACCCCCAGACTATCTTAGCATCCTGAAGAAATCCACACCCCCAAGTTCATCTGGTCACAAGCACTTCAGACAAGGGATACTCAAACTGCACAGTACAGGTATAAAAGCTCCTGCTTCTGTCGGCCACAACACTGGCTTAGTTGATGAATTTTAAAATGTAAATGTTTCTCACTTCTTCAAAACACAACCTTGCAAGGAATGATTAAGCTCAGCCTTGGCCATATTAACAATTCACAAAGGAGTTGTCATTCAAATGTCTCACTGCTGGTGGCTCCAATCTGAATTTGGTATTTCCCACTGGCTTGAACCACAGGTGGTACATGCATGCCTGTTTCATGTCATGGCTGGTCCTGCTCCTTAGGGGGTCTTTGATTACGGTAATACAAAGAAAGGCGTTGATTCAGCAGACCAGCTGTCATCATATTACAGTTGCTTAAGGAAAAC
Source organism: Chinchilla lanigera (assembly GCF_000276665.1). NCBI lineage: Eukaryota > Metazoa > Chordata > Mammalia > Rodentia > Chinchillidae > Chinchilla > Chinchilla lanigera. Next base: position 14,918,388 of record NW_004955454.1, on the reverse strand, counting down.
GCTAAAGTGGTATGAAATAATTGTAACCCAGCTAACTTGTGGGATAGCCTTTGTAAACGCGTATTATACACACCAACAGTAGGGTATGTCCTTGTAAGATTTCCATGTTAAAGTTTAGAGAATTAATTATTGATAAGCTTCACAAATATAAAGTTCTTTTAATTTAATAAAATAAACTTGATTATAGTAATTTTTAATTGACATGAATAGATTAGTATTTATATTAGAGCAGTAATTATTAAAATTCAAGCAATAACTACATTTAGTTCATTTATAGACTTTTTATGAGTTTTTTACTAAAAAGACCAGTAAAAGTGACTAGATCCATTTGAACCACCAGTGGCTCAAGCTGCTGGACGGGACAGGCGTGCATGTGTCACCAGTGGCTCAAGCCGGCAGAAGTACGTTCACCTCAGGAGACACACGGGCTCTCACCAACCGGAACACAGGCCAGTAGCTCCGTTCTGCAGGAGCGGGTCTCCATCACTCGCAGACTAGGTAAGACCCCAAATTACCACCAGTTTTGACTATCTGGCTTCAGTTTCAAGCCGATTTAGTACCATAGAAGGATGAGTGCTGTCACAGTTAGGGATAAAAATAAGACATCATAGTTGACGAAGAATGAACGTTTATTACATCTATACATGGTCCTCAAGGACAGGACTACGTATTAATACGGTTACTAGATCACGGCAAGCAGCAAAAACCGTCAAAAGTAAACTGTGGTGTTTTTCAACAGAGGCAATGATGGTAAGTTTGGGTGACAATGACAATTCTTTGTTGTGTAAGACTATCCGGTACATGATCTAATGTTACGTCACCCAAGTACTAAATGCCGGAATTCCTCAGATTACTCTGATAATCAACATCGTCCAAATACAAATGACTAGTGTTATAGCAACTGTTGCTTATGGAAGTATGGGATTTAGGAATCAGAGAACTAGGTACTGAGTTCTGGCTAAGCTACTTTCGTTGGCCACTTTTTAATTTCTCTGAGCTACTTCTGTATTTATAGAATAGAGAATAAACCACGTACCCATGGGGCTATCCTACACATTAAATAAGAATACCAGAAAATATTTTAGAAATTTCCAAGTGTTATTAACACAAACATCCGTTGTTGTAACAATGATTAAGAAAAAAACAAAACAAAACAAAACTACCCTGGGCTGGGGATTTAGCTCAGTGGCAAAGCGCCTGCCTGGCAAGCGCAAGGTCGTGAGTTCGGTTCCCGGTACCGGAGAAAAACCAAAAAAAAAAAAAAAAAAAAACAAAAAACCCACAAAACTACCCTAAGTATGGTGTTAACAAAAGGAAAGAAATATGATATGAAGACTACAGGTACACATTCACATCCGAAGAAAGAAAAAAAGGATCAAACCTCAAATAAAGTACTTTCTTTAATACTGTATTGAGAAAGAAATGATGGAAGATCACCATAGGTACGGTTGTTGCATGAGGACAAGCCTGAAAGAGTTCAATAACCTGAATATGACAGCAAATGACAAGGTTTTAAAAAAGCACTTCTATGTTCTACTGGATACAATTGTTATTTGGAATTCTAAAGGAATTTTTGTATAAAAAATTCAAATAGTACAAGAGGACATAAAATGAAATTGCTCTTTTTCATTTATTAGTGCCAACTACTGTGCATACTTCAAATCAATGTATCAGGAAAACAAACCATCAACAACAACAATAAATGAAGTATCCACAAAAACAAAACCTGTGCTACACCAAATTTCAAGGACAGGCCACCTTCCGCCCACGGGAACAGAGCGGCAGCAGAGTCCAAGCTCTGAGGTCAGTTCTCCAATGCAGCCTTCTCACACGCTTGCCCTCTGTGCTGTGCTCTGTGGGCTCAGAGGAGAGTGCTGGGGGTGGGAAGTCACAGCCAATGAGCGCACTTACACTTACTCTGCCTTCTCCCCACTTAAAGTAAGGCAGCAATAAATCCTAAGGTACAGGTGATTCAAAAGGGAGAACTAAGAAAACACAAATGAAAGAGAAAGTACACTTATCAAAATCCGCTAGCAGCTGAAGCAGATTTAATCTTACCTTTAGTGTCTACCTGGGGAGACTCTCGTGTTTCCTGAGCAACACAGCTCTGCTTCTCTGGAACAGCCGCTATTGGGCTGTCTGGCTCGTTCTTTTCTGTCTCGGGCTCACTGGCCGAAGAGCTGGCCTGACACTTCACGGGTCCCAGACTTCTAGTTTCCATTAGGTCATCAGCTTTCACAGACACGTCCTGTTTCTCCGAATCACTGCTGGTGCAACTGTCTTGTATGTTGTCGTGAGAAAATGACTCCTGTGATGCTTCCTCAGCCACTGGTTCACTAATCCGTTTTAGAAATTTTTCCACCTGAAATTTTAAGATGACATCATGATCATGAATTAATTTTAAACTACAAGGAGTCTTCCCCACCTCTACCACTTGTGCCTAGACTTACAAGCTGTCATAATTACTAGTTCTGAGAAGTATACTGCATCACACAAGCTAATGAGTAATTCTGGGCTAATTGGAACTTATCTGGGCATCCCATGACCTTATTAAAGAATTTTTCGGAAAGAAAATGTCAGATTAAGCACTTCCTGCTACAAATTAACACGAAGCGGTAAAGCTACACTGTGCCAGTAGCTTTCCATAAAGGCTCCTAACAGTGTAACTGTTCTGTTCTATTATCGTTACAAATGACATCTACTATCACTGCATAATGCCATCTACTTAAGTCAGTAATTTCCGTTTTCAATTTCAACTTACAAAAGCTTTCTGCAATGGTCTATGTTAAATGTTACGTAGTACCAAGGATGAACTCTAAAAGATCTAATGCCAGTCTGTCTTTACAAGTAAAAGCAGTGCGATCTTGGGAAGAACGCTGCCTTTTAATGAACAGCAGGGCCAGCAGGATGAGCCCTAAAAGTTTATGTGCTGAAACGTTAACAAGGTCCAAGATCAGACGATAAGACCTCCTTGTGTGGTCTACAACAGGAACATTCTTCATACCAGGTGTTCAGGACCTTCCTAAGAGCAAGTAATCAGAGTGAGAGTGGCGGATACATGACAGGTAACACCTAGAACAGCGATGGTGCTAACCCCAAATCCACTCATTCACTGCTAAGTGCCAACATTGCAATTCAACCTGAATACTGAAGTTTTAGTGTAGAAAACGCTCATACGTTAACATCTTTTATCTTAAAAGAAAAACAAACATGTGTGCCACAGGCTCATCACCACTGCTTTGAGGGAAACTCAGATTTACTGAGGGAAGGGACTCCTGTTTCAAGCTCTTCTAAGGTTCCTGTACCTCATCAGAGCTCTAGGGACACAGCGCATGGGGACTAGCGCATCCAGAACGTCACGAGAGGTCTTACAGCACTGACCAGGCAGTCCCTTTCAGATTAACTAGGGCCAGTACATGTTCATGAAAATACAAGCAGCACCTGGCCAACCTGAAATTAATAAAAAACAAAACCAGCTGTAACTTTTAGCAACTTTTATAATGATGCTGAAGTCAAGCAGGATAATGTACTCAGGGTAAAACAAAGTCATCTCGGATTCTGAGATTAGTTTTCCTGCCCTACGGAACTGTTGGTGATATGACTGTACCAAGGTTCTGCGGATTAGAAGGTGCTTTCATAAAAATAAGTTCGTATTAGGATACATTTGAAGTACACAATGTTCACATTCCTTGTGGGGAGTTGGTACATGTGCACAATTTCTTTTTTCATCCCCCTTCCCTTTCCTCCTTTCCCTCTCTATCCGTCTTTTGATCCCTTTCCATTGTTTTGTTTTTCTTTCTTAAGGTGCCTTTTATCCTATAAGACAAAAGGCTAACTCTTCAAACCAAACAATATTCTCATCCCTTTTTTTCCCCAAGTACTTGGGTGGCAGGTATAGCAAAGTCTGAGACAGGAGATTAGAATATTTCAGATTAAGGGGCTGGGGATTTAGCTCAGCGGCAGAAGCGCCTGCCTGGCAAGTGCAAGGTCGTGAGTTCGGTTCCCGGTACCGGAGAAAAACCAAAAAAAAAAAAAAAAAAAAAAAAAAGAATATTTCAGATTAAAACGTAAGACAATAAAAAGCCTTATAGTTCATGCTACCGGGCCGAGCTCATAACTACTGCTATAGTATTACATGTATCAGAATGCGGGCCATCAGGGCACTACTCAGGCGGGAACAGACTAGAAATTCCCTTGCCCCTGCCTGTTACTACACAGGCAAGGCACTCCGACTCATCTTTCTCGACACCACTACCTTAGCTTTCAAACACCGTCTTTCCATAGTGCCTCACTGTTTTTTAGAATCTAGTTTACACAATATATGCCTTCAGGAAGCAAATGGAAAAGAATTGCAGGCACCCTTAAATCTTGTACAAATAAGCTTCCCACTTGAATACAATAATTTTAAACAGTCATGCTCACAAAATAAGATCTTTTTATAGCAGTGTAAAACAAGATTCATACGTACCTTACTCAGAGCCTTGCTTCTCTTGAAAACCGGCTTTTCTGATTCTTCAGGAAAGAAGGTATGTTTGTTTTTCACCTTCATGTGTCTGCGCATGTCCAGATATTTTGACTTGTGTTTCACATTCTTCTCTAGATACCTGACCTGGCGATGACTGAAATCTTGAATTCCACCGTATCTGTGACCAGATCAAAAGTGATTCATACTTTAAAATTCTAGAGGATGTTTTCTAATGAGGAAAGAAAAGAAAGCTAACAATTTTCACTAGTTTTATGCTATTACTAGTCACCATTTCAATTTTCTTAAATTACGAAATTGTTCAAGTACAAATTACAGAAGAGTTTATGGTTTGACTTTTATGTTAATTTTAAAGCAAATGTGAAACATCAAAGATAGAAATAACATTTCTAATGTACGGAAGTAAAAATATACATAGTGGACTGCAATAAGGAAATAGCCAAAAAAAGAAAAGAAACAAAAACAATCACCTTATTAGGAAAATTCTTCTCAAGAGTCAAAGCTCTTATCAGGACATGCTCAAACTACCCTTAGTGGTCACTGAATTCTTAACCTAGATTAATGTGAATTTACAAGACACAAATCTCTATTAACGAAGTGATAAAAGCATACCTAATCCAATCATCTGAATTTTTCCAGTTCTACAATGTATTTGCTTGAAGCATTCTTTGACTACATTAAGACTCACTTAACTCCTTTTATCTGTATTAGAAAATTTGTATTAAAAAGTAACTTTTATCCCTATAAACAGAACTGAACGCTCTAATAGGACAACAGGTAAATTAAATCCCAGTTACAAAAACAGGAATCTTATGAAGGTATACTACCAAGAGCCACACAACTGTTCCTCAATTAAGATTATGTGTAGATAGCAATAAATTCTGCCAAAAACTAATACTGCTAAACTTTATGACTGTTAGCCTTACATATACAAACTACAAATGTCTGGAAGTACTTCAAGGAGCTAACTTCAGAAACTACTTACAGCATTGTAATTATCAGCATATACTTTTGAACTAATTTGGAGTTAATTTATACCTCAATTGTGAAACAGTCCCCATGCCTTCTTCCTGATGACTTCATAATGTATACCTATCTATTTAAATTTCAGTAAGAGATGAAAGCACAACACCTGGAAGAAATATGCAAGACTAGTAATGGTTTAGGTCACTGATATAAACTAACAAAAATAGGATTCGTTTAGCTGGGTAAGGTGTGCACATCTGTAATATGCCGAGCAATTTTATTTCTAATAGCAAAATACTAAAAACATTCCCAATATCCTTCAACAGGTAGGTGGTTGGACAAACTTTGGTATATCCACACAAGGGTATACTCTTAGCTGTAATAAGGAAACAATAGGTGTATGTAATAATCTAGAAGTACTGCAAAGGGATTATTATGCTCAGATCTCAGGAAATAACCTAGATGTTGTTAACCAGGATAGTGAATTAAACACAACACCTCCCTCCCCTAAAAGGATAGGGAAATACTGTTGTACCAACAAGGAAAGCTGTTTGTGGTACACTGTCGAGAGAAAAGTAAACTGCACAATATGTATAGCAAGATCCCATTTCTGTGTTTATGAAAGGGAAGTAACGGTGTATACGCTAGTAAATTTGGAAGGCGATATGCCAAACTCTAAAAACTGCCTACCTATGGGAATGATCTGAAAGGAAGATTTTCATTTTTTATTCGCGCTTTACTACTCTGATAATATAAGGAAAAAGTTTATTCCAGATTTGACTTTTTCATGCCATGTTTGCCAGGGTCTTTAGATACACACCAGGGTAGATGTAACTAGGTGAGAATCAAGCTTGGAAGTTACAAAAGCTGGGTTTAAATCCATTCTCTGGAAAATGACATGATCTTGACCAAGTCACACCTTTGTGAGCTGCAGCTGCTGTATCTACGGGAGGGAGTAACACCAGGTAACGCGAAGTGCAACTGAACGCAGGAGCACATCAAAGGTGCGGCGGTGTCTCAGCTGCAACTCTTACCAACAAGAGAAGTCAGGGTCCTCCCTGCACCACTGCAACGCTATCACACACAGTATCATTTATTATCTATAGGAATACCCAAGTGGTTAAGACTTCTAAAAGACACCAATATTCATAAATAATTACTTTTGTCCTGAGCCATGCTTGAATCCTAGAAGGGAACCACTGTCATCCAGGTCTGAATCCGTATTTTCATCGATGTCCAGTTCATGGCTAAATAAATTTTAAAAAGTAAACAGTGATAAGCCGTTACCGCCAAAGCCTACCAGTTCAGGCAAACAGCAATAAGCAACCGCAGTTCACACATCTAGGAAGTCAGGGGAAGCAAGTACTTTAACAGGGTTTTCCAAATAATTCCAAGTACCTAGCGGAGTTGGGAATACAGTATCATTTTTATACCACATCAAGTAATTATCTCTGTTGCTGAACAAGGTACATAGAGACTGTCCCATTTTCCTTCGGAAGGAACAGGTACGGCTGCATGCAGCCTGAAATCAGTTTCTTAGAGTGGTCTCTCTAAAGGTTCTTCATAAAAACAAACACAGAAAGATGAGAAGTGTCAATATAAAAAATGTTTTTTTAAAAGAAAAAAATGTCATTATGAAGAATCAGCTTGGGAGTGATATACAGGATATTACACAACCCAGAAGAATCCACTGAGTATCCTTTAAAACCTCTCACTACCTTGATCACAGCCCCAACTATATAAAACATGGTGAGAATCTTTACAAAGTTGGAGTCTAATGAAATTAAGCTCACTGAATATTTTATGGAGTACCTACTTAGTCCTAAGAACTAGAGAATCAATAAGCAATGTCTATCAGGTAGAGGGCTACAGTAGAAGCATGCTTTTTTGTACTAAGATACTACAGCTACAGAGCTTGCTTACTATTCTTCTAGAAGCTATATGGAGCACAAAAACCTTATGTAGATAACCTCTTACCTTATCAGAGAAATAAAAGGCTCCAAGGATAATTCAACCTTTCCATGTTTTCTATCCACTGACATTTGCCTATGTGGTGGATTGACAACTGGTGGTTCACTTGTAACACCCAGCTAAATTGAATCAGCGTGATGCTGGGTGTGGAAGGCCTACCTGAGGACTACTGCCAGTAACATAAAAAAGAGAACTGGAAGGGAAGATGGTGTGCTGCTGATTCTCCTGGAGGAGCTTGTCATGCTGGCTTTCCTGATATGAACTTGGCTGTTCTCACTGTCGGAGGACCTCAGGGCCTTGTTGTCGCTGAGAACGACTGTGGTTTACTTTAGGGGACCTCTGGTCCCTATTTTGAGCATCACTTCCTGACTCTGGAGGGGAAGACAGTATGTGGTTGACTCTCCTGGAGAAACATGTCACACTGATTGTCGGGGGAGCTCTGGTCCTCACTTTGAGCGTCACTTCCTGGCTCCAGTGCAGATCCCTCAGACTGTTGGCACAGATCCTTCATCCGGCTGGCACAGACTTCCCTGCTTCTACCACTGGCCTTTCAGCCCTTCCAGTGCAGATCCGTGAAACAGACTTGCATGAGACATTGTTGTGGGCTTCAGGCTTCCAGCTGGACTCACGGAGGACACTGTTATGGACTCTAGGTCTTCAGCTGGACTCATGCAGGACACTGCTGTGGCACGCAGGCCCTTAGCTGGATTCTCTGGGTCTCTAGTGTGTGGACAGATCTCCTGCACTCTTTTGTATTTGACTCTTTGGGTGAACGTTATAAAATCATCTTATGAATTATGTGTCCTGTAGTGAACTACTTTCCTTGCAAACTCTGACTGCACAGACCACACTCTACTTTACATCGCACCTTTCATGTGTACTGGTAGTAAACAGAGAACAGCGTCTGCCGCAGTGTTGGTTTCAGCTCTAGTTTTACAGCAGCCACCATTACACAGTAACTGAGCAACACCCTTATCTCTGTCTCAGGGTTCCTACGTAGTCAATGAGAGCTTCATAGTGAAAACTCGTTCAGCAATGAAAATACAGGATAATATATACCCGAACTTTTGGGAAAAAAATCAGAACTCTAGAGAGGAATATAGAATTATTAGGTAAGAATTATAACCCACTGATGGCTACTACAGGTCCGACATTGCCGCGCTAGCTCCAGTCTACCCAACGACCTAGCACAGAAACAGGCATCAAGACCATTTTACAGGTGAGACATTCTAGAAATGAATTTAGGATGTGCATACGGAAGAGCTGGGATTTGCTAATGGCTCCAAAAGTCCAGGGTCTTGGGCCAGGGTAAAGCTTAGTGGCGTGCCACCTGCCTGGCAAGCCAAGGTCTAGAGTTTGATTCCCGGTACCAAAAGGGAAAAAAAAAGAAAAAAAAAGGTCCAGGTCTTACTAGTAGGTCTTGCCACTTCTTATATGACTAGCAGCGTCACACATAAAGATTGAAGAAGCGCTCGCTTAAGGACACAAATGCTTACACTCACACATTTCTAGGAAGTAACGCACAACTCACCTCCTCTTGAGCTTGCTGGGCTTACGCTCAGGTGGATCTTCTTCACTCTCACCTCCATCAGTCTGGCCGGTGTGTGCTTTACCTTTGCTTGTGCTTGCTCCTGAAGACTCCCGTGACTCTAAAAAGGCATGGATGTTACGATGGCCTTTTCCTCGGTGTGGTAACTTTTCCGACACTTAGAAACACCCTCAAAATATGTGTGCCCTTCCTGCAGTGAACTGTGTGCATCGTGCGAAGTAGCAGGATACATCTACCTGCGTGCCTACAATCTAACTATATAATCACGATGCACAATGATGTTATGGTCAACGATGGACTACATATTTACATACTCGGGGCAGAGGAGGAGTTTATCATCTAGTGACATCTTAGCTGTTTTGGCTTAAGGACACTCTACTGCTTGCACAGCAATGAAGTCCAGCGATGCGTTCCTCAGAATGCAGAGCCGTCATTAAGCCACACAGGACTGTAGTTTAAAGAAGCAAACTAATACTACTAAGTACCTCAGTCTACACAAATCAGGTAACGGTTACTTTTGCAATAGCTGTTAGCAGTTGTACTCTCAAGAATTTTAAAATAAATGACTGATTACAGATAGCATGATCACTCTGATTAAAAATCTCTTCATTACAAAGCAAAATTATTTGCTTTAATACCCTAACAGTGGAGGTGACCAAGACAGGTGCTACCTTTAAAAAAACACTTTTAACTGTGGTGGCTCCAGCTGAGGCACGTGTCTCTCTCTGTCCCGTATTTTCAGAGTGACGAGAGGGTGAATGAGACTAGAAGGGAGAAGGTGCTCGCAGGGTGGGCAACAGGAAGCGCTCAGAGGACACACTCAGCACACCGTCAGCTACGAAGGGCAGGAGCACAGATCCAGACAGCGGGCACACTGGAGTGGCACGCTGAAATGGCCAGCCTGTGCACGTAAGTAAGGCTCCGGCAGCAGAAAGACTAGGACAAGGCTTACTGTGGTTGGAAACAATTAGGAAAATGAGGAAACAGAATCAAAGGGAGCGACATAGGAGCCAACACACTCTCCAACATGTACACCACAGATTTTATGGTTACAGTAAGTACAGAAATGTATCAGGAATGTGTAGAAGAGTATCAGAAGACTAATACAAAATGAGATTTTAAAAAAGGGAGAAAATAACTTTTGGCTTCACAACAAGGCTAAGAAGAAAAATCACTTTCTACTAGACTGTTCTAGCACCAACCATCAAGGATGCCACGATTTTATGAAATTCAAGTCATAAAAATATCCTCTTTTCACACTTCCCTGGTACCACTAGTTAGTAGAATCTTCTTAGCAAGAGCATTCTCAGTCCACCTGAACTTTTAACACATTTTCCATCAGCTTATTTTAGTTCTAACATTTGCATTCGTTTGTACAATATGTTAAAAAAAAAATTATTTAGGAATCAGCCAAGTCCACACCCTCAAATCAATCTGTCCAGTTATAAATATCATGCCCTGTTAACGTTCTCTGTAGAGCAAGATTTTCTTGTTCCAAAGGAATTCCACAGGACTCATGTTTGCCCGACATCAAATCCATGCTGTTAACCAATGTCTAATTCATCTGCCCTGTAAAACTGTGCAAGTTCCAAGCTTATTCTAAATTAGATTTTTCAAGAGGCTTGCAAATTTTCCTTCTCTGGTAGGTATAAGAGGAAAGAATAGTTTTAAGGCCCATTTGCAAGTACCGCTATTACTGCAAGTAGGTAATAAACCACCTATGATATAAAAATAAGATTACTAAAAATAATTAAATACTTTCACTATTATAATATGAAACATAGCTGGTATTTAACTCTACCGTAAAGGATTAGTGGTATTTAGTGAAGTATGTTTATTCTGGTAATCATTCCTGAGCAAATGAACTAACCTTACCTTGAGCTGGCCGGTCTGTGCTTCTACTCCCAGAGAAGTTGCTTTCCTTGGTTCCTCCGTCACATGGTGCATTTTGGCCAGAAGCAGGGCAGACTTTCCCACCGCTAACTTTACTCAGCTGCCCATCACAACTTAGGGAATCTAACTGGCTCTGTTCTACTCCCTCTGGACTCAGAATTATATTACTAATTCCATCAAGTATTTCACTATGATCACTTGAACCTGAGCTTTGTTTATCAGTTGTGTTAGTTAAAGACGGAAAAGATGTTAAGTCAATTTTTGTGCTATCTTCATTTATTTTATTGTCTTCTGTTTTAGAGGCACAAGTATCTGTATCACAGCTTTGTGAGGCATCAAAAGTCCAGCCCTGAGCTCGCCAATACTCAAATTGTTCCCAATAAAACCAGTAAAGTTGGCTATAATGCTGTTCCCACTCTTCCTTTGTACCAGGAAAGTCCCACGGTTCAGAGCATGTTTGAGCTGGATGTTTCTCTTCCCAGCTTTGCCACAACAGTCCTTCTCCGTATTTATTCCAATACTTTTCCCATATCTCTGTGATTTCCAGGTTTGGAGATAATGCATTTTCAACAGGAAGATTTTCGGCTTCAATGTCCTTCTTGCTCTGAAGTTCACATGTCCTGGTAGTCTCATACGGCTCAACCGAGGATGGGTCATCTGAAAGCAAAAGGTCGTCTTCTTCATCTTTTCTCCAAGAACCTCGCACAATTTCATCTAAGTACTTCTTCTGAAGTTTCTTCTTCTTCTTCTTCACTTTAACTTTATTTCTAGTATTCATAGATACCTACATGAGATAAATAGTAACTCAAATATAAAATACACTTCACACTTCATTGTCTATAAAAGAAAACAATATCCAATCTGTTTTGAAATAAGTCAAACAAAATACTCTCAAATGCTGATCCTGGGCTTTTTATTATGCAAACAAGTGATTTTCACTAAGTTCCCAGAGGAGAAGTCACATATGGGACCTATCACAACCTGCAGTTTTGATTAACTTATTAATGTGCACATTTACAAAGAGGTCTAGTGTTCTAAACATGAATGATTTGATTTGGGATAAGAAATTAATACCTTATACTATTTTATGGAGAAAATCAAGAAACAGAAATAATAAAAGTACATTAACACTTGCCTCAAAATTGTCGTGTTCAGAAACCCTACCAAACTGAAGTGGCAATCCCATACTTCTCATGAGTTCAGCCTCGGAATCAAGTTCACTTTCATCCAGGTCCACACCCTTGCTTTCCGCAGACTCTGCAGTGCCATGGGAATAGCCACCTTCCTCTTCCTCCGTAGCCTCGTCTCCTACAAGCAGGACTTGTTAGCTTAGTTCCAGAAAACACTTACAGGCAGGCTGTCTTGCCTCATTTAAAGAACCTGAGATCCAGTGTACATGACTTGCCCAAAGCCATGCACATGTTCCAATTTTTTTAGGAAAATAAAAATAACTGATGGTAATATGGACTAATAGCAAAAACCGCCACTGAACAGGCAAGAAAGCAGAGTGCTCCACCTCTTTTCTGGCTCCGCCTGCCACTATCAACCCAGCTGCCCACTTGATTTGCACTAACTGAGCACCTGCTTAGTGCCAGGCACTGTGTGAAGTACTGAGGCTGGAAGAGAAGGGCAGTTAACTGCGGGGAAATATGTACATCTTCACATCCTGACCTGTAAAATGAATGAATTTAAAGCCATGATTGTGGAGACAAGTTAGGGGTGTTAATCAGAAAGGTGCATATCTCCAGGCTGTTACAGACGCTTTAATTCAACGGGGTTTAGGTCTTGGGATTCTATGATAGAGCTCTCTGTATTATATAGTCCTACTTAAAGTCTGAAAATCACAGAACCACAATTCTTTTAAGCTCCCCGATTCTAGATCTTATAGAAAAAGCATTCATTATGAAACAACAAATTCTACTTTACCCCAGAAGGACTATGGATATGTTATGGTTCAGACCTAGAACGCCCCCTCCCCAAGCCTCCGGCGTTCAAAGGTGGGCTTCTGGAACATGGGGGTGCTATAGTAATTAGTGTACTAATCTACCAAGTTCGTAGCTGAACGTGCCATTAGAAGATGAAGACGGGCTGGAAGGCACAGGTCCCTGGATGTGTGGCCTGGAAGTGTCTCCTCTCCCCGGCTCACCCTGTTTCCCTCTGCTTCTTGTTGCCATGGGTGGAATGAGCAGCTACCCTCTATCCAGGCCCTTCCACAGTGTCCTTTCTGCCTAGAGCCAGTCAACTATGGACTGACACCTGTGAAAACAGTGAGCCCAACTAAAACTTTCTTCCTTCACGGTGTGGGTGTCAGGTATTGTCCCAGTAACAAGAAAATGACTAAGACAGACTTTGGCACCATGTGTGAGGCAGTTGCTGTGACTACCTGACCAAGTGGTTTAGAAGCTTTTGGAACCTGGCTACAGAAATGTGTTTCTGGCACAGAATTTGTGTCCACGTTTACATTTTGCCCATATCCTGAGACTCTGGCGAAGACTGAAATTAACAGCAGCAGACTGATTAATCTGGTGGAGAAATGTCAAAGCAGCCCAGTGTTCAGGTTGTAGATGGGTACTTGCTGGCTGCTGTCAATCAGATTTACAGAGAGTATCAAGAGCAAAGAGCAGAACTGATTGATATGCAAAGTTTGTAGTTTCGCCAGAGAGAAAGGCTCTACAAAGCTGGGTCAAAGGACAATATGGATGTGAAAAGATTAGCATTAAAAAGAAGGCAAGTACTTTCCATGAGGACAACAGGAAAGATGCCTTGAAGTATCCCAGGAATCAGCAAGACACCACCCTTCCAGGATCAAGGGTGAAAACTGTTAAGTGTTCATTGGAGAAGAGAGCTCCTGGGTCACTTGCTCCGGTAGGGCCACTCAGGGAATTGGTTCTCTGAGTTCAATTATCTAGGTAATCAGAGGCCTCTATAGCCATGAGCTAAGGGGGCCAGATCCAAGGTCTGCTTAGCTAGGGCCATCCAAGTTGTGCTGGTTTTACAGGCAGGAAAAATGCAGAGTTACAGAGTCATGGAGGCTTCCACGCAAATCTGAAAAGGCCTCACAAGCCAGACAGTGTGCCTCTGAGAGGGCAGGGATGAAGGTATGAAAGTAAAGCTAAAATGAGCAATGGAGATGCCAGGTAACTGGAGATGCCAGGAATGCGGAATGTCTACTGAGGAAAACACAAAGCTGTCATTAAGTGGATCACCTCAGAAGATAAGCCATGTAGGCTGCCACTGGCATTTCCATAGGGTGGGGCTGCCCCAGCCCTTTGGAGCTTAACCTGCCCCAGGTTCCAGACACAGAGCTAAAAGGTTTAGTTTGCCATGAAAGGTTTTGGGCTTGCTTTGGTTCCATTCCTTTCTATCCTGTTTCTCCCTTTTAGAATGAGAATCTTTACCACCCTACGCCACTGGATATTGGAAGGAAGTAACTTTTTTTCATTCTTAAAAATTTTTACTCAGCTAAACATTTGCCCTGAGTCTCAGAGACTTGAGACTTGAACTTTTCAGCACTGCTGGAACTGTTAGGACTTTGGTGACTCTTCAAAATAAACAGAATGTATTTTCTATGCAGAATCTTTTGGGGTCAAGAGCAGAATGTTATGATTAATATTTAATGTACCCCAACACCTTCATCGGCTTACAGGTAGGGCTTTTGGAAGGCAGATTACAGGGCACTATATCTGACTTGCTGTTGGGAGGTTGGGTGGGTTGAAAGAAGTCATCTCCCTCTCCAGTTCCTCTCTTCTCTCTCTGCCTCCTGACCACCACAGTGTGAGCAGCTGCTCTCCACAGCAGGCCCTTTCACTATTGCATTTCTGCATCTGGGCTTGCCAACCATGGGGTGAAACTTCTTAACTGTGACCCCAAGTAAATCTCTCCTTATAAGCTGTGGGTATCAGATATTTTGTTTCAGTGACAAGGAAAGCGACTAAAGATGCTATCTAATAGATTATATCAGTAATTTGGAAAAATGCTATTCAAGTGCTCTATTAACTGTTTATAATGTGAGATAACAAAAATCATTTTCCTTATTAGCATACTAAATTAGTGCTGAGTTGTATTCCAGCTTGATCTCAGGCAACAGGATAGTGAATCATGTTGGAGACTGATAAGAGAAATTACATGTGTGCAGTTCTTCTATTAAAATAGGTCCAAAAGGAGGTAAAAAGATATTTAACTAAAAAAATAATGAAAGCAATTTCACTCATTATTCCATTCAGTGAAGGTATGAAAGGTCAGAAGAAAGCAAAATGGGGAAAATGAATCCACTAAATTTTACGGTCCTGTAGAAGTATGTGTACCTTCATATGTTCAGCAGGACCCCAGTGTTCACAGAGGCCCTATTTATACAGCATAGCACTGCAACCCAAACCAAACATCTAATCAAGTGTGTGACTCAAGAAGCAGTAACCTGATCCATCACTGTTAAAGGATTTGCAAAAGTAACTATGAAAAGACTGTACTTGGGTTGATTGTGGCCTCTAACCTCATGCCGTGGTTTTGTCTGTGTCCAGACATAAAAAGGTCTATGGAAGGACAAATGGGGTCAGGAAGTCTGAAAGATACCAAAGTGAGGCTCAGTGTACAGACTGTGTTCTGTTTATTATATGGGAAAGTTAGCCAAGATGAAACGGCAGCCTCTTTGCCACCTTGTGAATATTCACTTGAAATGTAGCCTGAATCATTACCTATATAATAAAATTCTGATGAAATGACATGTTCTCTACTTTTCAACTTCATATTCCAGGCTGCTCGTATGGTGACAACTCAGGAAGGAACATTTCACAGGGCAAGAGGGCACATTAAGTGAGGAAATAAAACTGCTTTGACAGAGATTCTAGGGCAGTGGTGGTGAACCTACGGCACACATGCCACAGCCATGCCACAGCAGGCTGTTTGGATCACTGAAAGCTCTGAAAGGTTTGCTGTCTCTGTTCTAGAGCCATGGTTTATATATCTGCATCTAAAATGACTGTCTACAATTAGAATTATTTCTCATTTACCAAATTTTATCTTAGTAAATTAATATAATATTATAACAAAGTACAAATACAGTATCATGGTTTAATTTTAGTAAAAAGGGCTATATAGCTTTATAGTATATTACCTGCATTGTTGCTACTGCCTCTGACATAGTAGCCTTTCAGTCCCAAATTGTACAATTTTCGATCCCTGTGAAGCAATTCAAACAGCCCATGTTGAAATAAATTGAACTACCAATTTGAGAAAAAAAAAAAAAAAAAACAACATAGATTAACAATAAAAAAGGTTAAGGCACGAAAAAGCAATCTGCTAATACACTTTCTCTCCTATACTGCAGAGATAACAATGTATTTCCCATGCAGTAGCATATATAAATTATTTAGTATAGTCCATGACACGCAGAGGCATTTACACATACTAATTATATGGAACCACACAGTAGGATTTCTACTGGATACTGGAGGAAGAATTTGATCTTTTTTATGATACATAAACACTGAGGTATTCTCTAAATTTTGCTGCAAGAATTAAGCTTAAAATAATAGTAGAAAGATTTAGCTTACACACAAATAAAATCCACACGCAGACCCTAGTCCATTTGCAAACGGGACAAATTATCCATTGTCTAGTATTGAAGATATTCATGTATGAGCAAAGGTTGGTTTAAAGACTAACAAATTATTAATTATTAATTTTTTCTTTACTGCCAATCATAGTTCAGACTACTTTGCCAAAAGAGCTACAATAACCTAAATGAAATACAATTCTTTTTTTTTTTTTTAGGTTTTTCTCCGGTACCGGGAACCGAACTCACGACCTTGCACTTGCCAGGCAGGCGCTTTTGCCGCTGAGCTAAATCCCCAGCCCCCAATTCTTATATACTTATTTTTTTACCTTCCTATTTTTGGAGGGTTGTACTTTGTAAAACACAAAGTACTGATTCTCAGCAGGATAGGGGAGGAGATGAAGTACAAATGTGCTCTGGCAGCGTGCCCACTGCCCCTAAAAAACAGCACTGGGGATGAGGTAGGGAATAGGAGCTGTATAAAATGTCCTATAGAGCCCTGAGGGGTCAGGGGGGAGACAGAGTCACAATATGGCTGCCAGGGTGACCACGGTGAGCAGATTAGCAAATGTACTGAGACTAATGACAGCTGAGAATCTCCTGAATGAAAGTACTGTCTGAAAACATGGCAGGCTCAAGACAAATTATCTAAACACAAAGAAGGCCCTTTTATCTTATCTAGACTGCTGGAATTAGGGCAGTGCCAAACCAATCAGTGGACCGAGTTAGTCACACACCCTCAACCCCAGCATCACACACTCTAGATTTAGCCAACCTTGAAAAAGCCCCACCTAAGAATCCCTAGGTGTTGGGTGGGCCAATATGGAAGCATTATTACAAATCAATGAGATTTAATTATACAGCAGCAGTATATAGGTTGTCTTAAGTGTATTACACATACGTATTATATACGTATGCATGCACACATTCATATTGATATACATATACAAAATACATATATACCTAACTCTGTCTTCTGAGAGGACATAGGGACAATAAGCACAATGAGTATCCACCTTTTGGTTTTAAAAATTATTCTCCACTAAAAGAATCAATGTAACTTGGGTAAATGGTAATTCTATAGACTGTAAAAATAAACCTGGGTCATCTCATTTTAAAAGGTTAGAAAGCATTCAAAGAACGCTGGAGATACAGTAAACAGACCAGAAGCTGCTTCAAAAGGTATCCAACTCATAAAACCAAAGACAACATTGTACCAATAATGTCAGGAATGAAGTATAATCCATTAAAAACCTAAGAAGAAAGAGTCCATGTTAACATAGTGAAATGAACAAACAAATACATGAACAGACAAAACAAAATGCTCCTTTCAGAATACTATCTAATAAAGTGGAAGGGATGAAAGAAGAATTGCACTGGCAACCTTCACAGAGGAAGCTGGTTGAGGCAGACATTGTCAGTGAAGGTTAAGGTTTGTGGGATTGCTGAGGAACAGGATACTGGATAAGAACATGGAATATGCCCCCTGTGTCAGTTACTTCTCTTGTTGCTGAGACAAAATATCCAATGGCCAAAGGTAAGGGAGGACAGGTCTATTTAGCTCACAGTTAGCAGAGGTTTCAGTTCATAATCTGGCTCCAAGGCAGGGCGGCACATCACACAGAAGTAACCAT
Source organism: Chinchilla lanigera (assembly GCF_000276665.1). Classification (NCBI taxonomy): domain Eukaryota; kingdom Metazoa; phylum Chordata; class Mammalia; order Rodentia; family Chinchillidae; genus Chinchilla; species Chinchilla lanigera. The sequence continues at coordinate 14,900,341 of NW_004955454.1, read as the reverse complement.
TCACGGCAGTGGGAGACAGCAAAAGCAACAAGAGAGCTTAACAGTGTCTTTCTGCCCCTTTTATCTTATCCAGACTGCTAGAATTAGGGCAGTGCCAAGCCAATCAGTGGACTGATTTAGTAACCACACACCCTTAATCCCAGCATCACACACTCTAGATTCAGCCACCTCTGAAAAGTTATGGCCTGATAAACCACAACACTTCCCTCCCCCGCCACCCCCCAAAAAACATGACTGATACAAGGGACAGCGTGACTTTACACTGCTGGGATCATAGGCATGTACCACCATCCCAGGCCTTCAAACTTTCTAATGTTCATTGCCCAGTGAAGTACTCTGGGGAATACGCTTGAGCTTGCCATCTACCTCTTTTGTCTTTTTTTTTTTTTTGGTTTTTCTCCGGTACCGGGAACCCAACTCACGACCTTGCATTTGCCAGGCAGGCGCTTTGCTGCTGAGCTAAATCCCCAGGCCCTCTTTTGTCTTTTTATATTAAAAAAATGTGGCACTGCCAAGGCAGTACATGTCTGTAATTCCAGCACTGGGAGAGGTCGAAGCAGGAGGATATCAAGTTCCTATGCAGCCTGGGCAATTTAGTAAGACCAAGTTTCAGATTTTAAACAATAATAAAAAGAGCTGGGATGAAGCTCAGTGGTATAGAGTCCCTGGGTTCAATCCCCAGTACCAGAAGAACAAAATGGTGGAATCCCTCAAGGATAGATTCCCCTACCTCCACTGATGGTTTCAGTTACTACCTAAAGATGAATGACTCAAGTTTTCAAAACTAGCCCAGACTTCTCCAAAAGTCCAAACCAACTGTTCTAGCTTACGTCCAGATGTCTCCCCAAAGCCTCAGATGGCCACAGGTGAGGCTTTTCAGAGGTAGCTGCATCTAGACTATGCGATGCTGGGATTAACGGTGTGTGATTACTAAATCAGTCCACTGACTGGGTTGGCATCGTTCGGGGTGTGGATAACGGGAAGGCCCACCCTGGGTGTGACTGCTACCCACTCTAAGGAATCCAAGGCACAGAAAGAGGCCGAGGTAGAATGTAAGGGACTCCTAGGGACCCCTGCTGTGGGCCCCATCTCCTGCCAGGTGTCACGGCTCACAGTGAAAAGGAAGAGTAAGGGACAAAACGGCAGCGAGCAGCGATCTGGGATGACAAATTGTTCATGGGGAAGGAAAGGGCAGGAGGCAGCTGGAACCTTGGTGTTTACTGATTACATCTGCGTCGAGAGCAATGGGCAAAGGACAGTGTTTCTGGGAACAGTAATGGTGACTCCAGTGGGCTAGGAAGAACAAAGCATTCCTGCAAGGACAAGGACGAGGACGAGACGGGGCAGTGAGCAAACTGTAGTTTCCCTGGGTGCCCTATCATCCCCAGCAAGTCCTGCCTAGCCCTGCAGGTGCCAGTGTCACCAGCCACAGGACTTCAGCCTTGAGCAGAAGAAAGCTGAGAGCTTCTGTGTCCCAGTCTGGCTCAAAGGGCAGGACAAGGATGACCTCGGATGCCCCAGGCTCAATTTATAATCTGTGGTCCCCAACACTGGGAAGAGGGCTGCTAACACATTGCTTGAGGCTTCGTCTTTGCTACTTTGCTGCTCTGCTGCTTCCTGCTCGCCAGGAAGAGAACTACTTCTCCTCTGCGATGCCTCTGCCATGCCACCCTGCAAGGGAGCCAGCCAGCTATCAACTGAAACCTCTACAAACTGTAAGCCAAATAAACCCTTTCTCCTCTTAGTTTTTTTTTTGTTTTTCTTCAGATACCAGGAATCGAACTCACGACTTTGTGCTTGCCAGGCAGGTGCTGAGCCGCTGAGCTACATCTCCAGCCCCTCCTCCTTTAACTTTGGATGTCATGTATTTTGTTTCAGCAATGAGGAAAGTAAAACACCAACATATACAAAATGTATCATCTGTCCTTGTATACCTCATAGGTGTTCCAAAAATCAAAAACTGTATGCAGAATGAAAGTCATGATCTTACTGTGTCCCAAAATTTCACACAATTTGGTGAAAGGCAGCAGTACAAGGCAGAAACCACACAATTACCCTTGACCTAGTCCCCTTCCCACCCTTTAACTTTCCTCTTTCCCACCCCCATCTCATCCCGTCCCCAATGCCACAATTTCTCTGTCTCTCCCACTTTCTACTGTCACCTGTCCTAAACCGAGCCACGTAAGTTCTTGCCTGGACAACAGCCTCCAGTGCTTTTCTGCCTCTCTACTGCCAGAACCATGCTAATCTGATCCTGTTACCCACTAGCTTAAGGTTTCCTTATACAGATGTTCTTTGATATTGTTTATTTTTTTGTAGTACTGGGAATCAAACTCAGGATCTTGCGCTCACCAGGCAGGCGCTTGTGCCACTGAGATATATCCCCCACCCCTCTTTGGTTTATAATGTGGTTATGCCCAGATTTGCTTTCTCCCACTCGAATTTACCCCAGTCCATTTCCTTTAGACCTTTCTCTGCATGTTACTTCCCAAAGAAACTCGTGAAGAAGGGATGTTACCCAAGCATCATGTAACTCTCTCAACATTTGTAACAATTAATAAAGCAGTTCTGTAACCAGCTGTCTTAATATTGATCTCCTTTGTTAGAAAGTAAACTCAATGCATGTGGGTACTGGCTCTGTCTTATCCCCAAGTGCCTAACAACATATAGTACTGATACAAGGAAGCTCAGAAACCATTCACTGAATAAACCCATGCTCAACTACAAAGGAGCTAATAGTTTTTACATTAAATTTAATATGCTGTTTAATTTGGGGGGAGTCATTTTTCAGATTACTTCACAAAAATAATGAAAAAGAAGTCTTCAAATTTAAATTCTATTACATTGAAGATTATCACATAAGGTTTGTTTCCACAAGGATTTTCATCTAATAGGAACCATGTGCGATGAGGGTAGATACTAACGTTTTAGAGATGAAAAGTTAGTATCTAAGTAGCTTAATATTTAATATTTAAGTAGCTTCACACATTTAATATAAAGAAAATCTCTAGATTCCAATTTTCTAGTCACACTCCCTCCTTCATACTGGCTGATTTCCCTACAGGAGCAATTTTAAACTGAAACAAACATTTTCCCAAAATAAAGATACTGCTGTAAAAATAGTTAAGCCTTTCTCTGGAATATCTAGAAGGTTCAGTTAAAGTCCATTTGGGTGTGAACAGGCCCCTCCCCCCACCAGGGACGGAACCCAAGGTCTTCACACTGAGCCACATGCACTGCCCTCTTCTATTCTTGATTCTGAGACGAGGACTTTCTAAATTGCTTAGCAGCCCACACTGGGCTCGCATTCGCCATCCTCGTGCCTCCGGAGAGCTGGGATTACAGGCAATGGATACCAGGCCTGGCTAAGCAAGTAAGCTTGAGTAGATGTTAAAGTCTGAAAAGAGATGTCAACCAAAATAAATTACTCCGCTTCAAACCTTCCCCTTCACTTCGGTTAGCCCTTTCATTTTACATTCACTCCCCCCACCCCACCCCACACTGCAGAATGAATTTAGGGCCGATGCACTGTTACACTGCCCAAGGTAGGTTACAACTTTGGATCATCCTGTCTCAGCCTCCTGGAGTAATGGGACTGATTACGGGCTTAAACCAACAAGCCTGGCTTTCCTATGATTTTTAAATGTCCCTTCTATTTAAATATAACATGACATATCAGTTACCACATCTTTTCCTAACAACCTACAAAATCAGAACTAGTCTTTCACTTAATAATAATAGCAATAGGCAACCACTCCCTAAAGGCTGCATTTTTGTGGTTTTTGTGCGGTGCGGGTGTGTGGCGCTAGAGTTAGAACCCACGAATTCGCGAGTGCTGGGCAAACGCAATACCTGTGAGGTACTGACACAGGAAAATAAAACTGACTTAGACAGAAATAGTACAGCCCCAGACTTTTAAAGGTTTTTGGATCGGATCTCGCTAAATTGCCCAGGCTGAGATCCTCCTGCCTCGGTCTCCCGAATAGCCTGTGCCTCTGAAACTGTGAACACCTCCATGCCGCAAGTCAGCGGACAATTACAACTACGTTCGCCACCGCTCCTCCCCTCGGGGCAGAAAGCACGGGGAACGCGCTCCTACTTACTCCACAAACGCCCGGGAGCAGAGGCAGTGAATTTTCCGATCCTCCCGGTCTTCCACGAACAGAAACATTTCGGCCACGTGACTCCACTTCTCGCAGCACATTCTCCCCTCACCGCGGCCCCGCCGCGCAGCCCGGGCCGGAAGGAAGCCCCGCC
>NW_004955454.1:14881651-14895756 GCF_000276665.1 Chinchilla lanigera | reverse complement strand
CGGGGGGAATTCCCGCCAGCCCGGCCCTGCGAGCCTTCCCGCGCCCCGAGACCCCGGCGCGGCGCGCTCCGCCCACCCAGCCTGTGGGGCGGAGTGCCCGGACTCTCGCTGGAGGCCTCCTGCTTGCCGGGACTTCCCCGACGCCGACGCCTGGGGGAGCTCCGTGCGCAAAGGCGAGGGAGTACGCGGCGCGAGGCCGCGTGGGCCCGGCATGCACTGCGCGGCGCGGGGCCGCGTGGGCCCGGCATGCACTGCGCGGCACCGCTGCCTGGGCCCGGCGTGCATTGCGTGGCATTGCGGCCTGGGCCCGGCGTGCATTGCGCGGCACCGCGGCCTGGCTGCTGCCCTTCGCCTCTGCGTGACCTTCTAGGGTTCAACCTTCGGAGCTTGGTTTGGGAGCCAGGAGGATGAGCAGCAGTGTCTTAAGTCGTGGGGCTGCTGGGTTGACTGGGAGAAATTTGTGTATCTGATCCTTGTGCGGTTGGTAGTTTCAGACACACAGTCACTGGGAGTTTGCAGCCTATAAAACATGTCTCTGCCTAAGATGCTAAATAGCTAATAAAATCCCCTAAGCCGGGTGGAGAAAACTGGAACAGCACTGATGAATTAGGGGAGAAAACAGCCAGTGTTGAGTAGTATTCCTTCACACTATCCAGGGAACTTGCTCAAAGAAGCCGGTTCTGACCCAAAATTTGTTGGACCCCTTAGGATTTGTCATTAATGCCTAAATGGCATTGGTACTTCTTGGGATAGAGCTAAAGTCCAGACATTTAGGATCGCCATTGACATTTTGGCCTCATTTACAAATGGGTGGAAATAGAAGATTAATTGTAAAAGGAAATGGTTATTTCCAGACCATAGGGCTACTGCACCTCGAGGTCAGAAATACGCTGATTTTGCTCAGAAATAGTCTGCATGGCTTTTACCTGCCTCAAGAAGGTGAGAGCCATCAGAGTTACAGGTATTCCAGGTCAGATGTGTAACATTATTGAGATGACTGGATATGAACATAAGGTAGAATAGTAGAGTAATCATCAAATAGAGTGGAAGATTTTAGCTAAAAGTTGAAGAGCATTCTAGGAGTTTTTAAAATTTAAAGTTAAAATTTAAAATATCTTCAAAGACAATTTGTATAAGAACCTTGAGCTTGCAATCTAAAAGTTTTTCTCTTTTTATTTTATATATATATATATATATATATGGTATTGGAATTAAATCTTTGAAAACACTTACTGGTACACATTTGCAGTGTACTAATCATTAGTACACAATGATTACATAGTTGTACATTTTGTGGAGGACGTTGAGGCATTTCAACACATGTATACAGTGTATAGTGATAAGGTCAAAATAATTGGCTTATCTGTCACCTTAGATACCATTTTCTTTGTGTTGGGAGCACTCAAAATCCTCTCAGCTTAAGTGTTCAGTTAATTATTGTCAACCATACTTGTCCTAATGTGCTTAGAACATTGGAAATTATTCCTCCCATCCACTATACCACTGTACTCGCTAAACATCTTCTCTTCAGCCTTCTCTCATTCCCTTTCCAGGTTCTGGTAACCATAATTCTGTTCTTTACTTCTTTGAGATCAACTTAAGCTTCCACATGCAGTGCAAGAATGTGTGAACTTTGTCCTTCTGTGTGTAACATTTCACTCAGTGTCCTGTAGTTCCATCCATGTTGCTGTAAAATGACAGAATTCCATTCTTTTTTGTGGCTAAATAGTAATCTACCACTTATATATACCATAGTTTGTCCATTCACCGGCCAAAGGGCACCTAGTTGATTCTGTACTTTGGTCATTGTGAACCATTCTGCAGTAAGAATTAGAGTGCAGATATCCCTTCAGCATACTGATGTCATTTCTTTTGGATACACACCCAGTAGTGGAATTGTTGGATTATATGATAGTTCTATTTCTGGGTCTTAAAGGAGCCTCTGTACTGTTTTTCATAATGATTGTAGTAATGTATATTCCTATCAACAGTGTATGACAGTTCCCCTTTCTCTGCATCCCTACTTGCATTTTTTTTTTTTTTTTTTTTTTTTTTAATGCTAAGGATTGACAGGGCTTTTTGATCATTCTGTTATGGTTTGTGTCTGGATGTCCCCTTAAAGTTTCGTGCAGTTGTGGGGGTGTGCTTTTTGGAGGCAGCTGAGTCTAGTTTGTGTTGATTCTTTGTCCAGTGTTGGGAATTACGGGTGTGAGTGCTGCACCCACCCTGGGGCCAGCAGTCCGCATACAAGATGAGGGACAGAAAGCGTCATCTCTCCTGTTCCTCCTCTTTTGCTCTTGTTGCTTCTGCTGTCTTCAAAATGAAATATTTAGAAATTAGATAGCAGCAATGGTTGTTTCACCTTGCAACTATATATTTAAAAAACAAAACCACGGAGTTGTGTGAAGTAAAATGATTAATGTCTTGGTAAATTATATCTCAATTTTTAAAAAGTGTTTAAACATTATTAATACGTAAGAAAATTCATGAACCTTTTATAGACATGGAAAGAAACTTTTCCTAGGTTCAGTCAACTTTTTGATGATCTAATAATTACTGCTTAAAAATTGCTTGTGATAATCTAGTTTTGTTTCCAATTTTTAATAGGAATATAAAAGCTTACATTTTAGGACTTTCCCAGACAAACCAGTAATAAGATTATAGTAGAGATCTCTTATCCACAAGGGATATGTTCCAAGACTACCAGAAGAGACCAGAAAACCAATGATACTACAGAATTTTCTGTATAGATTGAGCATTCCTAATCCAAAAATCTAAAGTGCTCTAAAATCAGAAACTTCTTGAACAATAACAGGTGGAACATTCTGCATTGGACCTAATGTGACAAGTTACAATTAAAAGGCCAGTGTACCAAAAATATTATAAAAAATTACCTTCAGGCTGTGGGCATCATCTCTACATAAGTGGAAAAATCTAGGAGTAAGTCTTACTGAGAAAGTGAACAATTGCTACAATAAAAAGTATAAAGCAGACAGTGATGAAAGAAATAAAGACACAAAAAAATGGAAAGATATTTCATGTTCATGGTTTGGGAGAACATTGGTAAAATGTCTGTACTCAGAATGAGTCAAAGCAGTTTATATCAAAATACCAATGACATTCTTCACAGAGTTAGAAAAAATATTTTTCACAGAACGAGAAAAAGCCCACAAAACTCATATGGAACCACAAAATACCTCATAGTCAAAGCAAGAGGAGCAAAGCTAAATCTTTACGATATTTGACTTCAAAACACGTTACAAAGCTGTAGTAACCCAGACAGCCATGAAACTGGCATAGAAACAGACCAGTTGAGCAAATGAGTGAATGTAGAAATAAATGTACATATTTACTGATTTTGAACAAAGCCAGAAAGCAAGTATATACATTGGAGAAAGAACAGTCTCTTCAACAGGTATCAGGAAAACTGGGTCCAAATGCAGAAGAAACTAGACAGCTATCTCTCAGTATATACAATGCTCAACTCAAAATGTATAAAGCATTTAAGTTTAAAACCCAAAACTTTAAAACTAGTAAAAGAAAATACAGGGGAAACTTCAGGGTATGGGTCTCAGTGAAGTTTTTTTGTATATGACCCTTAAAGAACAAGCAACAAAAGCAAAAATTAACAAATAAGATTAATCACACTGAAAAGCATCTGTACAGCAAAAAAAAAAAAAAAAAAAAAAACCAGTAAGGAGATGACCTACAGAATGAGAGAAAACACTACGTTTGCAAACTATTCATCCAACAAGGGAGGGGTCAATTTTCAGAATCTATAAGGCACTCAAAAAACTAAACATTAAAATAATCCAAATAAATCAGTTTAAAAGGGGGCAAACATGCCCGCTGTGGTGGCACATGCCTGTAATCGCAGCATCTCAGGAACCTGAGGCAAAGGGATTTCATATTCCATGGCAGCCTGGACAATTTATGAGACCCTGTCTCAAAAAAGAGGGGTGGGGGCTGGAAACGTACCTCAATGTACAAGTCCTAGGTTCAGTCCCAGGAGTTGTCTGGGAAAAGAGGAGGCACATGACCTAAACAGACATTTTCTCAAACATGTACAATTTTTTTTTTTGTACTGGGAATTGAACTCAGAACCTTGCATTTGCCAGACAGGCACTGTACTGCTGAGCTATCTCCCTGGCCCCACATATTTTGAAAATTAAGTTTAAAAAAAATATATAAATGGCAAACAAGTAAAAATGTTCAGCATCACTAATCAAGCAAATTGATATTTTGTTTCCATTAGCAATTATTCCTTATTTTCCTCTCCTCCTCGCCTGTGAACCACTAATTTTTCTGTCTGTATGGGTTACCCTTTTCATATAAATGGAATCATTAAACATGTAGCCATTTGTTTTTTCACTATACTATTTCCTCGGCTTACCTATGCACGAACCAGTTTACATAAAATTGTAAAACATTCACAACATCATTCCTCTTTATGGCTGAGAAATATATTGTGTGGATATACCATATTTAGCCTTTTCATCCACTGATAGACATTTGAGTTGTTTCCAGTTTTTAGGTAGTATGAATAATGCTGCTGTGAATGTTTTACAATTTTATGTGTGCATATATGTTTTCAGTCTTTTGGAACATATACCGAGGAGTAGAATTACTGGTGCTTTTTGAGGTCCTACCAGGCTAATTTCCACAGTGGCCACCCTACATTCTCCCAAACAATGTTTAAAGAGTCTAATTCTCTACGTTGTCATCAACTTTTTTGTTTTATAGGTTGTAGCTCTCTTTCATTTATGCATTTTCTGCCTCAGCCACAAAAGTATTGAGGTGATTTTTATTCAGATTACATAGCATGGGATATTAGTAAAATTACATAATATGGAGTAGTAAAATATCTCTAATAATAGAATCAAAACTAGAGAAAATATGAAAGGTGGAAGATCAAGGAAATTACATAGGAAACTATGATCATAATGATAATATATCATTGTCATGTATGGTATAGTTAGTAAAAAGTAATTTAATCAATTGCATATCCTAACTTCATACTTTGTTTTGTTTTCAAAGAAGCAAAGCTTTTGTAGCCCTGTTAAGACAGATTCTTAGGTGAGGTTTTACGTAGTGGCACTAAATAGTTGTTCTTAGTAAAGCACTGGTAGCATGGATATAACTTTAATTATGATGTACTAGCCCAGGAGTGCACTCATACCTGTCAAACATTTGTGAATGTCAATTACTATTTATTTTATGGGAATTTTAACTCTAGATGTTAAAAGTTATCTTCTACTTTTAATTGTATATTCTGTTTGTTGACTGTATTTTTCAGGATTCATACATTGGAGCTTGGAACAAGATATTTATCTACTTTCTGGTAAGTCAGCTGTTTTAGAGAGTGAGTTCATAAAGTAATTATACAATAGTGTTCTTGGTCACTTAATATTTTAGAGACATTTTAGTGACTGTAATATAAAAACTGTACTGATTACTTTGTTATTGCATAATATCAGAACAGATAGCTTTTCTGTAAATTTGTTTCTCATAATAAAAAGACAGTCTCCAAAACTGTATACCTTTACTGAATCAGATGGTGATATTTTGTGGAGAGCACAATTACTCTCGACGTGACCTAGTTGAAAACCTGGATGTCCAACATGGTCCTCTTAAGACATGAGTCAGGTTATTAAGGTCACTCTGAAATTTCAGTCCTCAGCCTTGCCCTGTCGCGGTTACAGCTTGCAAGTTAGTTCAGGTGCCAAACTCAGCACAGCAAGAGCAAAAGGCGAAGCCTTGCGCTTTTTACATTTAAACCTAGCGCAGACTCAAGCATTGCGAAGTCTGCTCATCTTGGAACTAAGAAATGATTATAGTATTTATGCAGACTAACACATTTAACGTTGTTATTGCTCGGAGAATAACTCTGGATTCCTTTTTCCTTCTAGTGTCAGAATTAAAGACCTGCTATAGCAATGAAGAAAGAGACTGAATTCGTCATTTTCACCTAAAGAAAAAATGATAGACAGAAATCAAACCTGTGTGGCAGGACAGGATTCTGTGCCTTACATGACTTGTCTGGTTCACATGCTGGAAGAGTGGTTTGATGTGGAGCAGTTGGAGGACTATTTGAATTTTGTGAACTATCTCTTGTGGGTTTTTACACCACTGATACTTGTAATACTTCCTTACTTCACTATCTTTCTTCTCTACCTTACCATTATTTTCTTACATATTTATAAGAGGAAGAATGTATTAAAGGAAGCCTACTCTCACAATTTGTGGGATGGAGCCAGGAAAACAGTGGCAACTGTGTGGGATGGACATGCAGCAGTCTGGCATGGTAAGCCGCGAACGCTTTGCTCTCTGTATTTGTTGTCTGTATGTGGTGCTGAAGCTGTATTGCCGTTCTGCCTCACTGATTTCCAGTTTCACTGCACTGTGATCTGATCCTGTGCATGGGATAATGTTAATTCCTTTGCTTTCACGTAAGCATGTTCTGTGGGCTTGTATGTGGCCTGTTTTGGAGAATGCCTCCTGTGCTAACATTGCATTTTACTCATTGAGAAGATACTGAAAAATACAGTGAAAGTGAAGTAACTCCTGATTGTCAGCTTGTATGCATTGTGCGTTTGTGTATCTTTCTTAAAATTATTTTTTCCACATTATTTTCCATTAAATGAACCACACAGCTCTGAAGACCACTATTATGAGATAAAATAGGAAAATTAATATGTAAGCTATCTAGAAGAATAAAGAGACTTAATTAAAGCTATGTAGAAACTTCTTTAAAGACTTTAAATTATTTAGCATTTTCTTCTAGCTCTATTCAAAATAAATTCATTTTTCAGTGTAGAGATTTTTAAAGAATGAAATATTTACTAGTATTAAATATAAGTTGTATGCCAAAATTTGCTTACTTTTGTTTGATTTATCTTAGAGGTAAGTATGTCTTTCTGAGTAAATGTGTGGGCAATGAATTTCTCTCCAGGAAATTAGTTCTTTTATTATTTGAGACACTATACAGTTAATTATTGGGTCTTCATTGGGCTATCATGAAAATTGCCCTCTGGTGGCCTATTTTTAAGGGCTTGATATTTTTCTCTATAAGATTTTTTTGCTTTATTCAGCCAGTACCTTATTTACTGATTTATTTTTTTGAGAACTATACAACAGTACTTGAGATTAAACAGGCAGTGCCCTAGTCCACTTTTTGTTGATGTACAAGAATACCCAAGACTAGGTAATTTATAAAGGTAAATATTTGTTGAGCAGCATGGTGTTAGCTTCTGGTGAGGGCCTCACGCTGCTCCATGTATGGTGAAAAAGCACAGGGGCAAGCAGTACATGCAAAGAAGCAAAATGAGGGGTAGCCTTACCTTGTATCGCCTGCCCTGTAGGTAACTTACATAGTCTCCCAAGAGTGAAAACAGACTTACGCCTGGGAATGGCATCAATCTCTGTAAAAGGGCTCTGCGGCATCACCCAAACACCTCTCGACGTCCTTTCTAGCATGGCGACGCTGAGGAATTGAGTTTCAGCATGAGTTTGGGTGGGGATGAACCATAGCAACCTATAACACAGATGTGGCTTTCTTTGTCACGTTGTTGAGTGTTGAAGTAGTTTTACAGACAGGCATAGAAGCACAGACTTTGACGCAGACACTGGAGGGTGAGTATCACTGAGGGCTAAGGCTGCTGTTAGCAGAGTCACCAGGGACGTGCTTATTATGCCAATATGGTACCATCTTAATGTATGCACTCAGATACTCACAAATGTCCTTTGAGGACTTACTAGAGCAGACACTTGAGATACAGTGACTCCTTTGCGCTTGCTAATATGATAGATACATTTTATTCACTATTTCCATCTTACCCTTGTAGAAACTGAGCTCTAGGAGGTTTATTATCCAAGGCACACTAGGAAGCAGAGCCCAGATACAACATCTGACATCAAGCTCTGATGTTTACGTTCTGTGTCATGCAGTCAGTCTTTCCATGGTTGAGGATTCAGGGCCGAAAGTCATGGTATTCAACAGGTTTGTAAATAGGAACCATATCCCTTTGATGTCTTTTTTTTTTTTTTTTCCCTTTTTGGTAAAATTTTCTTTATTGGTACCTACTGATTTTATAACATTGGATTTCAATGTGGCGTCTTCATACGTGCGTGTAATATATTTTGATCATATCTGTTCCCCTATTGCCCTTTCTTTCACCCCTTCCACCTTCCTTTCTCTTATGTAATAACAGGCTGCCTTTTACGTTCATGTCATTTTCCCCCTCTCTTTTGGCAGTAAGCATGATTTCTTAAACTGTAGTTTGAAAAAAAAAAAATCCAGAATTATAGAAAAGTTACAAAAGTCGTGTCGAGTTCTTACGTTTCCCCCCACTTCTCCTAATGTTAACTATAATCATTGCACAGTTATTGAATTAGCAGTGGAACAGTGCACTCTGTGACATTACAGATGCTGCTCAGATTTTATTATTTTGCATCTGTGTTCTTTTTCCCAGAGTCTCTTACTGCATTTAGTTGTCATGTCTCCTGTAGGTTGGGGCAGTTTTCTTACGTTCTTTCATGACTTTGACACTTTTGAAGAATATTGGTCGGTGATGTCATAGACTGCTTCTCAATTTAGAGGTGGTATTTTCCATCGTAGAGTCAGGTTACGCCTTTTGGACAAGAATGCCGTAAGTGTTGTTCTCGGTGCATGATATCAGAAGGCTCATGATGCTACTATGTCTTTTACTCACGATGCTAGCTTTCATCACTTCCTTAAGAGGTCAGATAGCTCTGTTACAAGGTTACTAGGCTTTTGGGCTGGGGATGTGGGTCACTAGTAGAGCACTTGTTTAACATGTGTGAGGCCCTAAATCCATTATCTAGCACCTCATGACACACAAAAAGATACTATTTTTTTTTTTTTTACATTAATTGATACTTTGCAATTGGTTTTCCAGTAGTTTACTGGGAAAACTGCTTTAAAACTTTGTAAAGAGCCTCAAGTAAGATACTTCTGAATCTTCTATTTTCATGTTCTAGTTGGATTATTTTAAGGATTCAGTGAAATGTCATGCAGTGTTTAGCATAATTTCTAAAGTTTCAATAAATGTTACCTATCATAATTATGGAGCGTCATTCTCTGATCCTTCTGCCTCTTGATCATTATTAAGTTCAACTTAACATACTTACTGGGCCACTGATATTTAAAATGCACTTTTTCAAGCTGTCACAGTTTTTACTATTATTCCTAGTAAGAAAAGCATTTTTGCATCCAGTGTACATCTACATATTATCTACTGTTTCAGGAAAAGTGTATGTGTTTCTATATGTAATTTGCTTACTTTATATTCTACTCTTTTATTTTAAAAAATGCTTTTCAAAACTCACTAAAATGATTTCATCTGAGCCGGGCATGGTGGTGCCTGCCTGTAATCCCAGCACTCGGGAGGCTGAGGCAGGAGGATTGTTGTGAGTTCGAGACCAGCCTGGACTACAAAGTGAGCTCAAGGTCAGCCTGAACGGCATAGCGAGACCCTGTCTCAAAAAGCCAAACAAAGAGGTTTCGTGATTGACTAAGTTGATTTCACAACTCATTAGTAAATAGCAACTAGTATTTAAAAACCATGGATCTATGTGAACACGTACTTAGCTGTGGCATGATGCAGGGACACGGATTTGGCAAACGCAGGTTTGCATCCCGGCCCCACTGTGTGACCTTGGGGAAACGAGGGGGCCTTTTGACACTTAGGACTCCTTGTCTGTGGAGGACTTTTTGTGTTTTGTGGTGATTGAGTCCAGTATAGTTTTTGGCATATAGATGCTCACTAAATATGAAATAAATTCTCTTCTTACAGGACAAAAATAAAAGCAGTATTCACAAATAAGACAGCTTTTAAACAAGGCTTTTAACATGTTGGTGACAGGCCTGTAATTTATATGTAATTCGCTGCCGGGTGGCTTGAAGCCGTCCCATTCATGACTGTACCATTTCAACCACCAGAGGCACAAACCACTTGATAGGACAGTCGTGTGTACTGCTGGTGGCACAATCTAGTGGGAAAATGTTAAAATCCAATAAGAAAAAAATAAGTATTTGCTGCTACTGTATTTACAGACTAGTGGAGATGGCGAATGTTAAAGGAAGACAGTGATTGAAGTTAGTTCAAAATGAAGACAGAAAGACACAGGTAATTGTAAAGTAAAGGGGAACTTTATCCAAGCTTGTCGTTTCCCTTCACAAAGCACGTAAGCCCATGAGTTCTACCAGACTTCTAAGTAGCAAATGATACACAATTTAAACTGTTCTAGGGTGAAGAAAAAAATGTGGCATTCCATAGTATATTGCACAAGGCTGGTATAACTTTGCTGTCAAAACTAAGGAGAAAACACACAAAAAGGAGGTTTGTAATCAGTTTTATAGAAAATAGTTTTATAAAATCTAATACTAAAAAAAAAATTAATGGTAAGGACTTAAAAGTGAAAGGTATTTTTCAAAGACATAATAAGATAAATGGTGGGCCAGGTCAGCTCAACTCGTTTACAACTTGCCTTAGAAAATAAATTAGTAAGAAAAAAGTCTAACTTAAAGATGGCCTAAGGATTTGATCAGGAAATATAAATGGCTAATAAATGTGCAAAGCCCCCTAGTAATTACGGAAATGCAAATTAAAGTGTCATTGAGATATCATTTTTACCCAAAAGATTGATAAAACTTAAGCTGTGGCGCTAAAAAATGAGAATATGATGAAATGAAAATTGTCATTCAAAGCATGTGGATAGGCAATATAATAAACCAGTTGGGAAAGGGAGCCCAGTTTATTACCAGTAAATTTAAAATGGGACTATCAAAACGGCAACAGTTGCGCTTATTAGTATCTGTTCTAGTGATACATGTTTGGTGCACAAGGATACATATAGGTGGATATTTACTGCAGCAATACTTGTAAAAATTTGGAGTAATCCAGTTGTCCCTGAATAGCTAATTCACTTATGGTTGAATGAACTTTGATATGAACTTGTTATGGAATGCTTTATAACACTAAAAAGAGTAAAGTTACTTCTTGTGCCTATCATGGATAGATTCCCCAAAGACATTATTGTACAGAAAAGATTCATAATTATACTCACAATAACTCACTAGTTGTATTAAATGCACATTAGCAAATAAAATGTGTGGTATATTCAGAACTAGAAGGTGAATCGTTTGTGGGTAAGTGGGATGCTGAGAGGTGAACTTGAAGAAATACTAAGAGTAGCTGGGTTTTGGAGGAGCTTCAGTCCTGTGCTCAGGAGTTTGGACTTTTAGTAGGCAGTTTAGTTCTACTTGTTTTCCTGAGAAGAATCTAAAGGTTTGATGTCATCCTTAATTACCATAATGCATAGGTATATTATCTTCAAAGTGGATTTAAAAAAATACATTTTTATTGGTGCTTATTTCACAAAACACTGGTTTTCAATATATATGTATATTTTTTTATTTTAAAAAGTAAGAATGAAAACATTAACAAACACATTTACAAAATAACAGTGCTTGCTTTGGCAGCACATACACTGAAAATTGGAACGATACAAAATAACAAGAACAATACAAGCAATACTGAAATTCAGACAAGGTGATAGGGAATTAACAATAGTTGTATTACATATTGATATCTTCAAAGTGGTTACTCAGGAAAACAAATAATAGACATGTAAGATTGATCAAATAAGTAATCATTAACTGTTCCAATAAAGCGATAGAAGTCAGTAGTGCAACTATGTTAGCTCTCCAGTATATACATAGGTATATAATTTTCCCCTTTTCTCTTTTCCCCTCATCCCAGTTGCTCTTTCTTTTGAGCAGTTTCCTTTTGTTTCACAATTCATTCTATATATTTTGATCATATTTTCTTTCCATTGACCATTTTTGTATGTTTCTTACTCCTTTCCTGTTATCTAATAGTCTCTCTCCTATTTTTATACCATCTTTTTTAGATTCCACATATTAGGAAGAACATGTGATGCTTATCTTTCTGAGTCTGGTTTATTTTGCTTAGAATGATGACCTTTAGTTCTATCCATTTTCCTACACATGGCATAATGTCATTCTTTATTGCTCAGTAATACCTCTCCCCTCCATGTATGTAACATTTTAAAAATTCATGTGTTGATGGCCAGTTAGGCTGGCTGCATATCTTGTCTGTTGTGAATCGTGCCACAATAAACGTGGTTATACTATTGTCCCTATAACAGGCTGACTTTAATTCCTTCAAGTGTATACCAAGGAGTGGCGCAGCTGGATCAATGGTAGCTCTAGTTTTAGTTTTTTGAGGGACCTCTGTGCTGACTCCCATAGAGGCTGTAGAAATTTACGTTTCTTCCAGCAGTGTACAGGGTTTCTTTTCACTATGTCTTGCTGGCTTTTACTCTTTATTTATTTATTTACTTATTTTGTATGATTGATGACAGCCATCTGACTGGGATGAGATGAATCTCAGTGTAGTTTTGATTTGCATTCTCTAATGGCTAAAGATATTGAACATTTTTTTCCAAATACTTGTTGGCCATTTGTACTTCTTTTGTGAAATGTATGTTCAGTTCATTTGCCCATGTATTAATTGGACTATTTGATTTTTTAAAAAAATTTTTTTTGTTGTTTTGGTTTTTTTTGGTCTTTTTGAGACGGGGTCTCACTATATGGTTCAGGTTGGCCTTGGGCTCACTTTGTAGCCCAGGCTGGTCTTGAACTCGCAACAGTCCTCCTGCCTCAGCCTCCCGAATGCTGGGATTACAGGCGTCTGCCACCACACCTGGCAACAGGTTTTTTGAATTATATATTCTAGATATTCATTCTCCATCAGAAGAGTAGCTGGTGAAATTTTTCTCCCATTTGGTAGGCTCTCTTCACCATTGTTTTCCTAATTGTGCAGAAACATTTTAATTTGATGTAGTCCCAGTTGCTGATGTTTGCTATTATTTCATGTGCTTCTGGAGTCCCAGTCAAGAAGTCTTTGCTTGTGCCTATGGATTCAAGTATTTCCTCAGTGTTTTCTTTAGAAATTTCAAAGTGTCAGCTTTTATTACCATGTCTTTGATCCATTTTCAAGTTGATTTCTTGCAAGTTGAGAGATGGGGATCTGGTTTGAAACATACAAATACTCAGTTTTTGTGGCACCGTTTGTTACAGCGGTTGTCCGTTCTCCAGTGTGTGCTTTTGGCTCCTTTGTCAAGAATCAGGAGGCTGAAATTGCATGGTTTTTTTTTTCTACATTTATTCTTTTTTACATTTGTCTCAGTGTCTACTTTTGTGCTAATACCATGCTGTTTTTGTTACTATAGTTTTGTAGTATTTGAAATTGGGTATTGTGATGCCTTCAGCTGTCTTCTTTGTGCTTGGTATTGCTTTGGCTGTTCTGGGTCTTTTTTGTTTACACATGAATCTTACGATTGTTTCTAGTTTTGTGAAGAATTTCATTCAAATTTTGATGGGAATTGCACTGAATCTGTAGATACTTTTTGGTAACACTGTATGGCCATCTATCTAAACACTGTTAATTCTGCCAATCTGTGTACATGTGAGATTTTTCATCTTCTAGTGTGTTCTTCAATTTGCTTCGTCAATGTTCTATTATTTCCTTGCAGAAATTGTTCACCTCCTTGGTTAGGCTGATTGCTAGGTTTTGTTTTTTAGCTACAGTGAATGGAATTATTTTCCTGAGTGTTTTTTTTTTCCAGCTAGTTCATTATAGATGTGTAGAAAAGCTAATATATTTTAATGTTGACTTTGTCCCCAAAGTGAATTTGTGATGACAGATTTAGAAGGGCTCAGTCTCTGAGTAGGTTACCATTCTGTGAATTCACGATTTGGTATCAAAAGCCAGAAAGCAGTTGTATTAGTGTTATGGTTTATGTCTGTGTGTCCCCCCAAAGCCTCATGCGGCCATGGGGCAGGCTTTTAGAGTTTGATTATGGGTTTGACAGCTACACCTGCCCTGGGGTGGATAGTTTGCATATGTAAGGGAGAGGAAAAGGGTGCTTGAGGCCATTTCTCCTCCATTCCGCCCTGGTGTGTGCTTGTTGCTTTGCTGTGTTCTGCCGCCATGAGCCATAGCTCTCTGCCATGTGCCAGTCTGCCTTATAATCTGCCAAGTACGGACTGAAACCTC
>NW_004955454.1:14873185-14879896 GCF_000276665.1 Chinchilla lanigera | reverse complement strand
GCCATGAGCCATAGCTCTCTGCCATGTGCCAGTCTGCCTTATAATCTGCCAAGTACGGACTGAAACCTCTACAAACTGTAAGCGAAATAAACCTTTCCTTCCTTCATTTTGGGTGTCAGGTATTTTGTCCCAGCAACGAGAAAAAAGTAACCAAGACAATTAGCCAACTTTCCATTACTATGATGAAATACCTGAGAAAAGCAACTTACAGGAGGAAAGGCTTATTTTGGCTTAGGATGTCAGAGGTTCCAGTCTCTGCTCTGCTAATGATATTGCTTCCAGGCCTGTGGCAGGGCAGAAACATCATGGTGAAAGGGTGTGGCAGAGGAAAGCTGCTCACCCTGTGGCAGCTGAAGCAGAGAGAGAAGGCAGGAGCTGGAGACCAGACATCCCCCCAGGATTGCACCTCTGGCCCCTCCCATCAGTGCGGGATTCAACCTGTCATGGATTAATCCACTGATGTTGGTGCTCTCATGAGTCGGTTCCCTCCCAGAAGCCTGTCACTTGCCAACCAAGCCCCAGCACATGGTCTTTGGGGGACATGAGAGGAACTACTTGATTTCTGCATGACTCATATTCCATTCCTCTCCTGAAAGGCTGATCTACATGAGAACCCAGAAAATGAAGAGAGTGCCTTTTGAGCATGGGAGGAGGAGGAGAAGGAGGGAAACTCCTTGGAGGAGGAGAGGAGGGAAATGCATTTGTATTCAGTGACAACAACTAAGAAAGCTAGATGCTGCAATGAGAAGAATATGGCTCTTAACAGAGCCTAGATGCCCCTTGCTAGAGCGGTTGGATGGGCAGTGACAGTAATTACCTCTGGGACTGCTTCCTCTCAGCTTCCACTGCGCACCAAATCCCATGTGATCCCAGGTGGTTATGAATGGTGCTGCACTCTGGTACTGGGAAGGAAGAACGTGATGGGCTTGAGAGGGCTTTTGGAGGGAGAATGCGCAGAACTTGGAGAGTGAGTGTAAGGGAACAAGAGTTAAAATACAGCGTAATTTCCAGCTCTACGCAGGGAAGCGCAGGGCAAGGCGTGTCGCAGCTACGTGCAGCTATAGGAACAGCAGCAGGAGAATGGGGAAATGTGCTCCAGGAGCCAGAGCTGGCTCACACAGATGAGTGATGTCACTCGGTAGGCAGCTGGGACTTCAAAGGCCTTGACGCTGTTGGACCAGGTTGTCCAGGGATGCACGCTGAGGGAACGGCAGGGCGTCATGGTTTGTGTGGGTTTCCCCCAGAGCCACATACAGTCGTGGGGTGGCTTTCAGAGATTGTGATTGATTCGTGGGTGTGAGTGCTACACCGCCCTGGGACAGGTTGTTTGCATAGGAATGTAAGGAGGGAAGGAGGCTGCTTGCCACTGCTCCTCCCTTTTGCTCTTGCTGCTTTTGCTGTCTTCCACCCAATGGTTGCCCTCTGCCATGTGCCACCCTGCCTTGGAGCCGGTCACGTATGGATTGAAAGCTCCACAGACTGTGAGCTAAATAAACCTTTCCTTCCTCAATTGTGGGTGTCAGGTATTTTGTCTTAGCAACGAGAGAACAGTAACCACAGGGTCACATCTGCGTTTCAGGAGTGGCTGCGTAAAGCAGTTTGGGGCTTAGTGCTTAGCGGCACTATGGCGAGCTCCTGGTCAGTAGTTGATTATTTGGATTTTTCTACTTCCAACTGGATGATCTGGTAAATAGTTACGTAAATAGAGAAATTACTTCTAATTTTTAAAAAATACTCTGTATCCTGAGTGAACCCTAGGAATATTCTGTATAGAGTATCCTTCCAGGGAGTTTTATTTCTCAGAAAATAGTATAATTGATCCTTCTGGTAACCTTATATAACCTCAATAATTGTTCTGCAGAGTTTAAAGTAAATTCAATAACTTGAATTAGAATTAAGTAATTGGAAGATATGTAAGTTCCTTATATCATACTTGTATGAGTACATGCATAAAAGCAGTCATACTGCTATCTAGAAAAATACAAGATCAAAGAATCATAGAATCTATAAGGTTAAAGGAAGTTCTAACAGTATTAGAACTAAAAACAATTTTAGATTAATTAACAACTTTGAGTATTTTATTTTATTTTATTTTATTTTATTTTATTTTATTTTATTTTTTTGGTGGTGGGGATTGAACTCAGGACCTTGCATTTGCCAGGCAGGTGATGTACCCCGGAGCTATATCCCCAGCTGATTAACAACTCTGAAACACCAAACATACTTTCTGGAAACCACCAGCTTTTTCAGCTCTGTAACATGCTGTTATGGTTGAAACATTGTGTCAACTTGGGGAGTCTAGAGGTTTGGCTAAGCGACTCAGCAGGAAGCCTGAGGCTGTGGAAGAGGAGGGCAAAGATTATGTGAGAGCTACACGCCCCTTAGGTGGGGGTAGCCTGTTTACAATGTAAGGCAAGAAAGAAGCTGCTTGCTGCCATTCCTCCTTTTTGCTCTGGCTGCATTGCTGTTCGGCTGCCATTCCCCCCTTTGCTCTTGTTGCTTGCTGTCTTCTGCCTCGGAGCCAACTAAGTATGGACTGAAACCTCCACAAACTGTGAGCCAAATAAACCTTTCCTTCCTTCATTTTGGGCGTTGGGTATTTTGTTTCAGCAACGAGAGAAAAGTAACCAAGACACATGCTCAAGAAAAGTTAGCAGTTTGTCAACAATCTGGCCTTCTCTCATTGTAAGGAAGAAACTAATTCTTGTGGTTACAGAGTTAATTCTAGTTAGTTCTAGTCTTGTTTCTCTGTTTGTAAGACCCCCCCTCCCAACAGTGAGAAACCTGGCTTTAGTCAACCTTCCTATGCAGACCCATTGGATGGGTTCCCCTCTGTAACTGGTCTGTCATGGCCACCGTGCCCGGACACTCGTGGACACTCCCCCCCTCCCCGGGCTCTGACACCCAAGGTAGGCCACCGCCTTGTGCGGCGTGTACCTTCCTCACCTGCCCAGGCGTAGGTACTTCCTCCCCTCTTGGCTGTGAGCCATTGTGCCGGGCCACTGCCGTGTGCGGTGGCCTCCGTGTTCACTTCGGCTCGGAGCCTGCTTCTCTCGCCTTGGGCGCCCTCCCTTTCCCACCTTCACTACACGCCGCAGCTCTGCCTGGGCGTTGGCTTTCCACTGCGGTGCCTCTCCCGCACGAACTCCAGCGCGCCCTCAGGGCAGCCCTTCAGGCAAGTGCATACTGTGTCCTGCCCTACTTTATGCCCTAGGACTGCTCTGTTCACAGAAGGAAAGGAAGGAGCAAGAGAGAGGAATAAAATGGGAAATGAAGAGGGAACCAGGAAAGCTAATGTACTTAAAAAAAAAACACAACCTTTGAATTATTAACCATTGTTCAAATACACTAATATATTTTAAATATCTGTATTTTGTCTTTCAAACAGGTTATGAAGTTCATGGGATGGAAAAAATACCAGAAGAAGGACCAGCACTTATAATTTTTTATCATGGAGCTATTCCTATTGATTTTTACTACTTCATGGCTAAAATTTTTATCCTCAAAGGCAGAACTTGCCGAGTAGTAGCTGATCACTTTGTCTTTAAAATTCCAGGTAAACTCACCAAAGATAGTGATGTGAAAATGTTTAATTAACAGGAACAAATTATATGATAGTCTGCCTTTGAGGTCCAATGCCATTTTCTGTCATTTTGGGGTAACAAGCTTAGAACTCTAATTTGAAAGCATCTAATTAACTTGTTTAGGCAGTGTATCTAAAAATAGATTATTACGGCCAGAAGTATTACCTACATTCTTTATTAACAGGTATTTAGTCTCATTTCACTTTTAAAGTTAAATCTTTTCTACTGTCTTTTTTTTTGCTTTTGTTGGGATAGCATCTTGCTATGTTGGTCAGGCTGGCCTTGTCCTCCTGGTGTCAAGGCAGTTCTCCTGCCTTCCCTCCTGAGTATCTGGGACTGTAAGCATGCCCCAGTGCTGCGGGCTTAAACTTGAACTTTATTTTTGCATTGCTGGTGCCCAGGGCCTCGCCAATGGTAGGCAAGCACTTTACCACTGAAAAATATCCTTAGCCCAAATGTTAAAACTTTAAAAATAAATTCTAATTTTTGCAAAACAATGTGTAGCCTGACATAGTGGGCGATTAATTTTTCATACGATGGATTCTTTTGTAGGATAACGATTTTTGTAGTTTAATTTTACTGTGAGAGTTTCACAGCTATCAGTTTGATAGCAAATCAAAATCAAGGAAAAAATGAACCAGGTTATATTATACACAACTTTTAAACTGTTGATAAAAACTTTGAGCCTTTTTTTTTTTTTTTTTTTTTTTTTTTGAGACAGGGTCTTACTGTGCAGTTCAGGCTGGCCTTGAGCTCACTTTGTAGCCCAGGCTGGTCTCGAACTCTCAACGGTCCTCCTGCCTCAGCCTCCCCAGTGCTGGGGAGTGCTGGGATTACAGGCGTGTGCCACCACACCCCACTTTGAGCCTTTCAAAAAAGATTAATTAGCTAGATGAATTCAGACACAAGACAGTTTCTTAAAAAGCCTTTTTTGGATTAACTCAATGAGATTGAATCTATTTTCTTCTGCCACTAAATCACTAGAAACATGCCAAGAAAGCTGGGAGTATATTCTTTGAAATAATAAAAGCAAACTGACTCATCAACTAGACAGACTCAAACCAAGCAGTGAATTAAGTGATGTTCTACTTCAGTGCCTTTCATAAATGCTTTGTATGTTGTTGTATCACTAAATATCCATTTTCACTTTGTGTATAAATTAAATTGGCTGTATGACTACCCTTTAAACAGAAACATGACCACTTTATAAGAGATTGAGAAAGTAGAGATCAGAAGAACTTCACTGTAATCTTACTCTAACATAACCTCTTATCATTTTATTTTACTTTATTTTTAATTTGTACATTTTCAAATATTTTGCAAACAACTTTGTGGATTACCATTAACATTGCAGTATGTTTTATAAGGAACAGTTTTAGTATATAACTAAAATGTTTATTTAACTATCTTTTTCTTTTAGAATTAGGTTGCTTTCCATTTTTTCCATTTTAGAAATAATAAAATGAATATTTTTTAGCATTGGCTTTTTGAAAGACTTTACCCTTATGATCTCTGTAAGATTTTGATAATGATTTACCTTAACTCTCTCACTGTTTTCAGAAAGTATGAAGTCATTATACATGTTAGTGCAAGAGAAGTTTCATGTTTTATCTTAGTAGTTTATGAACTCCCTTTACCCATTCATCATGAGAGTGTACTTAGTTAAGTTAGTAAGCTTTTAAGATAATGTAGGTTAAAAACTGTTTAAACCTTAATGGTAGTTGTAATTTTTGCTTTAGATCTTTAAACCACTGAAAAATTTGGTTCATCGGCAGAGTTTTTAGTAGTCATCCCGGTATTCCCCAGTCTTGAGAAGAAATGCACTTATACTGTACTGGGAGCTTGCTAAAGCTCCAGTTTAGGATCTGATTAAAATACTTAATTACTGGCAGGATCGTGTCTTTCACCAATAAGTAGCTGTAATTTGAAAAGCTGTGTAACATTAAAACTTGAAATTGGCTATTCTTGAATCAAGCACCTTTATTTAAAAAATCTTAATGATGTTTGCTATTATTACTTTTTAAAAGTTTAATTGTAGGGTTAGCATTATCTAACTGTTAATTTCAACAGACTATAGTCTTGCCTGTTTTGGTTAGGCTAAGCATAGTTAGGGTCACGTTCTCTTGAGTGATTCTTACAGGATTAATGTGAGATTAGCTTTGTGATTGCTGATGGGATATCATTGATGATTGCTGTAATAAATACTTTAGAATATATTTGAACTTTGTACTAGATATACCTAAATAAGAATTTTTGCCCTGCTCCTTCTTAGCTGTGTGACTTCGATCGTGCTGTCTAACTTGAGCCCAAGATTCCTCTGTGCAGTGAGGAGAAGAACCCCTGTTTCCAGGACTGTTGTTGTGACTGAGTTTGACTATGGAAAGTAGCCAGCGTGGTAGTGGTCAGTAGTAGGTGACCAGTAAGACACAGCTATTACTTCACAAGCAGTATAATTTTATGTTAAGAATTGTTGTTTTATAAAATATAAGTTTGCTGATATAAATGTAGATAATAATCATGTAGCTTGTGAAGATTTTTGTTCTTAAAGGGTTGAACAAGAAGTACTTGAGATTTATTTCTGTGATTGTGTTTCCTATAGGGTTTAGTTTATTACTTGATGTATTTTGTGCTCTCCATGGACCAAGAGAAAAGTGTGTTGAAATTCTGAGGAGTGGCCACTTGTTAGCTATCTCACCGGGTGGAGTTCGAGAAGCTCTAATGAGTGATGAAACCTATAACATCGTGTGGGGCACTCGGAAGGGCTTCGCTCAGGTTGCAATTGATGCAAAAGTGGTAAGTCACGTAAAGTTAATTCTTCAAGTGAGCTTAGTTAAATGAGAAGTAAATGCTTACTGAGCCAAATGCAGAAGAGCTTGGGTAGCAATTTGTAAGCTCTCACTAAGAAATACTCCTTGTACATGGGACATCAGATTAAATAAAATTAATCTAGAAGTTTGGTAAATATTCAACAAGCTTATTTTTTTAAAGCTGAAAATCCAGCTTCTTTTCATGACATTTGTAATGTTTTGTTTTTTTTTTTTTTTTTTTTTTGATTTTTCTCCGGTACCAGGAACCGAACTCACGACCTTGCGCTTGCCAGGCAGGCGATTTTGCCGCTGAGCTAAAT
>NW_004955454.1:14702581-14873085 GCF_000276665.1 Chinchilla lanigera | reverse complement strand
TTTTTTTTTGATTTTTCTCCGGTACCAGGAACCGAACTCACGACCTTGCGCTTGCCAGGCAGGCGATTTTGCCGCTGAGCTAAATCCCCAGCCCCGACATTTGTAATGTTATACAAGTAATTTAACCTGTCCTTCAGTTACACTTTTTTCACAAGTATAATCAGCTCGATTATATGTATTTGAGTCCTTTGGTACATTTGATATGAATGAATTGATATATTTCAGTGATGGTTTTTGTTTCATATTAGTTCTTTTTTTTATAACAAGACCCAAATAGTATATGATTTTTATCATTTTTCATCAGCAAATGTGATAAGCTATGTAATAATAAAAGAGAAATAAGCAGATACTGGTGTAGTTTAGGTATTTCTTAAAGACTTTCCAAATGAATTTGTCAATAAATTAAGTGTTCCTTTGTGATGATTTACTGTCATTATTCTGCCTAATAGACTTAACAATGTGAATGTCATTTTGTGTTTTTCTTTTGCTTTTGGAAAGTATTTTTCAGCATTTTGGTTTTCACATTGTGCTTTAGTCTATGAGACAATTATCTATTACTTAGGAAATGTCTCTCCTTTGTTTTCTGTTTTTAGTTTAGATTGTCTGAAAAAGAACTTACACTACCTTTGATAGGGTGGTGTCCTTTTTCCAGGCCTAGGAAGTAGACAGTGCTGTCAGCAACTCTCACACCTCAGGCCTTTTGTGTCCCAGCAGATGCCACATAAACAGATCAGTCTGCATGTGTAGCTTAACTGCCTGTCCTTCAAGTGCAGCCTGGTTAAAAAAAGAAAGTTATAGATGACCCACTCTAACCAAAAAGTATTACTTGAAGCATAGATATTCTTATATTTTAATTACAAAGTTGATAGTGAAGTAAAATGCACTGAGTACTTCTCTTTCCTGTATATGTACATTCAACTCTTCGAAGTTATTGCTGTATCTTAATAATGTTGGCCCAGTACAAGTGAATATTCTTGCCCAAATGCTTAGGAAGCATAACAATTTAAATAGTACTATCATGACAAAGATTTCATATTCAAATTCTTATTACAGTGAGCAGCTTTGAGTAGGCCTGAAGTGTTTGTTTTACTGAATTGACTTTTTTTAAAACACAGACTATATAGTGAAAAGAAGCCTTTTGAATTTAATTTTGTTAATGGTGTTAGTAAAAATTAAGCCTAATCATGATGTATTATTAAAGCAATAATAAAAACTAAAAACCTAATGAAACTAAATCCTAAAGGTGATTCACCTTTTACATCTATATTTTGAGAGAATTAACTTCTTAAGATAACAAAAGTAGATTTGAAATTACGTGGATTTGTCCTGGAATTCTAACCCTCTGTCCTTCAGCTTGTAGCTTTCAGTAGCACACTGCTTAGAAGAGGTTGGAGAGAAAAGACTATAAGGGAAGAACTCGTTCTAATCCTCGAGTTTCTAGATAATCAGAATAATCTTGATACTTTAGTTCAGGTTTTTGTATTAAACCTCAGAAAACGTAAGAAATAACCTTTTATACACCTGAAAACAAACAAAACTCTGTAACACTGTAGATTCACAAAGTAACATGTTAAGTCTCGTGGCGCTGCGCCAGCCCAGCATGTTGTAGCACCTGTAAAGACTGACCTCAGCGGTCCTGGGTCATAGGAGGTGACGTGTGCGATTATTCCGATGTTGCAGATGAGGAGACTGAGGCACAGAGAGATGGAGGGATGGAAGGGATCTGGTCACAAGCGAGGCAGCCGCAGAGCAGAGCACACAGTTCAGGACTCCAGGCAACGGTGCTGTTGCCGTCCCTGACTGCGTTTCACAGTGAGTCTGCTGACGCCGGAGGCCGAAGGGGCCCTCCAGGCGTGCGAGGGAACTCCGCCAGTCATGGTGGATGCAGCTGTAAACGACAAAGAAATGCCACCTGGAGAATCCCTTAATTGCCCTCCGACATTATTATAAGAGTAAAACTTGAAGACTATTGTTAAAGGATTAACTACAAATCCATTGTGACATACTGGGCTTGAGGGTGTAACTCAGTGGGAATGCTTGCCTAGCAGGTGTGAAGCTGTGTTCTTTCCCCAGCACTGCAATAAATAAATAGATAGATAGATAGTGACATACTAACATAAATTAAGAAAGAAAACTCCAGATTGTCTGTACAGTTCACAAAATATTGGTAGAAAATATATAAGGTTCATTTGAAAGTAACAGACTTTTTTTCATAGATAGTATAAATCATTCTTATTTTATAAATTGCTGAGTATTAGGGCTTTGAAAAAAATTGCAGGTAATTTAGTACCTAAATAAATTGGGGAAAAATCATCTTTAATTGGAAAATAAATAGCAAATGTAGAAGAAAAGAGCACTTTGTTTCAATAAATTGTTAATCCATATTACTTCAATTCATAAAAACTCAGTGAACTGAAGATAATTATTATTCCATTTTATAGATAAAGAAAGACTTAGATGTGTGGTAATTTGTCCGGTGTTTCTCATTTTTGGTAGGAGAAGCAAGACCCTAGGAATGTACTAAACTTATTGCCCAAGTATAGTTTTAAAGATACACATTCTGTCTTACACGTGTGTACACACACAGAGACACATGCATATATGTAAAAAATTGTATTGTAAGTTACTTGTGCAGCTATTTTGTTATATATTGTGTACAAGAAGAGCTTTGCATGGTTCTGCTACCCAATCAAGCTGCAAAAAGCTAATGGCTGTTGCTAAATGGAAGTTTGCATGCAAATTTAGAGACCATAGACCCAAACTGTAGCACGGCATATTGAGCCTGCCAGGGTGAGCGTTTTCCTGTGCTACCAGTGAGTCCTGGCAGTGTCTGGGCTCCAGAGGGCTAGCTGTGCAAGGAATGCTGCTGAATCTCAGTGAACTGCAGAAATGCGTTCTTCAGTAGATACATCTTGACCATGACAGCAGCACTGGTCGAGGGAGATGAAACAGTGAATCTATGAGCTGAGTGTTTTCTCTTCTGTCTTGGGTAGCTTAAGTTCTTGACTCTGAAGACTTTTTTAAAATTTTTTTTTTTTAATAAATTACCACAAACCTGGTAACTTAATTTTATTTATTTTGGTACCAGGAATCTAACTCAGGACTTGGCACTTGCCAGGCAAGTGCTATGCCACTGAGCTACATCCCCAGCCCAAAACTCCATAAAATTTTAAATTCTTAACCTGATTCTCTTTCTTTCCTTCTTACCTAATTTTGAGATCACTCTGGCTACTTCTACTCTTCGTTTTAAGAGAATACGTATGAGTTCACTAGAAGCATTGCCTCTCTTACTTTTCATTCCTTGTTTAAATCTACCCCTTTACCTTCTTTTACTCCTCACCAATTCCAGATACGATGTTCTAGTGCTAGGGTTACAGCAGTGAGCGAAACAATGTCCTCACAGTATATCAGCTGCCCTCCTTTCTGCTCAAAGGAGAGGTGCAGGAAGTGGTTAGTCAGTCTTACGTGAGGTCTTAGGCTTTATGAAGAAATCTGTACTTGTGTTTTCTTTCTTTTGGTCTATGAATAACAGCAAATTTTAAAATGTGAGCTTATTTAAATATATCTCAAACTCTCCTTGTTACAGGTAGTTCTGTATTATGCATGTACTTCTAGTTCTGTGTAAGTAACATGATACTTGACATGACACATATGCACACAGTTTTATCTATTCTGAAACATTTAATTTAGTATATTTATGTATATATTAAAGTGTTTTATCCACTTTGGTATTCTGAGTGGCAAAACCTCCCTGTATACTTCATGATGTTTAGTTAATGCTTTCATTATGAAAAGCACATTTAGTTATTGATATTCATGGAAAAATAAACCATGACCTTGTGAGTAGAACTCTGAAGTTAGTGGTGTTAAAGAATTCTTAAATATACAGCTTCCATTTCTTCCTGGTAGGGTGTTATCCGTACTTATCACGAATATCGAGCATTCTGCATTCTAAGGCTTACAGGAGGCTCTTTCACTGATTCTATGAATTACATGGCAGCATCTTCCAAACCCTGTCGTTAAAGCTGTGCAGCTTCGCCTTAGAGAGAACCTGTATAACTGTTCTTCAGTGAGCATACTATTCAGGAGCCCACTAAAGCCAATGAAATTACTGTATACTGTAATCTATTTTGAGTTTTAAGGGTTTATGTGGAATGTTAGCAAACTTAGTACATGAAATATTTTCTATTACCACTGGGGGGCAGTGTTCATATTTTTAGAAATGATTAAGTTGAATTTAGTCTGGTAAATCACACTAGTTAAGTGTGCCTCTGTCTTTAAAATCTTGTTTTTAAAATTTCGAACAGGGCTTCAAAAGTTTGCCTTAATGACTCAATAAAGACATTGAATAGATTTGTTTATTTACTTTTTTAATCCGAATTCTTTTCTTTAGCCCATTATCCCTATGTTTACACAAAATATTCGAGAAGGATTTAGATCACTTGGAGGAACAAGTAAGTTGCAATTCATATGGTTTTTCGTTACAGTATATACTTGAAATACTGGGGCTTTGGAACCCTGTGAGGAGCCCTTTTGAATTAACTCTACAAAATGGGTTAATTATTTAGATTTTATTATATAAAGTCTAAATGGTAACTGGCTCTCAGTAATGGCACTTCGTAGATGTTCTATCTTTGTCACATGTATATACAGAGTACATACGTGGGAGCTTATTTGTAGAGTGCTTTTTAAAGTTCCAAAACAATTTACCTAATTAATATAGTAGTATTACTGTGAGAGTAAACCATGTTGACGAGGGTTAGGAAAAGCTTTTAACTCAACCACAAAGAAGTAACAGCTTTATAAAAGGATGACATTACATATTGAAATAAGGGTAACAACTAAGCACATGTCATTTGTTCTGGCTTATTTTTGCCAATTTATTAAGAAAAATATATTTTAAATCATATATATTTAATTGAAAAGTGTTTTTAATCTGCCTTTGATTTGTAGGTTAAAACAATGAGCTTTTAGTCCAGTTATAGAAATGATAACAACTGCATATGTCCTTTCCTTGCAAGAGTCTGTTTTCTTATTTTGCCGTGTTCAGTTTAACCTATATTTTCAGTTTAACCTGTATTCAATGAGTTGTTTTACATCCCTAGCACAGTTATTGTTAGTATTTATATACGCGTAAAAGCGAGTCCTATTCTGAAGAGCTTTAAGTTGCTCCTTATTGTGTAACGCTGTTATTTTGTTTGTACTCCTTTATGTTTTTTAGTCTTAATTTTCTTCTCTTTTCTATTTAAAGTAGAAAGGCAGATTGTTGTTATAGTATTTAACTTTTGTTGTAGAGTTGTTTGAAATTTTCCCTCAGCCTGTCCCCTCATAATTTAAGTGGCAAACCAGAATTTATTCTAGAAATGTTTTAATTTTAAATTAATGTTAAAAATCATTTGAACTGCTTTTTATTTTTCTTGACATTGAAGCTCAGTATCTCAAAACTTAGCGTCTGGTGGTTGTATTTTAGTGTTTCCCTGGGTCTGACGCGGTGTTTTGCATTTCCATACATTAGCAGGGTTTTCTACTTGGGGTAACAGTACATGGCTACATAGTATCATCCCTTCGGCTTCTCTTGTATGGATTTCTTTAATGCTTTTTTATCAGTTCATCACTTTATCTACTATTTTTAACTACATTATATTTAATCCTGTTAAATTTCAGACTTGGCCATTAATATTAGTAAGTTTTTGTTTTGAGGTATTAGTTTTGTTTTTTCAGTTTACAATAATGTTTGTTAGTCTTTAAGTTGCGGTTTATCGCTTCAGTGCAGTGGCTCAGGTTTACCTAAGCGCACTTACGTCCCTCCCCCTCGTCTTTTAGGTCACTTATTTTGAGTCCCTAGAAAATTTAGCTTCAACGTTTGGTTTGGTAATAATGATAATGGATTTGTGTTTTCAAATTCTCATATTTAAAATCTTATCTTTTTAAGCTCATAAATTTAAGTTTTAGATTTTCAGAAAAGAATTGAGCAGAAAGTATAGGGCATTCTGCATTTGCTCACCGTCCTCTAGCTTTCTGTTGTCAATATCTTACATTGGTGCAGTGCATTTGTTAGGATTGATGAAAAGGTCGTCTTTTAAAAAATATTTTATTTTCAAGAAAATACTTTTGCCATCTTCCTGTAAATCTTGCATAATTAATTTGAAAGCATACAGCTATAGGCCTGTCATATTTAATCAATAAAAATGATTTTGTCTGCTTTCAACCAGGGTTATTTAGATGGCTTTATGAAAAATTCCGCTATCCATTTGCTCCAATGTATGGGGGTTTTCCAGTGAAGTTGCGGACGTATTTAGGCGATCCCATTCCCTATGATCCAAAGATGACAGCAGAAGAATTAGCTGAAAAGGTAAATTATTTTTCTCTTGTTAGTCTTAGGACAGACTTTTATTTTCAATTATTATATTTCAATGACGTTATTTATTTACTTCTACCTTTGTCAGGCATGTTCTGCGTCGGTGGTTCTCAGGCAGGGGTGATTTTGCCCCACAGGAAAAGCTTAGCAATTTCTGGCGATGTTTTTTACCGTTATGGCGGGCAGAAGTTGAGGGTGGCGGTGCTACAGACAGTTAGTGGTTAGAGCCTAGGAGTAAAATTGATAGTCACCTGTAGACTGTCTGGGAAGATGCTTCTATATGCGAGGGTTTGGAAATGCTGGGCTAGAGTTAGGGAGCGAAGTCAGAATGGTAGTGAAGATGCGAAAGTCATTAATGCTGAAGCACTGCTGAAGCTGCGACCTTTACCAGGAAAATTAGTGAGAAAAAGAGGCCTGAGACAGCCCGCAGATGTGACATTTAAGCCGCAGGCCAGCCACAGTGGAAGCCAGCCGGAAGGGGACTGGCAGAGAAGAGGTACATTTGTGTGATAAAGTGAGTGGGTGAGGTATTTGAGAGTGAGAATTATCAGGTATAGTTCTTACCAAGCAGTCAAGGAAAATGAGAGTGAGAAAAGACAAAGTACCCAGCACCCACTATTCTAAGGCGGGAGGTCCTCCCCAGCGCACCAGTCAGTCCTCAGTCGGCTCCCTTGCAGGCAGAAAGGGCGTGGAGGGAAGGCATGGCGGGGGAGAGCTGCTCCACCCGCGGCAGCCAGGAAGCAGCGAGGGAAGGGAGGAGTCGCGCAGGGACAGGCCTTCCACATCGCGTCCAGGCCACACCTCCCAGCAGCACCTTCGCTGTGAACGCCTCAGTGGGTTAATTCGCTGATGAGTATAGCACCCCGTGATCCAGTCGCCATCAAAATCCCCCCCTCTGCACACGTGGGACTTTGGAAGACATTATGGATCTAAACCCTACCTTTTGAGTGTACTTTCAGAGTTTAAAACTACAAAAAAGCGAAATGTCATGTTAGTGAATCTCTTTAAAAATGGGATAAATATGTTTTGGTTACGATTTTTATAGCAGTTTTTGGCATATATATCAGCCTGGTTTATTTAAACAATTTAAATTGCTATAGAAAAACAGAAATTTATCATCTTAACCATTTTTAATCATAAAGTTCAGTACCGTTGGTACATTCACATTGTACAGTAGGTCTCTAAAGTTCATCTTGCCAGACTCACCTTGCTCCCCTGTACCCCACCCTCTCTTTTCTCCCTCCCCCACCCCTCACAGCCCCTGCTCCACGTTTGACTATAGTCTTTTTGAGCAGAACTGTAGAGTTTTTATCTTTGTGTGACTGGCTTTTTTAAAATCAATCTGGCAGCATGTGACAGCATTTTCTTTCCCTTAAGGCATAATAATATTCCACTGTATGTATTTACCACATTTTCTTTACCCATTCATTTGTTAATGGGCATTTGGATTATTTCTACTTGTGTCTACTTTTTGGCTATTGTGAGTAATGCCTCAGTCAGCACAGCTGTGCAGGTATCTCTTCCCGCTTTGGATTTTTTGGACGTATACCCAGAAGTGAGACGCTAGGTCATATGGTAGTTCCATAATTAATGTTTCTTGGGACTTCCATGCTATCTTCCACATTGTCTGCTACCGTTTCACGTTCTCATGTAGCATACAGGGATTTTAATTTCTGTACCTCTTTGTCAGTTCTTGTTATTTTGTTTTGTTTCTCAATTTCCAATAGTGGCCATCCTAGTGAGTGTGATGTGATATCTTACTGTGATTGTGATTTGTATTTTGCTAATGATTAGAGAGATTGAAAATATTTTTTCATGTACATGTTGATCACTTGTTATGTAGATATTTCTGCAAACAGTGTCTATTCAATCACTTGTCCACTTTTTGGTTGTTACTTACTGAGTTGTAGACCTTCCTCGTGCACCCCATAAATTAGCGCTGCGTTGAACACCTGTGATTGGCAGACACTTCTTCCCACTTTGTTTCCTGTGATTTGTGGATGTTTAAGTTTGTGGTAGTCCCCGTCTGTCCCCTGTTACTTTTTGTGCTTTTACTATGCTGTCATTACCAAACCCAGTGTTAGGAAGCTTTAAAATCCAGCGTTTTGTTCTCTGACCCATTATGAGTTAATCTTCACATACTGTGTAAGGTCCAGCTTTGTACATTCTTTCACATATGGGTATTAAATTTTTCCCAAAACTATTGCAGAAAAGTCTGTATTTTTCCTATTGCATGATCTTGTCACTTGTGTTAAAGATGATTTGACCATGTAATACAGTCTACTTCTGGGTTCTGTCTTATTTCTGTGGGTCTATTGGTCTGTCTTTATGCTGTAGAATACCATTTTGATTATTAAAGTTTTGTTGTAACAGCAAGCAGAAACATCAAAATGACACCCCGGATTTGGAGGCAGATTTGTTTACATTCACAGGCTCTGACTGAGATTATTCCCAGAATATCCGGCCCCGATCTTTGGCAGTCTAGGGCTTACATGAGATAAGCAAGCAGGAAGTACAGATGCAGAATGGCTTGTCGCTTGGGGATTGGTTTATACAGTGTGCATCGTACTGACCAGCTGTGCATCGCAGTGACCAGCTGTTTCTAAGTGACAGCAGCAACTGGATCTGGAACAGGAACTATTACCGGGGCAACTAAGAAACTCAAGTATACTGGGGGTGGGGGGCCATTTCCTTCTACATTGTAATATCCTTTACTTAGGAATTGTCAGTGCTGTTGCTTTGTTTTTAAGATTGTTTTGCCTATTCTGGGTCCTTTTAGATTCTAAATGAACTTTATTTATTTATTTTTTCTGTTTATGCAAAAAATGACATTGGGATTTTGATAGGGATTACATTGAATTTTTATATTGCCTTGAGTAGCTTTTATTTTTATGTATTTATTTATTTATTTTTGTCTTTTTGAGACAGGGTCTCACTATGCAGTTCAGGCTGGCCTTGAGCTCACTTTGTAGCCCAGGCTGGTCTTGAACTCACAATGATCCTCAGCCTCAGCCTCCCGAGTGCTGGGGTTACAGGCATGCGTCACCATGCCCGGTCTGCCTTGAGTAGCTTTTAATAATATTAAGTCTTCTAATTTTTTTTTGTTGTTGTTGTTGGGGGGACAAGATCTCCCTATGTAGTTCAGGCTGGCCTTGAGCTCAAGGCAGTCCTCCTGCCTCAGCCTCCCAAGTGCTGGGATTACAGGTGTATATCATCATGCCTGGTAGGTCTTCTAATTCTTGAACACAGGAGGTCTTTCTATTTATTTTTGTTTTCTTTAATTTCTTTTAGTTTTGTGGTTTCCAGTGTCCAAAACTTTCTCCTCCTTGGTTAAGTTTGTTGTTCCTGAATATTTTACTATTGTTTGATATTATCATTTTGTAGTTTTGCCATTTTATTTTAATTAAGATTGTTTCCTTTCTTTCCTGTTGTTTTACTTTTAAGGTTGTATGTAGAAACCCACTGATTTCCGTGTATTTTTATGTCTTTCAACTTCGTTGAATTTATTAACTTTTTGACTCTTTAGGGTTTTCTGCACTAAGCATATCATTTGCAGAGATACTTTTACTTATTTCTCTATATATACATAGTTTGATTTAATCCTCATGTCGTTAGACCTAATGTTGCTGTTTTACACATGGAAAACCGAGTATTTAGTCAGCATTGCTGGGTTATGCTGGGGTAACAATCTACTGCAGAGCCGGGTGTGGTGGTGGCGCACGCCTGTAATTCCAGCACCCGGGAGGCTGAGGCAGGAGGATCACCTTGAGTTCAAGGCCAACCTGGGCTCCATAGTGAGTTCAAAGCCAGCCTGAACTGTATAATGAGACATTGTTTGAAAAAACAAAACAAAGAAGAAAATGTATTACAGAATCTCAGAGATCTATGGTAGTGACATTTACTTCTTGTTGTATTAATTTTCCCTGGAGGCAGCTACAGCTTTGTCTGTGTCTTTATTGCTTTGGGGTTTAGACAAAAGAGATCCCAGCATGTGGGATGTTGCCATTGGCACGGGAGAGGCCCAGGTCAGCAGTAGAGCCCTGGGCTGGCCTTTGAGGCTGCTCTTCAGCAGTGGCCACTCACTCCCACCGCATCTCCTTGACCACAGTCTTCCTGGACTTAAGTGAGGCGGGACCGGAAATCCTCCCACAGGGCTGAGGGCGTCCCTGGCAGTGATAGTGAATAGTACCTCCTGCTGTGCGGACTCGGTAAGTGAAGCCCCTTAGAAAAGGGTGTGCCGCTAGAGCCGCTCTAATATTGTTAGATGGGACTTTGCTGGGACTGTCCCTGTGAAGGAAGTTTCTCAAAGGTAACGTTTGTGATCTGTTAGTGCTGCCCGTTGTCCAGTTATTCAAATGGCTCCTTAAGTTTCCCCCAGCTCTGTTCTGTCCTGTGCCCTGAAAGTTCTTCAGACAGCGCAACTCTCCTCCCACTCTGAAGCAGTGCCCTCCCCAGAGCTTCGTGGGCTCAGAGCTGCGCCCGGGCTCAGAACGGGCCCTCTGGTTTTGCCAACACGCTTTGGTCACACAGTGTATCTCTTTGCCACTCCCCAACATACGCATTCTTCTTTAGGAGGTAACTGAATTATATTTTGTTCTACAATTTTTCCTTCTTGTTTATTAGGATTTAAGTGGGTCAGAGCTAGTTAGGAACAATTTTTTTTCAGAAAGCATTTTTTTAATGGTCAAAATCAAATGTAATGGAGAAACAAAAAATCCTGGACTGAAAGTTCAAGGGTCTGTGTTCTAACTCTTGCTGTGCCAGTAGGCGGCATTGTCACTGGGTGAATGACGCATTCTTATGAAAAGTGATATTATTGAACTAAAGTGTACTTGAAAGGAAGCATACTTGGTTTTCTTCTTTTGTGTGTTGTGACTTTTTTCCAGCTGTCTTCATTATTAATAATGTAACCCAAATTATAGCATAACAACCCCCGTAGTACCACAGATTTGTAATCACTAGCATCCAAATTAATACTTATATGTAGAAATGAAAGTTCATTTTTTAAAATGGGCGATAGACTGTTCAGCATTTGATTGTGCAGAAGAATCATTTTTAAACACCGTCTAAATATAAATTAAAGTATGCTGTAATAGTGCAAAGAGGGCACTAGAGGTATTTATTAAGGGTTTTGCAAGTCCTCGTCTCCCTGACGTTCTGTTTCTGTGTTGCGTCTGGTTCTCTCTGTCTCTCTCTCTGTCTCTCCTTCCTTGTACATTCACCGACACCCACATGTCAGTACAGGTCTGTGTGTGTACACATGTATTGCTAAGAAGCAGACAAATGGGAAGAGGTGGGCAGATGTGAGTCCTGCTTGGGTGAAACTAGTGGGCATTGCTCACAGACTGCGTGGTGTGCATGACGGTGAGGGGCTGTGAAGGGCGGCTCCGGGGTGTTGGCTTACTTGGCTAGACTGTGTGTCTCGCTGACACAGAGCAGGGGCTCAGCAAAGGACGAAATAAGAGGGACAATGCTAACTTAGTCTCAAGTTAAGCATGTTGGATTGGAGATGCCTGTGAAGTACCCAGAGGAAGTCACTGAAGCTGGGGGGACGGAGGGTGAGCGGTAACGGAAGCCGTGGAAGTGAACGCCATTGCTGAGCCTCTGGAGAGTAAGTCAGTGTTTGCTTCTGGGAGAATGAGCCGGACGGATCAGTTGAAGTCAGAACAGTGTCAGTTCCAGAAGCAAAAGGCATATAAGAAAGGAGTGGCTACTGATGACTGTGAGGAAAAATAACATTGAAATTGAAGGCATACCCTGTGGATTTAGTTACAGAAGGGGATCATCAGTGATCTTTTCAGGGACTGCGTCTTCTTGACCCACAGCCCTCACATTACTTACCCCAAAATTCTTTGCCTCCTCGTCATAGTGTACACTCTATTAAACATGTCATTCGTCGTACTAAGTACTCTGTCACTTGATATTTAACTTTCTTCGTGATTTGATTGAATCTAGTTTGAGAGCCACGTGTCACCAGCTTTGGGCTATGTACCTGAAGCACAGTGACATGAACTCACGTATCGTTCCTTTAATGGCTGTCTTCCCGGGGTCTTTGCTCTTCGTGCTTCTCTTTCACCCGTACTGAGATCTCACTGACCTGCAAGGCCCAGTCCAAAGTGTACCCTGCTGACGTGTCCAGCGCCGAGCGCTGCCTGCTGAGTGGCTGCTCAGTTTGAACTTGTGGCTACTTCTGCCTCACTTCTCAGATGGTACGAATCACAAATGATTCATACTTGCTTACGTTGTACTCAGGTCTTCCTATGAGGTTCTTAATATTAGAGACTTTGACTAGTGTTACAGTTTTTGATACATCTAATACTTCTGGAATCAGTGAATGAATGAGTGAGTAAAATTTTAGAAATACACTTAATAGAAAACAGCTTGTGTGTCAGTCACTGGTATGTGAAGATACCATTTCAAGTTCATTTAATCCTTTAATAACTGTGTACAGTAGTACTCATTTCACAGATGTGAAAAGTGACATATTTTTAAATACATCTTTGGGCTAGAGTGTATTGGCTTAAAGGTTAGGGTCTACATTATGTGTGTTCATGAATATACTATGTACGTGTATAAATAAAAAATGGAAATAAACTGATTTGGAAGTAAAAGTTACTGAAATTTGCCATTAATTTAGTGGAAAACAAGTAGGTTTAGAAATGTCTTGCTGTATTCTAATTGACTTTTCCATGGCTGTGACTTCATGAAAATACCTATTGAACTCTGTAAATTGAGGCAAAAAAAAGAAAGTATATTAGTTCATTCCTTGTTTTCCTGTCACACTGCCTGATACAGTTGTTGGGTGTGTAAGGTGATAAATGAAAAGGATGTTTGAGTTGATTAATGGCTGGGGAGAACTGAACCATCCATTTGCATACTAGACATTTTCCACTACTTTTTTTTCCTAATTTTTTTCTTTCAGTTCATTGTAGTATTTATCATGCGCAAAGTATTTCTGTGCTCACAAATGGAAAAATACTAAGATGTATCTTAAGGAGCTAGTAGTTTGGTATAGAAAATAGCCAGGTGGACAGTAACTATAACATAAAATAAGTATAGGAAATATGAAGGGATGCGTTGAGAGGAAAATCATTCATCCTGAGAGGGGAGGGGGCAATTGAAGGAGGACGACTTGACAGTAGGAAGACACAAAGTCTTTACATTAGTGTGGAAATAATAATGGTTTCCTTCTGTTTTCTTAATAGACCAAGAATGCTGTTCAAGCTTTGATTGATAAGCACCAAAGAATACCAGGAAACATTATGAGTGCTTTGTTAGAACGTTTTCATAAAAAACAAAAGGTCATTTAGAAGATGATTTAATATATCTGTATGATTATGTTTGTGGCTGTGGTACTGTCTTTTGAATTTTATAGGTCATATAATTAGGATTTTTTAAAAATCATGTTAATAAGCATCTTTCTTAGAATTTGTTTAAATTTATATCGTCAATTTTGTTTTGCAATCAATTGTGTCAGATTTAATCAGTAACTTGTTACACGTCTAATAATTCAGAAAATGATCATATTTCACTTGTAAATTCTTAATGTATGATAAACACAGATTCTTGAAATTAAGTTTTTCAATAGTAGCAGTATGGTTTAAGCAAACATTCCTGAACGATGTGTCTAATTTCTGTATCTGTTGGACTGAGCTGATTTGGAGAGAGGATATAAGCTGGGGTTTAGCATAGTTAATGAATTAGAAAAGAATGCTTTTCTCTGTCCCTCTTTCCCTTCAAGCTTCCGGGTGAATCATGTAATGTTTCTGGCCTCCATAATTTACTTCCTAAAATCATGATAATATTGTGGTGAGGATTTTAAATTTTTTTTTCTTTTTTTTTTTAAAGACAGGGTCTTGCTAAGTTGCTAAGTTGCTTGGCTGAGCTCCAGCTTGCCATTCCCCTGCCTCAGCCTCCCAGAGTGCTGGGATCATAGGTGGGCACCACCACACCTACCTAGAATGTTATTTAACTGGTTTATATTTACTGCAATTGATACTTGTTGAGCCAGAATTATGACTGAATAATTAGGTAATACCAAAATCCTCTAGAAGATATGTATATATTTTATCCACCAGATGTTCAAAATATTCCCATAGGTATGATGTCCAGTTGCCAAGCACAATGAAAGAGATGTACTGTTTTTCAAACCAAATAAAAAGCAGTTAGGTAAATTATAATTTCTAGTTGATATTTTTATAATTTATTACATTTTTAACAAGAGCCTGTAAACAAGCAATATAGGATGGATCGTGAGCCCTGTAGTACAACGTTTAACAGCGCAGGAATAAACACCCTTGTTGTGCTCCCCGTTCTGTGTGAGAAGCTGATTTCTAAAGTTTAGCTGATTTCTAAAGTTACTGAGCTTGGCTCAGTATTGTGGCTCGTTCTGTTTGACGCTAGTGAGAGGGCATATTGTCCAAAAAAATACTTGAATGATGAATTTATGTGAACAGAAAGCCTTTAACAGTTAATGGCTTTTGAATTGTTGTCTCCTTGAAAATTAATTTTAAAAAGTATTTAATTCAAAAAGTATCCAATCAAACGCAGTATCTCTTCTTTTTAGATGTTAAAATACTTGGGTTTTATATCAATTTTTGTATTACAAATGTATACTTATGTGAAATGTATATAAAATTAATGTAAAAAAATAAAACTGAATTGTAGTTCATTTTCTTGTGAAATTGTATATTTATTTTCTTATCATTTTAAATGGAAATTTTGTTCTGCAGATTTCTAATCAACAATTGTGTCGTAGCCGTAGTAATAACCCTTATTTTCAATATAGTAAATACATTTCAGTGAAAAGAGTCAATTTGCAATTATTTTCTACCTTCAGCATGAACAACTGGTTTAAAGTGGATCTGCATTTCTAGAATGAATGAATAAATGACCAGAGAATAAATAAGAAGACTTTCTGGAAAATAGTTGGGTTTTAAACATTGATAAAAAACACATTCGTTGGTAATGTAGCTAAAGCTATTATTTTTACAGTATTAAAATATACTACTTTACTTAAAACGTCCTGTTTGGTCCCTGATACACTAATAGGTAGGTTTCTTATCTATGGTGACAAGGCCTTTATCTTTGTTTCTTGAACTTAAAGCTCATTTAGAAGAATGGGGGGGGTTACAGCTAAATATAGCTAAATATAGAAACATAAGTAATAGTGGAAAGGGGGTGTGTTGGGGCTCAGCCCTTTTTTAGGCAGTGCTGACAGAATTTGATGCAAGCATAACAGGATACAGAAGCATGAACATGGTACACTTTTAGGGGAAATTTTTTATATCCTTTTAAAAAAAACTCTAGTTTTGAACCCATTTCAAACTTACAGCCTTGCAACATAGCCCCACGTACTTTTCACGAAGATTCACCAGTTGTTAACCTGTGTCATTTGTTTTATTCTGTACTGTTCGCCCTCTGTCCACACACATAGCTATACATTTTTCTTTTCTCAGTCCTCGGATAGTAAATGGCAGACACTGTGCCCCTTAACAGTACCTTAACTGTGAAGTCATCCAGTAAGGAACCATAGCACAATGGTCAAAACCAGGCAATGTATCACTGACAGTATTACCTAATCTACAGACCATATTTAAATTCCCCCAGTTGTCTCAATACCTCAATACCTTAGCATCCTGTAGAAATTAGTATTCTCAGAAGTTCAAGAGCATGATTTTCTAAACTCATACTAATCTAGATTTAGTCTGTAAAGAACTTTCCAATTTATTTCCCTCTTCACACAGATACACTTTGCGTAGAAGATTTTTATCTTGTTAAGGGTTATGCATACACTTTAAGTTTTTAACCATGAGACTGTCTAAAGCTTGTTTCCCATTTAATGAAATAAAATATGTTTGTAGAAGTAAATGAGACAGACTATTTTTTTTTTTTTTGGTACTAGGAACTGAACTCAGCACCTTGTGCTTGCCAGACAGGTGCTTGTGCCGCTGAGCTATATCCCTGGCGTTTTTGTATTTTTATGTATAGTTATTTTTCAAAAATATTCTGTTACTTTTTATTTTAAAATACATATAACATCAAGTTTACCATTATCATGCCTTTTAAGTATACTTTTCCTTGGCAGTAAGTACTGAAAGCCCTGCAGAGGGCATCAGTCTCCCCGCTGGTAATATGGCACACAGATGGAAAAGAAAGAGAGAGAAAGTTCTGCAGTTGAAGAGCTCGGGGATGACCAGTGCTCTCTGGGACAAAGGGCCACAAGTTCAAGAACTCACGGCTTTGAC
The DNA here is from genome assembly GCF_000276665.1 of Chinchilla lanigera. Classification (NCBI taxonomy): domain Eukaryota; kingdom Metazoa; phylum Chordata; class Mammalia; order Rodentia; family Chinchillidae; genus Chinchilla; species Chinchilla lanigera. The sequence continues at coordinate 14,856,480 of NW_004955454.1, read as the reverse complement.
TGGAATCCATCAGGGAGGTGGGTGGGGGTCGCGGCAGAGTACTAAGGAGGGGAAGCTTTGCAGGCATGGCTGTGTGGAGAAACGGCGCGTCTGCACCAGGCGCAGAGGCTCTCCCAGCAGCAGCTCAACGGGTAGCTTGATGTGTTCAAGGCTGGCTCCTTTACAGCCAGGAAGGTGTAGTTCTCTTTGAGTCCCACGGCCCCAGCCGAGATGTTGTTTCATGTTGATTAATGTTACAGTGAGACATGTGACTCAATCACATTGAGTCTGGACTCAGTCACATTCTTTTAGCCAATTACGGGAACATTTGCTTCTCTGTGGCCAGCTCTGCATATCTCAGTAAATAAGGTTGAAGTAACGGTCAGGGAGAGATGGAGGCGCGGGGCTTCCTTTCTCGGGAAACAGCTTGGTGGTCTCCACAATATACACTTTAAATATACTTCCTTTAAGTATATTTAGAGTGTTGTGGGACCACCGTAGCTTACCTCTTTCCAGAGCTTTTTCCTAATCTCAGAGACTGTGCCAGAGGCAGGAGAAAGACTCAGCATTACTCAGGAGGTAGAGGTTTACTTGTTCTTTCACAGTTGCTCCAAATACAGATAATTCCTTGTTTAACAACTTATTGATTTAACGGCTGCTGGGACTTACACCCTGTTTTTGGATTTAAGACGCAAGAACGTGAGTGGCAGTGTGGCCTTGGTGGCTTCTACAGTACTGTAATTTTTGCTGATTGTACTGTACAGTACTGCAGTTTTTTAAATTAAATTTTTGAATTTAAGGAATTTCACATGTACTTCCTTTAATGCTCATCGATATCACCTTAATGAGGTACTCTGTCTTCAAGATAGCCTTTTTTAAGAGAATTGACGCTTCATCCAGTCATCCTATCTGCCTACAATTCTTTTTTTCCTCTTGAATTATGGACAACCAATGACAGCTTCAAAGCTCTTGGGCTCTTAGATCCAAATTTCTACAGCAATTTAGTACTGTAGTTTCATGTTCTGTTACACATTGCAGTACAGCATGCAGGAGTTATGCAAGTAAATCACAGTCATCGAGCTGGAGTTTCCTTTGACCATTTCCTCATTCTGATATTGTAATGTACGTACTATGTCCCTCATTTAGTGAGAGATTCCTCTAGCAGTCTAGTTGTAGGAACCTAACTCAGTTGTTTAGTAAGGAATGTCTGTACCTCTCAGCTGGCTACAGCTACAGCAGCCAGCCAGCCCCCAGCTCCTGCAGGAGACTACACACACACACACACACACACACACACACACACACACAGTGTTAGTGCATTAATTTTCACAGAACATTGGGCTTCATGGTGGCACCTTCATTCATGGGTAAAATTTGATCATATCCATCCCCCCATTTCTCTTGCACCCCCTTTCCCTCTCCCCTGATCTCTTCCTGCTGTCTGATAGTTTCCCGGAGACGTCTGCTGTGGCTACAGCAGGCCTCAGTGTGGGTCCATTCCAGACGATTCTGTTCCCACCGCCACCTCTGGAAGATTCTGTCCCTCTGCAGGCATCCTCAGGCAGTTCTGGAGAAGCCCATTCTCTACCCATGACTGAAAAGAAAGTCTGACAGTACACATGTACAAGCCCACCTTTTCTTTATAAGGAACCGCTCCATAGCTTTAGAGGGCCAGTCCGGACACTGTTCCCTTATGTTACAGCATTAAGTCTAGTAGAGCCTCTTGGAAGGTGTTCTTTTGCCAACCCATGATTTCTTCCTCGAATAGGACAGGCTAAGGTCATGTACTAAGAGCTGCTAACACTAAAGCTGGGTTTCATTGCTAGTAGCCAGGGCTGGACACACAGAAGGCAGCTGGTAGCCAGATACCAAGGGAGAGTTACAGACGCTGCTATCTCTGGCCGCTGGAGGAGTTCCCAAGGGCTGGCAGTAGCTGCTAGCTACTGCTAAGAGTGATGGAGAGCTTCTACTACTCAGAGCTAACTACTGACACTTTAGGGCTGTTAACACTAAAAACACTACATTTTGCCTGTTTCTATCCGAATTAAACAAAAGAACCAAAGCCAATTGATAACCCCCAGCCAGTCTTTGAACACTAACTCCATATCCCACCTCCACTCCCTGATAACTTGTTTCTGTCTGAATTTATTTTCCTGACTCCTTAGTACCTTATATAGATGGAACCATTATATCTGTTTCATTTAGCATTTTTTTCTTGTACACCAAACACAACATTCCAACACCAATCTGACAACCCTCCAGCGCCAGCTGCGCGGCCTACGATTCCATTGCAGTCTGACACTAACCCTGGATATAACCACAGACCCCACATGGGAGGACTCAGTCTCCTAGGGCTACCCCCACTTTAGACACCTCCTGCAATTAGGGCCCCCGATTGTCGTTACTTCTGCCTGGGGAACAACCAGTTTGAAGATTTCCATGACTGCCCCCCTCAGATTTGATAATTCACTAGAAAAACAGAACCTGATAAAATACTAAGCAAATTTCATTATAAAGAACACAACTCAGGACTAGTTAAAATGGAGCAAGGCAGGTATGGGGGTGGGGGGATGCCAGCTTCCATGTTCTTTGTGGGTGCATTACCGTTCCAACACAGCCATGCGCTCACCAGCACAGGAGCTCCCCCAGCCTCAGTGTGGTGTGGCCTATTGACTCATTGAGCCGTCGGCTGTCAGTGACTGAACTCGATCTGTGCTCCCTCCCCTCTCCCCTGAGATCAATGAGAAAACTGGAAGTTCTAATCCTTTCATCACATCACCCACTCCCATAACAGAACAGCCCTACCCTGAAACAGTACCCCCAGCTATAAGGCATCTTGTTGACAGACAGGCCCTCAGGAAATTATAAATGTTTTAGAAACTCTGCCAAGAGCAGGGCCAAAGATCACATGTATCTATTTTTACTACAACAAGATAATGTTTTCAAGCTTAATCCAATGTTGCAGAGGTAGCAGAGTTTCCTTGCTTTTCGTGACTGAAAAGTATTCCATTGTATACGTATATGTCTACAACATTTAATTTATCTTTTCATTCATTGATGGAAGAAGGTTGTTTGCATCTTCTGACGATGGTAAATAATACTGCTATGCACGCTTGTGTACAAGCATGCATTTGAGCTGCTGCCTTCAGTTCTTCAATGTACCTAAAAGGGAGATGGCTGGATCATGACAATTCTACGTGCAACTTTTGAGGAATCACTGAACTGCTGTCGGGAGACTTTGCCATTTTACATCCTCATCAGGGATGTGTGAGGTTCTAATGTATCCACATCCTTGCTAATACTTGTTCTTAATTTCATCCTATGACTAACGTGAAGTAGTATCTCACTGTGGTCTTGATTTGCATTTCTGTAATTATCAGTGATATTGACTATTTTGTATGTGTTTATTGGCTGCATGTCTTCTTTGGAAGTATTTCTACTCAAGTTCTTTGTTCATTTTTGAATTGTATTTTTTAGTATGCTGAGTTTTTGGAGTCTTTACATATTCTGGATATTAATCTTATATATGATTTGCAAATAATTTCTCCTTTTCTGTGTGTTATCTTTTTACTTCCTTAACAATGTCCTTTGATACATAATTTTAAAAAATTTTATAAGATCAAATTTAATGTTTTTTTATCTCTCTCTTTTTGCCTATGTTTTTAGTGTCATAAACAGGAAAACTACAAAATTTAATTTCATGAAGGTTTTCTCTGTTTTTTCTCTGAGTTTTTTAGGTTTAGCTTTTATATTTATGTCAGACCTAATTTTTTGCATATGATATGTGGGAAAAGTCTAACTTTATTCTTTTGCTGATAGTTATCCAGCTCTCCTGGCAGTATTTGTTGAAAAGACAATCATGTCCCCACTGAATGTGTTTGTACCCATGTTAAAAATTATTTGACTTACACTTGCAAGTCTTTTTTTCTGGACTCTATTCTATTCTATTGGTCCCTCTGTTCTTATACTTTTACCACACTGTTTTGATCATTGTAGCTTTTCAGTGAGATTTGGTATTTGTTTACTTTTTGACACAGGGTGTTACTTTGTAGTGCAGGATTACATGAACTCACTGTGTAGCCCAGGCTGGCCTTGAACTCACAATGAACCTCCTGCCTCAACCTCCTGAGTGCAGGGATTACAGGCGTGTGGCACAATTATCCAGAATTTTGTAGTATGTTTTGAGATCATGTAGTGTCACTGTTTTTTAAATTTTATTTTAAAGAAAAAAAAGACAAACAAATTGAGTTTCAAAACAGATTAGTAGGACAGTTACAGTAGTTGATACATTGCATATTATTGTCTTCATAGTAGTTAATCAGAGTAAAAGATATAGGCATGATATCGTGTTTGAACATTAGCACAAAACGTTCTTTTCAAGGAACTAAGAGAAGCTAGCTATATAACTATCTCGATTATCTTTTGTATACAGATATTTTTTTCTTTTCCCTTTCTTCCTTTCCTCTTTCCCCAATGCAGTTTGTCTTTCCTTTTGAACAGCTTTTTTCCCAATTCAAAATATCTATTTGTGATGGATTGATAACTGGTGGTCAACTTGTGACTACACCCAGCTGAAGTGAATCAGCATGGTGCCGGGTGTGGGAGGCCCATCTGGGGACTGTAGCCGGCAGCATAAGAGGCAGAGCTGGAGAAGAAGAAGAGAGGCTGTTGAGAGCTGAGAGAAGCTGTAGGGAGCTGTTGGTTCTTTTGGAAGACCTTGTCATGCTGGCTTTCCTGATGAACTCAGCTGTTCCCATTGTCCAAGGAGATCAGGACCTCACTGTGGCTGAGGATGGCTGTGATACCTTTCGATGGAGTTCTGATTATTACTTTGATTGTTGCTTCCTGGCTCCAATGCAGATCCTTCAGCCTGCTAGCACAGATCCTTCATCCTGCTGGCACAGGCGTTCTAGATTCCACCACTGATCTTTGGGCCTTCCTAGCACAGATCCATGAAACAGGCCTGCATGAGATGTTGCCATGGGCACTAGGTCTTCAGCTGAACTCATGCAGGACATTATCATGGGATCCAGGCCCTTAGCTGGATTTTTTGGTCTTTAGTATGTGGATAGATTTCCTGCACTCTCTTGTATATGATTCTTTGGGTGACTATTATAAATAATCTTATAAAATATGTGTCCTGTATTATATTATTTTCCTTGCAAAAACCCCAAACCAACACACTACTATATGTTTTAGATCCTATTTTCTTGTTCAATTTCTCACACTAGTGAGACAATATGATGTTTACACATATGGGTCTGATTTATTTCAGAGTATGAGTATGGACTCAAGTTGCATCCATTTACCTATAAAAGTCTCCAGGTTATCCTTCTTTATGTCTAAGTAGTACTCCATTGCATTAAAAAAAAACCCCACACATCTTTTTCTTCCATTCCTCAATTGATGGGCATCTAGTTGTTTCCAAGATTTAGTTGTCACAAATTGTGCTGCTATAAACATGGGTGTACATATATCACTGTGGTATGATATTTTTAACTCTTCTGGGAAGATACCCAGAAGGGGAATATCTGGGTCAAATGGGACCTCTAATCCTAGTTTTTTGGGGAATCTCCACACTGATTTCCACAGTGGTTGTACCAGTCTACACTCCCACCAACAATGGAGAAGTTTCATTTTTCCCTATAGCCCCTCTGGCATTTGTTATTGGTTGATTTCTTGATAATAGCCATTCCTTCCAGATGGAATCTCAGTGTTGTTATAATTTGCATCTCTTGAATGACCAGTAATGCTGAACATTTTTTCATTTGCCATTTCTGTATTTATTTGCCATTTCTGTTTCTTTATCTGAGATGTAGATAATATATATACTATTTTGCACAATGTCCCATGTGCAGCTGAGAAGAATGTTTATTCTGATGTTTTGGGGTGGAACACTCAGTAGACAACTTCCAAGTCCATTTTTTCGCAGGCTTGGTTTAATTCTGATATTTTTTGCTGATTTTTTTGTCTAGTTGATTTATCCATTTGTACGAGTGGGGTATTAAGGTCCCCCACTACAGTTGTGTTAGATTTATTTGGTTTCTGAGTCAGTTAACATTTGTTTTATATAGTTGTGTGATCCTGTGTTTGGTACATAAATATTTATAATTGTTGTCTCTTCTATGTGGAGTTTTCCCTTAATGAGTATGTAGTGACCTTCTCTGTCTCTTTTGATCAGTTTGGCTTGAAGTTTGCATTGTCTGCACAGAGTATAGCTACCCCTGGTTTTTCTGGATTCCTGTGGCATGGGGAATTGTTTTCCATCCTTTGCCTTTTAGTCTATGAATTTCTTTTTGGGTTAAATGTGTTTCTTGAATGCAGCATAATGTTGGATCTTGTTTCTTGATCCATTCTGCCAGTGTGTTTCTTTTGATTGGTGAGTTGAGACCATTTACACTGATGGTGGTAACTGATATGTATTGACTTTCCTTTTTTATGTTATTTCCTTGTTATTTGTTCCCTGTCTTCCTGCTCTGTTTAATTGCATGCCTTGCCTAGCGGCTTCTTTTTACTGATGTTCTTGCATTTGTGCTCTTTGTTATCTCTTCCTAATATGTCTTTCAGAGAATTCTGCAGAGCTGGTTTAGTGGTCACACATTACTTTAGTTATTCTTTGTCATGGAAGTGTCTTATTTCTCCATCAGTTTTGAAAGATAGTTTTGCTGGGTTCCTCAATCTGGGTTAAAGATTGTTTTCCTTTAGGGCTTGAAATATTTCACTCCATGGTTTTCTTGATTTGAGGGTTTGTGTTGAGAAGTCAGCTGTGACTCTGATGGGCTTTCCTTTATAGGTGATATGTTTGTTTTTCTCTAGCTCCTTTTAATATTTTTTTCTTGAGTTGAATTTCTGGAATTTTGATTATTATATGCTTTGCTGTATATTTATTTTTGTTGTGGCTATTTGGAGTTCTATATGCTTCATTTATTTGTATGTCAAATTCTTTACCCATTTTGGGGAAGTTTTCCACCATTATTGATATAAAGAGGTTTTTAATGGTATTTGTGCTGTCTTCAGCTTTCTCATTGATCCCAATCAGTCTTACATTGTTCTTTGCTTCGTCCTGTAGCTGTTGGACTGATTTTTCAAGCGTTCTTAGGATTTTACAGGTATCTTTCTTTTCCTGGGTCACTAGTTGAATTCCTGTCTTCTAGATCTGATATTCTACCTTTGCCTCATTCAGTCTGCTACCTATACTTTCAATGGAATTTCTAATATCCTGCATTTCTTTCTTTCTGTCTTTTTTTTGTCTTTTTGAGACAGGGTCTCACTATGCATTTCAGGCCAGCTTTGAGCTCACTTTATAGCCCAGGCTGCACTCAAACTCACAGCGATCCTCTTGCCTCAGCCTCCTGAGTGCTGTGATTACAGGTGTGTGCCATCATGCCCAGCTAGACTGCATTTCTGTTTGGGTCTGTTTTATTAATTCTATTTCTTGTCTATGTTTTTCATTCATGGTTTCCATCCTTTTCCTGACCTCCTCTATTTGATTATCTATGTCTGCTTTATTGTCTTTTATTTTGATAGTCTTTTTTTTTTTTTTGCATCTTAGAGATTATTTTTTCTATGGCCTCTTCCATTTGTTTTTTCACTGCTGCTGCTATCATTTCAGAAAGTTCCATTTGTTAGCTTCCAATTTCCTCTATCTCTCTGTGTTCTGGACTTGTCCTGCATGGGCTGGATGATTTGGATTGCATTTTACATTTTTGTCTTGTCATTTTCTATTTTGTTTTGTTTTCTGTGATGATGCTTTAGATTTCTAACATTAGATATCTTTATCACCGACCTCAAGGATTTCCTAGGAGGTATCTGTTCCTCAGGACATCTCCTCTAGCTGGCATCACTGTCACTCCTTTCACCATTACTGCTATATTCCTGTCACTGGCAAGCCATCTTGGGGCAGTGGAGTAAGTACAGAGAGCAGACTCACACTCCACTCACCAGCACCACCATCCCAGGGACAATGGAGGAAGGTGGAGTGCAGAAGTGCAAACCTTAGGCTGGCACCATCATCCTGCAGCCATGGAGGAAGTCCAGAGATCACACTCACACTCTACTCCCTGGCACAGGATAATCTGTAGTGTCACTCTTTTAACTTTGTTTTAAATATTCAAATTCATTTTGAAATCATTGTTTTCAATTTTTGTTTTAATTTAGAGCTTCTTGACATTCCACACAAATTTTAGGTTACAGTTTTCTATTTCTAAAAAAACAAACATGATCTGATTGAGATCACACTGGATCTGTATATTGTTTTTTGTAGTATTGCCATTTTAACAATACTAAGTTCTCCAATCCATGAAAACAGGATATTTTTCTATTTCTAAAGAGATTTTTAATTTCATTGTACAATGTTTTATTGTTTTGTGTATAATTGTTTCATCTTCTTTATTACATTTATTCTTAACTATTTTATTCTTTTTCATGCTAATATAAATGGAATTGTTTTCTTATTTTTAATTGTTCTTTGTTATGTGTAGAAATGCAAGTAATTTTAATTTGTTGATTTTGTATTAACTTTGCTGAATTTGTATATTAGCTGTTCCAAGGTTTTTATTGTGTATGCATGGAATATACATGGAGTTTTCAACTTTTAAGATCATATTATCTGTTAACAGAAATAATCTTACTTCTTTCTTTTTTTTTTTTTTTTTTTGCAGTACCAGGGATTGAACTCACGATCTTGCACTTGACAGGCAGATGCTTATGCCACTGAGCTATATCCCCAGCCCAATCTTACTTCTTTCTGATTTGGATACATTTCATTTCTCATACTTGCCTAATACCTCTGGCTGGACCTTCTGATATTATCTTGAATGGATGTGAAAGCACATGTCACTGATTTTGATTACTTTCTCACTTTCAAGGTGATGGTTGCCTGTATGAATGTACCTGAAAGAGTTGTGAAAATTGTCAGAATCAAAATAAATTAGCCAGTCAGGTGGTGCACGCCAATAACCCCTGCATCTGGGAGGCTGTGGTAGGAGGATTACTGCAAATTCAAAGTCAGCTTCAGCTACAATACTGAGTTCAAGGCCAGCCTGGAATATAGAGTGAGACCTTACCTCAAAAAAGTCAAAATAAAATGAAAGAAGGAAGGAAGGAAAGAAAGAAAAAGAAAGAAAGAAAGAAAGAAAGAAAGAAAGAAAGAAAGAAAGAAAGAAAGAAAGAAAGAAGGGAAAAGAAAAAAAGAAAAAGGTGAGGAAATCATGAAGCTGGGAGTTTATGAAGGAAGGGTTCTTATACATGGCTGCTTGATAGTAGCTATCAGAAAAGACTTTGCTAACTACTATAACCTTATACAAAAAATACTTTTACAAAGACATCTGCCAACAGTTGTTCACTTTGGATGGACACCATCCTTGTTATTAATCCTTGTGACCAAGGGATTATTGTTTCAAAATAGCTTATGTAACCCTCTTCATTTTTCCTTTAAAATTTTTTCTTTGCCTCAGCCCCCTTGAATACACTCCAAGTTTACTATGGCATTACTCCTAAAATTGTTATACAGATTCAGTGCAATCCCATTCACAATACCATTAATATACCTCACAGATCTACAGAAAACATTCCTAAAATTCATCTGGACCCAGAGGAGACACAGAGTAGAAAAGCAATCTTGGGCAACAAAGGCAAGGCAGGAGACATCACAATACCTGACTTGGAATTATACTACAAAGCTGCTGTGATAAAATCAGCATACTACTGGCAAAAAAAAGACGTGAAGATCAGTGGAAAAGATTAGAATATGCAGACACAACTACTAACACACTCAGCCACCTTATCTTTCACAAAGTGGCCAAACATGTTCCCTGGAAGAAAGATAGCCTGTTTAATAAGTGGTGCTGGAAAAACTGGCTCTCCACATGCCAAAACTAAAACTAGACCCATGTCTATTACCCTGCACTAAAGTCAGAATGGACTTTAAACTAAAGTCAAAATGGATTAAAGATCTAAATATTAAGACACAAACACTAAATCTAATGGAAGAGAAAGTAGGTAGAAATCTTGAAGATATAGGGGTAAGCAGAGAGTTCATGAACAAAAACCAAACCACACGGGGAATACTTCAAAGAATCAACAACTGGGATCTCATCTTATTGAAAAGTTTTTGCACATCTAAAGAAATCACCAACAGAGTAAAAAGAAAACTCATGAATTGGGAAAAAATTTTAGCCAACTGTCCCTCAGAGAAAGGACTTCTATCTAGAACACATAAAGAATTTTTAAAAATCAGGTCCCCCAAATACAAAGACCAAATCCAAAAATGGGCATCTGAGATGAATACACACTTCTCAGATAAAGAAATACTGATGGCAAACAAATACATGAAAAAATGTTCAACGTCATTAGTCATTTGAGAAATGCAAGTGAAAATAACACTGAGATTCCATCTCACCCCAGAAAGAATGACTGTCATCAAGAAATCAACCAATAACAAATGCTGGAGGGACAGTGGAGAAAAAGCCCTTCTCCAGTGTTGGTGGGAGTATAGACTGGTGTAACCACTGTGAAAATCAGTGTGGAGATTCCTCAAAAAGCTAGGATTAGAGGTCCCATTCAATGAAGCTATTTCCCCTTTGGGTATTTTTCAGAAGAACTAAAAGCATCATACCACAGTCATATATGTACACCCATGTTTATAGCCGCAGAGTTTGTAATAGCTAAATCAAATGCCCATCAACTGAGGAATGGATAAAATGTTGTGTTATTTTTATACAATGGAATGTTACTCAGCTATAAAGGGAAACTTGAGGCTTTTATAGATAAATGGATGCAACTAGAGACTACTTCATAAGTGAAATAAGTCTGACTCACAAGGATAAACATCATATTGCCTCCCTAATGTGAGAACCTGAAAGAGTAAATAAAATATGAAAGGTACAATAGATATTGTGAAAGGGAAAGGAGCTGCTCAAAAGGAAAGAGCAACTGGGATGAGGGAAAAGAGAAAAGAAAGAAAGAAGGAAGGGAATACACACACACACACACACACACACACACAATAGCTTAGATAATTATACTACTAATTTCTAGTGGTTTATTGAAAGTAACAGTTAATGTTTAGTTGTTTGATCAGTCTTACATGCCTATATCTCAGTATCTGAGCAACCAGTTTGAAGATAACATATGTAATACAACAACTATCACAAATTTCCTATCATCTTGTTTGAAATTCTGTATCATTTTTATTGTTTGTGTGTTGTTTTGTTTGTCTTTGTTTTTGTTATTTTGTTTTTGTTCTTTTCTCTTTAAAATAAAAAATACAAAAAAAGTTTATTATGGTATATATATTCTCATTGAAATACTCTTCTCAAGTAAATATTCTACTCTGATGAATCTCTCTGATTACTGTTTAGATTGACAGAATAGAAATAAATTAATAAATCTCTTCCATATTGCACACATTGACTTCCACACATTAAATTGGATTGTGCTGTTGGAGTTATTTTCATGTTCTGGGTGACTTTATAGTATTATTTGAGATTATAATTTAATGATGTTAACACCCTTCTTTGGTCTCAGTCAGCATATTTAATTCACTCTAAGCATTTATATGCTTATCCTATTATTACCTCTTCTCTAATATGAACTGGGTATTTGATAGATTCTTAGAAACCTAGAAGTGTGTATGTTTTATTTCTGAATGATTTCTGCTTTGTTTTTAGTCTTTAAATTTTTAAATTACAAAATATATAAAGTACCTAAAATGACTATAATGTATATGTACATCTGACTTTAATTTTTCTCTCCATACTTTTGTCAGATTTTAATATCAAGGTTATTCTGGCTTCATAAAATTCATAAAAATGGGTTTTTCTGTACTTTGGAAGGATTTATCTGTTATTGGTGTTTCTTCCTTAAACAAATGGGAGAAATTCACCAGTGAGGCCATCTAGTACTGGACTTTTCTTTGTGGAAGGATTTTACTTACATATTTAACTTCTGTAATAGAGATGATTGCTCTCCTTGGTAAGGTTTTATATGTCTTCTTAATAAGTTGGGGTTAGGGTTTCGTTTTCTCATTTTCTGTCTGCATATTTCTGACTCACTGCCTCTGTCTCTGTCATTCCTGTCTTTTGCCTCAATACCATGGACTAGGTGTTGTCAAACTTTCTTCCCTTTCAATATCATTAAAGAGTTTGCAAAGTAGCAGTATTAGTTCTTCTCCAAATTTCTTGTAGAATTCAGCAGTGAATTTTTCAATGTGTGGGCTTTTCTTTGTTGGCAGGTTTTTAATTATATCCTCAATTTCATTGAATGGTATTGGTTTATTTAGAATTTTTATATCTTCACTCAGCTTTCATAATTCATATGTATGTAGAAGTCTGTCCATTTCTTCTCCATTTTCCATGTTATTAGAATACAAATTCTTGAAATAGGTACAGATGGTGTTCTGCGTTTGTGCAGGTTCTGTTCTTATTTTACCCTTTTTATGCCTAATTGTATGGAATTCAGGCTTTTCTTTTTTTTTGATAAGATTTGCTAAGCATTTGTCAATTTTACTTAATCTATCAAGGAACCACCTCTTTGATTCATTGATTCTCTGTATTGTTTCTTAGTCTCCATTTAATTCATTTCTGCTCTGATTTTAATAATTTCCTCCCTTGTGTGAGCTTTGGGCCTGACTTGCTCTTCTTTTTCTAGAAGCTTGAGGTTCAACATGAAGTTGTGTTTGCTCTGTTTTCCTGATATGGGTATTCGCTGCTATAATTTTCTCTAATAGGACTGTTTTCATTGTGTCCCATATGTTCTGGTATGGTGTACTTGCATTATCATTTAATTGTAGAAACTGTCTAATTTATTTTTTAAATTTCATCTGTAACCCATTGGTTGCTCCAAGGGGTGTTATTTAATTTCCATGTGTTTATGAAGTTCTTGTTGTTTCATTTGTCTTTCATCTCCAATTGCTTTGATTATAGTCTGATAATATGCATGGAATAATTTCACTTCCTTTGCACTTATGCAAACATGCTCTATGAGCTAGTATGTAGTCTATTTTGGGGAATGTCTTGTGTGCAGTTGAGAAGAATGTGTATCTTGATGTTGTAGGGTGGAACACTCTGGTTATCTACTAAGTCCATTTGTTCAAAAGTTTGGTTCAGTTCTAATATTTCATTGTTGATGTTTTATCTAGTTGGTCTATTTCTGATAGTGGGGCATTGAGGTCTTCCATTACAATTATATTTGTGCTCATTTTTTTGTTTGTTTGTTTGTTTTTCTCCGGTACCGGGAACCGAACTCATGACCTTGCGCTTGCCAGGCAGGCACTTTGCCACTGAGCTAAATCCCCAGCCCCTATTTCCCTATTTGTGCTTATTTGATTTTTCTTGTCCATTATTATTTGTTTTATATAGTTTGGTGCACCGGTATTTGGTGCATATACATTTATTATTGTTATCGCTTCCTCTTGGCCTGTTCTTTACAGAAGGAGGTAGTGACTTTCATCTGTCTTAATCAGTCTTGGCTTGAAATCCATTTTGTCTTCAAATATAATAGCTATCTCTGCTGCTATCACATGGATTATTGTTTTCTATTCCTTGACTTTCATCTACGAATTTCCTTTTGAATTAAATGTGTTTCTTGTATGTAGCATAATGTTGGATCTTGCTTCTTGATTCATTGTGCTAGTCTGTTGGATTGGTGAATTGAGGCCATTAGCATTGATGATTATAACTGATAGGTATTGACTTATCTTTGCCATGTAATTTTCCTGTTGTTGGCTCCCTTTTTCCCTCCTCTGTTTAATTGTTTCTTGGTTGATTCATTCTCTTAGGGTTCATGGAGTTGTAATTCTTATTATCTCTTTCTAGAATGTCCTTCAGAATATTTTGAAGTGCTAGTTTGGTGGTCATGATTTCCTCAGATGTTCCTTATCATGCAAGTATCTTTTTTTTCCATAAAATATTTTGCTAATAATTTTTATTTATTTATTTTTTATTTTGAAGAGAGTAAAAATAATAAAAAACATTAGAAATGATATAGAATTTCAAAAAACAAGATGCTGTGAATTCAACAGTGGTTGTCATATTGCATACTGTTGTCTGCAAAGCAGTTGTTCAGATTACCAGATGTAAGCATGCAAAAGTGGTCAAAAAATATTAAGCATTAACTGTTCTGTTCAATAATTGAAAGATAGTTTTGTGGGGTACATTAATCTGGGTTGGAGGTTTTCTTTTAAGGCTTAAGATACGTCACTCTGAGCTCTTTGACTTGAGGGTTTGTGTTGAGAATTCTTCCATGATTCTGATGGGCTTTCCTTTATAGGTGATTTGTTTCATTTCTCCAACAGCTTTTAATATTCTATTCTTGTGTTGAATTTCTGGAATCTTGACTATTATTTATATGTTTTGCTGTGGATCCTTCTTTGACTATGGCTAATTGCAGTTCTATATGCTGATTTGTTTGTCAAATTGTTTTTCCCTGGCAGGGAAGTTTTCAGCCATGACATCTGTGAACAGGTCTTTTAATTCATTTGCACTATCTCCTGCTTTTTCATTTACTTGCTCAATCTTATTTTATTCTTCTTTGCATCATCTAGCAGCTGCTGGATTAATTTCTTAGGGTCCCTTACTCTTTTTAAGAAATCTTTTTGTTCATGATCACTAACCACGATCCTACCTTCCATACTGAGATTCTGTTCCCACATTGGCTCATTTTGCTGTGTGTGCTGTCAATGAAATTTTTAAACTCCTGGATATCTCTTTGAATCAGTTTTTTGGATTCTATTTCTGTCCTATGTTGGGTATTCATGATTTCCATCATTTTCATAAGCTATTCTATTTTTTTTTCTGTATCTGCTTGAGAGTTGCTAAGCATATCTTTCATTATAGTCACCATCTCTGTACTTACCTGAGAAATTACTTCTTTTTTTTTTTCTAGATATTCATTTGCTTTGTTGTTATCACTCCTGAGAGTGCAGGTGGGTGGCTTCTGGACTGTCACACCTCATTGGCCCCCACATTTGCCTTTGGCGAACTGGATGTCTGGGGTTGCATCTTGTTTGTCTTCTCATTTTGTATATTTTTAGTTTAATGCCTGTGTTGATGCTTGTAAATTTCCTGTGGTAAGTAGCTTTATTTCTGGTGTTTAGAACTTTTGGGAAATGCCTGCTTTTCAGAAGTGTCTTTCAGGTGCAGCAAGCTTTTGGGTTTTGGATCTGTTGCCAGGTCCTACCTCTTTAATTCATTAGGGATGAGAAGTCACTGCCTACTTGGCCCAGCCCCTGGTTCTTTGCCATTTGGCTATAGTATTTTTTATGACCCTTAGACAATCTCAGTCTTAGTATAAAAGAGAAGAATAAGTGGTTAGAACAACCATGTTGCTTGGGCTAAAGTGGTACAATCAGAAATAACAGTAGCATCAAACACAGCCTAGAAAATAACAAACTGTGTAACCATTAATTTGTCTCCTTTAACCATGCAAACTAGATTTGTGGTTATATAACAAAATCTAAAACAAACCAGAAAATTGTATGCAGTAAATAAGCCCTCAATATGGTGATTCTATACTCGGGGAGGAAATTTCAAAGTGGTTTTGGGGAAAAAATAGAAATAGTAGAAGAAGAAGAGATTAAGAGCAAGGCTGGAGATGGGCTAGAGATTCAGCTCAGCGGCACAGTGCCTGCCTGGCACATGTGAGGCCCTGGGTTAAATACTCCATACCTAGAAAAAAAAGAGCAAGTTGAAGGACAAAGGAGAATCATGCAAACTTTGGGAAACTGGTGCAGAAGACGAGGAAAAGAGCAAAGGAAAAAATAAAAACAAGAAATAAAACAACAATAAAAAACTACAAACTATGTCTGCACTCATACGAAAACAAGCACAAACAGTGAAGATACAGTAAAACTAATAAAAAAACACCAAGAGAGAAAGATAATAGAGAAAAAAGAAAGAAAAGAAGGAAAGAAAAAAATTTCCGCGTCTAGGTGTGTCTCTGTTGCCACCTGTGTACAGAGCGGGCGGACAGAATTTAGATCCCCGTCAATCAGTCAGTCTCAGCAAGCCAGCAGCAGCTCCCCTGCGGGGTAGTGGTTACTCCCAGGGGGCCTGCACCCCTATTTCCCTGAAGTTCAGGCTGGCCTCTGCTTGCAGGGCTGGCACCAGACCTGCCCTGCAGACTGCAGTTCCCAGGACCCCAGGATTCTTGAGCTGGGCTGGGAGCCACTAGGTGGAGCCAGCGGCCACTCGGAGTCTGGAGCTCAGCTGGCCTCTCTAAGATGGCTCCTAGCCCATCACCTCCTGTGGGAAGTCTCAGTGGGAGCAACTCACTGCGAGTCACTGCAGCCCGCTGCCCTTCACAGCTCCTTTCCACTGCTGTGCTTCTCCATGGCGGCCTCTGAGGTTGCAAGCAGTCCCCAGGCATCTGCATGTTTGAGGAGCCCCTTCCACGCAGAAAGTCCGGGCTCAGGGAGAAAGCACTGCCTGTCTCTTACTTCTTTATTGAAGTTTCTCTTTTCTCTATCCCTATGGGCTTTAATTCTCCCTTCAGAGTTTTGCTGGGCTCCAGGGACACTTCCCTCCTTCTCTTCCTCGTGTTGCTATATTCCAGTGCCTGGACACCAAATCTTGGAGAGGCTGTTTCTCTGCTGTTCACCACTGCACTACTGCAGCCTCTCAGCCTCTGTTTCTTGACTACATTTTAAAGTTTTTCTTTAATAACTACAGCCGTCTTATTTACTGAATTTAATATGCTGAGAACCCCCAAACACGAAGGAATGTAATGTCTCAGTCTACTGCATGTTCTATCTCAATTGTTCTAACTCATTGGTTCTGAATTGGTTCAATATTGCCCTCAGCCAAATCTGGAGACATTTTTGTTGTCAAAATTGTGGAGCAGCGGTAGAACTGGTATCTATTTGGCATAAGCCAAGGTTACTGCTGAGCATATTGCATAAAGTAGAAAACAGTATCGAGACAGGAGATTAGGGCATGAAAAACCATCAGAGCAATTGGGTGTGACCTATCAATCACAGAGACCTGTCCATCAGGTCTGGATCACATGCACAGACCAGCTACAGATCCCTGCATGGGACAGCCTGGATCTGAGGTCAGAAGGAGGATGTAAAGGACAGTGACCACTGGCCTTTCGGCCATTGTCCTCTTGTTCATGCAATGGCCCACCCTGTGTACAGGGCATATTTGTTCCCTTCAGGAAACATTTTCAGAGCTCCCTTTTCACATCTTTTTTTTCATCATTTACCTTAAATAAATATTAAGCTTTTACATTCTTCAGTTGTTCTGGTTGATACACTTTGTCAACTTGAGGAGTCTAGAAGCTTAATTAAGTAACTCAGCAGTTCTATATCCTGGGATGAAAAGGACATGCCCTTGCTGCTCTAGGATACTGTTCATTGTGTCAACTTGTGAAGTGTAGAAAGTTAACTGTGTGACTGAGCAGGGACCCAGGGTGCTTACTCTGTAAACATTTTCATCCTGTGCAGGAGGAGGGCATGGAGATGATGTGAGTGCTACACCTGCCCTCGGGGGTGGTAGCCTGCTTACAATATAAGGGTGGAAAAGAGGCTCATTCCCTTCCTTTTCTCTTGGCTGCTTTTGCTGTCCTCTGCCACCTTGAACTGTTGCCCCTGTGCCATGCCACTCTGCCTTGGAGCCAGCTGATTATGGACTAAAACCCCCACAAACTGTGAGCTGAATAAACCTTTCCTTCCTTAATTTTGGGTGTTGAGTATTTTGTCTCAGCAAGGAGAGAAAAGTAACCAAGACACCCTTCCAATTCTTTAAACAGGATAGTAAGAACCTGGAAATGACCACTGTCGGATAACAGTACCATACAACGAATTGTTCTGTGCAATATTGCCCAGGTTAAGAAACTCATGATACATTGCTTCCTTGGGTGATTTGAGCTTCTGAATGTGAATTTATATACCTTGGAATTTTGTCCATGGGAGTTCTGGTAGGTCAAGTTTAAATTTATTTTCTACCAGAGATAATTATTTGCCTGAAGACTATCATTCTGGAAAAACTCCAATTTCTCAGCCTAAGACTTTTTGGAAAATGTTACATATCAATTTGAAATACCCTCCCTGCCCAACAAAACAAAACAAAAAATTCTGGAGAACATTTTATGGTTACCTATTCTAAGGAAATTCTTTTCAACTCCCAGCATGAAGTTCAAGACAGAAATAATGTCCATTCTGTATGATGCCCATTATGTGAAGGTGGCTGTTCTCTGAAACTGCAGCTTTGTGGAGAAGGCTCTGTTAGTTCTTTACCTTGAGGACATCTAAGTTTTATCTTGTGCACTGCAGTGATTTGAAAAGAATCTCGTGGGTGAATTAGATGAGGGGTAAATAATACACACAATCTCTGTCCTTAAATTTACTCATTAGAAAGGGAAAATAGTAATGTTAAAAGGAAAAAATTGGTGGGTGCTGTTTCAACCAACCAATCAAAGTCAATGAGCAAGGATAGGGGTCAAGGTGGGTGGCTTGAGCGTAGTGCACCATTCAGAATGCAAATCTGCAGTTACCCCCAGTTTTCAGAACCTCATGCCCCTGCGCTGTTGTGATGAATACTCCATCCAAAACCTTTCTCATTCGGTGTCTGCATGGAATATACCTACATCTTGCTTCCCAGAACTTTGATGTATCTCCTTCTCCTGGCCACACTCCTCTGCCCTACTTTCTAAGGCAATCAAAGCCATGGTTCTTGATCCTTCTGGTTTTTATAAAGAGAATCTGCTTACTCTCTGTTGGCACCATTTTCTCAGGTGTTTTAGGGGTCCCCCTGCTGCTCTGCTACCCTCTTTCTACCAAATTTGAGACAATCCCCACTTGTTTTTCCTTTCAATATTTTAAAATGCATTTTGCTACTATCATTTTTGGTGGAGTTTTGGGAGAACCAGGGGTTATGAATTCATGTTAGGTTTAAGTGTAGTGGGTGCTGGAGACTCATCCTTCAACCTATAGTTTTCAGAGAATACAGAATTCCCAAAAATACTCTCCAACTTTCCAACATTAAATTACAAAACTCTAAGATCATAACAATATCTACTCATCTGGAGAGAATTTTGCCAATTTTTCTTTAACATTTTGGAGGTTTGGGCAGTCCAGATGGGAGATTCTGAGAATCTGGATGGAGAGAGTTGAAGTGAGTATGGAGAGCAGAGACATACGAGAGAGCAAGGAGGTAGAAATGGCCGAAATTACAGAATGAACGACAGGGTGAATCTAGATAATTAGTATGACTACCACTTGGGGGAAATGGGAAAAGGCATTATAGGAGGAACCAATGGAGGTGTTTCAAATGTAGCTTTATTATTACTCAGGTATGGTGAGACCAACAAAGATTACTGCCATTGAAAAGATACTTTGTAGTACTCAAAGATCCTGAGACACTGCGTAATGGAAGACCACTTGGAGAAGCTCCAGAACTGGACAGGAGGAAATGGGAGGAAGTAATGGAGGAATCATGGACAGAAGACTTTGCAGTGGCTTCCAGGGAAGCAACAGGTGAGGCAGTGTAAGAAGTTTAGGCTTGGATAGTTGGAGCAGACGGTTTCAGTGGCTTCTTACAAGAGGCTGTGGAGGGGCTGGGGATTTAGCTCAGTGGCACAGTGCCTGCCTGGCAAGTGCAAGGTAGTGAGTTCGATTCCCGGTACCGGAAAACAAACAAACAAACAAACAAAAAGAGGCTGTGGAGGTGTGGATCAGTTGCATTTGAAAAGGAAGCTTCTGGGCAGGCTACTTGTCATCTCCAGGCTTAGCTAACCATAAGAGGGGCAATAATTTCAGGTGGGTGAGATGCCAAGATATCAAAGCAACACAGTACAACAAATAAAAAGATATCATGAACACAGGGAGAGAGAAGTAAATCTACATGCACCTGCTGAGTTTCAGGTGTCTGTGCACCTCCAAGAGATGTCTACAGGCTGTTTGAGCTAGTCTGGAGCTCAGCAGAGGGGTTTAATCTGGAGACTGAAATTTGGGGAACAGAGTAGCTCAACAGTAGTTAAAAAGCACAGATCTTTTTATAAGACTGGTTTAAAGTCACAGATCTCTGCAAAGGGGGCAAGAATTCACTCCTCTGAGAATTGTATTGGGCATGATAGCCATTCCTTCCTTCTTTTACTGCACTCCACTTTCCTGCGGATATCCAGGAAGTCCAAGTGTCTCAGGGAATGCTGACTCCACTTTGCAGTTACAGAGGTGGAGCAAGGTCGAAAGTCATCTCACGCTCTTGTTCCATTAGTGAATAATTTTGGCCCAGGGGATGGACGAAAATGTGATCTGAGCCATCTGGAAAGTCCTTCCTCACATTTCTGGGCAGATTCCTGGAAACTATCCTTCCTCTCTTTGTCTGCATTTACTGCACTTGTATGGGAGTGTTTGTTCTGTTGTGGGCGTGTTATCTTTGGTGAAGATGAGTAGAGAGATTTGCAGGAAAATAGAGACAAGGCCATTAGATTGGGCCAAGCCTCAGTGCCCCTCTACATCGGGACTTCTAATTATATAAGCCAACCTACGTCTGTGTTTTACTTTATTTTTATTTTAAAGATAAAAGAATGAAAACACATTAACAAACAAACAGACATAAACAAACACCCAAACAATAGAAGCAATACAGAATTTCAGACAAGGTGATAGGATATTAACAATGGTTGTTGTATTATGTATTGTTATCTTCAAATTGGTTACTCAGTTAAGCAAATATAGGCATGTAAGAATAATCAAAAAATTAAACATTAACTGTTTCTTTCAATAAAGTGATAGAAGTCAGTCATACAAGTCTCTCAGCTATCCTGTGTATGTGTGTGGGTGTGTATATATATATATATATATATATATATATATACATACCTATATATTTTTCCCTATTTCTTTTTCTCTTTTCACTCATCCCAGTTGTTCCTTCCCTTTGAGCAATTTCTTTCACTTTCACAATATCCACCATACCCTTCAGATTTTATTTACTCTTTCAGGTTCTTACACAAGTGAGATAATACGGTATTTACACATGCAGGTCCGATTTATTTTGTTTATTAGTATGGACTCTAGTTGCATCCATTTACCTATGAAAGCCTCAAGTTTATCTTTCTTCTTTTTTTTGTTTTCAATTTTGAAAGTGTCTTACCCAACTTATTTTTTTGTTTTTTATTTTAAAAAATGAAAGAAGGAAAACATATTAACAGACAGACATCCATTTACAAAATAGCATAAGAACAATACAAACAAAGCAGAGTGACAAAGTTGTAAGAAATTAACCATGGTTGTTGTATTACTTATTGATATCTTCAAAGTGGTTTCTCAGGAAAACAAATAGAGACATACAAAATTGATCAAACAAGTAATCACTAACTGTTCCTTTCTGTAGAGCAACAGAAGACAGTAGTACAACTATGGTAGATATCTTGTATATACATACATACATAATTTCCTCTTCTTTTGCTTTTTTTTTCCCACACCCCATTTGCCTTTTACTTTTGAGCATTTTCCTTTTGTTTCACAATGTCTATCATACCTTCTAGTTTTTACTCAGTCTTTCAGGTCTTACACTAGTAAGACAATATGATGCTTACACATGCAGGTCTGATTAATTTCACTTCTGAGTATGGTCTCTAGTTGTGACCATTTACCTATAAAAGCCTCGAGTTTATCTGTCTTTATAGCTGAGTAATATTGCATTACATAAAAGTACCACAATTTTCTTATCCAATCCTCAGTGGATGGACATTTGTGTTGCTTCCACAATTTAGCAATTACAAACTGTGCTGCTATGAACATAGATGCATATACATCACTGTGATATGATGTTTTTAGATCTTCTGGGAAAATACCCAGCAGGGGGATAGCTGGGTTGAATGGGACCTCTAGGCCTAGTTTTCGGAGGAATCTCCAAACTGATTTCCACAGTAGTTTCACCAGTCTGCATTCCCACCAGCAGTGGAGAAGGCCTCG
The DNA here is from genome assembly GCF_000276665.1 of Chinchilla lanigera. Classification (NCBI taxonomy): domain Eukaryota; kingdom Metazoa; phylum Chordata; class Mammalia; order Rodentia; family Chinchillidae; genus Chinchilla; species Chinchilla lanigera. Next base: position 14,834,582 of record NW_004955454.1, on the reverse strand, counting down.
CCAGCATTTGTTATTGGTTGATTTCTTAATGCTACCCATTCTTACCGGGGTATGGTGGGATCTCAGTGTTGTTTTAATTTGCATTTCTTGAATGACTGATGATGTTGAACATTTTCTCATATATTTATTTGCCATTTGTATCTCCTTGTCTGAGAAGCGTGTATTCATCTCCGCTGCCCATTTTTGGATTGGGTCTTTGAATTTGGAGGGGCTGATATTTTTTAATTCTTTCTATGTTCTAGATAGAAGCCCTCTGTCTGAGGGACAATCAGCTAAAATTTTTTCCAAGTTTGTGGGTTTTCTTTTTACTTTGCTGGTGATTTCTTTAGATGTGCAGAAACTTTTCAGTAGGATGAGATCCCAGTTGTTGATTCTTTCAAGTGTTTCACGTGCAATTTGGTTTTTATTCATGAACTCTCTGCCTACCCCTATGTCTTCAAGGTTTTTACCTACCTTCTCTTCCAATAGCTTTAGTGTTTCTGGTTTAATATTGAGATCTGTGATCCATTTTGACTTGATTTTGGTGCATGGTGATAGGCTTGGGTCTATTTTCAGTCTTTGGCAGGTAGCAAGCCAATTTTTCCAGCACCATTTTTTAAGAGGCTATTGTTCTCCCAGTGAGTTTGATTGGCCCCTTTATCAAAGATTAGGTGGCTGAGTGTGTTTTTGGTTGTGGCTGTTTCTTCCAGTCTGTTCCATTGATCCTCAGGCCTGTTTTTTAGCCAGTACCAGGTTGATTTTATGACGGTAGCTTTATAGTATAATTTCAGGTCAGGGATTGTGATTCCACCTGACTTGTCCTTCTTGCCCAAGATTGCTTTTGCTATTCTGGGTCTCTTCTGGTTCCACATGAATTTAAGGAATGTTTCTCTAGATCTGTGAGGTATGCCAATGGTATTTTAATTGGGATTGCATTGAATCTGTACAATACTTTTGGGAGTATGGCCATATTCACAATTTTGGTTCTTCCTATCCATGAGCAAGGGATATTTTTCCATTTATTGAAATCTTCTTTGATCTCTTTTTTCAGAGTACTGTAGTTTTCATTGAATAGATCTTTTACTTCTTTTGTTAGATTGATTCCTAAGTATTTCAGTTGCTTGGATTCTGTTGTGAAAAGTATGTTTTCCTTAATTTCTCTCTCAGTCTGCTTATTGTTTGTGTATGGGAATGCTGTTGATTTTTGGGTGTTGACTTTGTATCCAGCCACACTGCTGAATTTGTTGATTAATTTGTGGAGTCTTCTTGTGGAGTTTTTGAGGTCTTCTACGTAAAGTATCATGTCATCTGCAAATAGTGATAATTTTACTTCTTCCTTTCCTATCCTTATTTCTTTTATTTCTCTCTCTTGTGTAGTTGCTCTGGCTAATGGTTCCAGAACTATGTTGAACAGGAGTGTTGACAGCAGACATCCTTGTCTTGTTCCTGATTTTAAAGTAAAAGCTTTCAGTTTTTGTTCATTTAGGATGATGTTGGCTGTTGGTTTGTCATAGATGGCTTTGATCTGGTTGAGGTAAAGACTATCTAATCCTATTTTCTGTAGAGTTTTGATCATGAATGCATGCTGGACTATGTTGAAAGCTTTTTCTGCATCTATGGAGATGAACATATGGTTTTTGTCTTTGGCTCTATTGATATGGTATATAATATTAATTGATTTGCAAAAATTGAACCATCCCTGCATTCCTTGAATGAATCTGACTTGGTTGTGGTGTATAATTTTCTTGATGATTTGTTGCATTTTATTTGCTAGAATTTTATTGAGTATCTTTGCATCTATATTCACTAGGGAGACTGATCTGTAATTCTCTTTCTTGGCTGGGTCTTTCCCTGGTTTTGGTATCAGTATAATACTTGCCTCCAGAAATGAGTTAGGTAGAATTGCTTCCTTTTCAACTTCATTGAAGAGTTTGAGGAGTGTAGGTATTAAATCTTCTCTGAATTTCTTGTCAAATTCTGCAGTGAATCCATCTGGGCCTGGGCTTTTCTTTGTCAGTAAACTTTTAGTCACATTTTCAGTCTCATTAATTGATATTGGGTTGTTCAGGATTTTTGTATCTTCTTGGCTCAGCCTTGGTAATTCGTACATATCTAGGAATCTGTCCATTTCTTCTGAGTTTTCTATCCTATGGGAGTAAAGATTTTCAAAGTAGGTATTAATGATCTTCTGAATTTCTGTGGAATCAGCAGTAATTTCATCCTTTTCATTCCTTATTGCATGAATTTGAGTTCTTTCCTTCCTTTTTTTTTGATAAAGTTGGCTAGGGGTTTATCAATTTTATATATTCTTTCAAAGAACCAACTCTTTGATTCATTTAGTTTTTGGAGGGTTTTCTTCACCTCGATTGCATTAATTTCTGCTCAGATCTTTATAATCTCCTCCCTTCTTTGGGCTTTGGATTTGATGTGTTCTTCTTTTTCTAAAAGTTTGAGGTGCAGCATTAGGCTATCTATTTGTTCTCTTTCTGTTTTCCTTACATGTGAGTTCACCCCTATAAATTTCCCTCTGAGGACTGCTTTCATTGTATCCCACAGATTCCAGTAAGTTGTATTTATATTTTAATTTGTTTGTAGGTATTTTTTAAATTTCTTCTTTAATTTCTTCTGTGACCCAATGGTTATGCAGGAGGTTGTTTAATTTCCAACTGTTTATGGAGTTTTTAGAGTTCCTTTTGTCATTAATTTCCATTTTTATTGCACTGTGGTCAGATAATATGCATGGAACAATTTCAATTCTTTTGCAATTTGGTAGGTATGCTGTATGGGCTAGAATGTGGTCTATTTTAGAGAAAGTCCCATGTACAGCTGAGAAAAATGTGTATTCTGATGTTGTGGGGTGGAACACTGTGTATACATCTACTAAGTCCATTTGTTTGCAGATTTGGTTCAGACCTGTAATTTCTTTGCTGAGTTTTTGTCCAGTGACCTATCTCTTTGTGTCAAAGGGGCTATTGAGGTCCCCTATTACAATAGTATTATTAAATTATATGGGTTTGCATGTCGGTTAAGATTTGTCTTATATAGTGTGGTGGTCTGATATTTGGTGCATACATGTTTATGATTGTTATCTCATCCTCTTGCAGTTTTCCCCAGACAAGTATGTAGTGACCTCCTTTATCTCTTTTGACTGCTGTTGTTTTGAAGTTTACATTGTCCAAAAATGTAATAACCACACCTGCTTTTTTCTGGGTTCCCGCTGCATGGAGGATTGTTTTCCATCCTTTGACTTTCAGTGTATGGATTTCATTTTGAGTAAAATGTTTTTCCTGTATACAGCATTTCGTTGGATTTTGTTTTTTAATCCATTCTGCCAGTCTGTTTCTTTTGACTGGTGAGTTGAGGCCATTTACATTTATGATTATAACCGAGAATGTGTTGACTTATCATTGTCATCTTACTTACTTGCTGTTGGTTTCCTGTGTTTTCTACCTGTTTACTTGCTTGCTTTTCTTGACAGTTCCTTTCTGTTGTTGTTCTTGAAATTGTGGTCATTTTTTTCTCTGTCTAGAATATCTTTTACTACTCTTTGCTATGATGGTTTGGCACTCATGAAGTTCTTCAGTTGTTCTTTGCCATGGAAATATTTTATTTCCCCACTGAATCTAAAGGAGAGTTTGGCAGGGTATATCAGTCTTGGTTGGAAGCTGTTTTGTCTCAGGACCTGCAATTCTTTGCTCTAAGCTCTTCTTGATTGGATGGTTTGTGTTGAGAAGTCTGCTGTGATTCTGATGGGCTTTCCTTTGTAGGCAATCTGTTTCTTCTGTCTAGCATCTTTTAATATTCTGTTCTTTTGCTGAAGATCTGGGATCTTGACTATTATGTGTCTGGGTGTAGTTTTATTTTGGTTATGGTTATTTGGAGTTCTATATGCCTAATTTACCTGTATGTCAGGTTCTTTTTTCATACTCGGGAAATTTTCTGTAAATATTCTTTTTATGTCATTTGTGTTTCCTCCTGCTGTTTCATTGACTCATATTAGTCGTACAGTATTCCTCTTTGCCTTGTCTTGCAGCTGTTGAATTGATTTTTCCTGGATCCTTGTTGATTTTAAGAGATCCTTTCTTTCACAGTCACTAGCTACCATGCTGTCTTCAAAATCTGAAATTCTATCTTCAGCTTCACTCAAGCAGTTCTGGCAGCTTTTAATGGAGGCTTTAAATTCCTGGAAGTCTCTTTGAATCTGGTTCATGTGTTCTAAGTCATTTCTATATTTTGCATTTAACGTTTCTGTCCATTGCCTATGTTCTTGTATTTTCTTATATGTTTCTTCTTCAGATGTGCTGAGCAGTACTTTCATTATTATTGTCATTTCATTTTTTTCCCTGAGAGATTATTTCTTATTTGAGCTCATCTATGGCCTGTTGAAGTTGTTGTTTTTTACTTCCATTGTAATCATTTCAGCAATTTCAGGTGTGTGTTTACCAAGTTCTCCTATGTTGACGTCACCTGGACTTGTTCTTGGTGGTTAGGTTTGCCCTTCAGTGTTCGCTGAGGTTCACCGCTTACTGTGGGGTTTTCTGGCAGATGGTGAAGTGTACCTAGTTCTCCCGGGTCTCAGACACAGACTGTGATGTCAGTTGATGTCAGTCCATCTGAACCAGCATCCCCTCGCTATTCAGGGCACACATATGACCCAGAATCGGGATGCACTGTTGGCGCAATCCAGGATCAGTGAACCTGTATCCCCAGGCAGTTCAGAGTCCAGGCAAACCCACACACAAACTACGGGGTCAACAGTTTTTGAACCACCTGATTCTGTGTATCCAGTCAGTTCAGGACATGCACTGGAGCTAGACATGGACCCTGCACTGACAGCAATCACAGACTGCCTATGTTTGTGACTTCCAGGAGGTCGGGGTACAAGCAAAGCTCAAACCCAAACTGTGGTGTCAGCAGCTTGTGGAGCACCTGCTCCAGTACCACACTGGGCACTGGGCATATGCAGAGGGGGCCAATACGCAAACCCCAGTGAGAGCAGTTCGTGGGCCTTCTGAGTGAAGAACGCTTGTCTGCACTGGGCCAAGTTTATCTTTCTTTATTGCTGAGTAATATTCCATTGTTTAAAAGTACCACATCTTTTTTATCCATTCCTCAGTTGAAAGGCATTTGGGTGGATTCCACAATTTAGCTATTACCAATTGAGCAGCTATAAACAGGGGCACACATATATTGCTGTGGTATGATGTTTGTAGTTCTTCTGGAAAAATACCCAAAAGGGAAATATCTGGGTTGAATGGGACCTCTAGGCCTAGTTTTCTGAAGAATCTCCAGACTGATCTCCACCGTGGCTGCACTAGTCTACACCCCCACCAACAGTGGAGAAGGTTCCTTTGTCCCCACAGCCTCATCAGCATTTGTTATTGGTTGATTTCTTGATGATAGCCATTCTCTCTGGGGTGAGATGGAATCTCAGTGTTGTTTTAATTTGCATTTCTCAAATGACTAATGATGTTGAACATTTTTTCATGTATTTATTTGCCATTTGTATTTCCTTATCTGAGAAGTATATATTTATCTCAGATGCCCATTTTTGGATTAGGTCCTTAAATTTGGTGGGGGGGGGCTGATTTTTTTTAGTTCTTTATATGTTCTAGATAGAAGTCTTTTGTCTGAGGGACAGTCACCTAAAATTTTTTCCCAATTTGTGGGTTTTCTTTTTACTCTGTTGGTGATTTCTTTTGATGTGCAAAAGCTTTTCCATAAGATGAGATGCCAGTTGTTGATTGTTCGAAGTATTACCTGTGAAGTTTGGCTTTTGTTCATGAACTCTCTGCCTACCCCTATATCTTCAAGATTTTTACCTACTTTCTCTTCCAGTAGATTTAGTGTTTCTGTTTTAATACTGAGATATGTGATCCATTTTGACTTGAGTTTGGTGCACGGTGATAGACATGGGTCTAGATTCAGTCTTCGGCACGTAGTGAGCCAGTTCTTCCAGCATCATTTATTGAAGAGGCTGTCTTTCTTCTAGTGAATTTGTTTGGCCTCTTTGTAAAAAAAAGGTGGCTGAGTGTGTTTGTTGTTGTGGCTGCACCTTCCAGTCTGTTCCACTGATCCTCAGGGATTGTTTTTTTTGCCAGTACCATGCTGATTTTATCACAGTGGCTTTGTCGTATAATTTCAAGCCAGGGATTGTGATGCCACCTAACTTGTCTTTGTTGCCCTGGATTGCTTTTGCTCTTCTGGGTCTCTTTGGATTCCAGATGAATTTTAGAAATTCTATAGATCTGTGAGGTATACTAATGGCATTTTAATTGGGATTGCATTGAATCTGTACAGCAGTTTTGGGAGTATGGCCATTTTCACAATGTTGGTTCTTCCAGTCCATGAGCAAGGAGTATCTTTCCATTTTCTGAAATCCTTTTCAATCTCCCTTTTCAGAGTACAGTAGTTTCCACTGTAAAGATCTTTCACTTCTTTTGGTAGATTGATTCCTAAGTATTTCAGTTTCTTGGATGCTAGTGTGAAAGTTATGATTTCCTTATTTTCCCTCTCAGTGTGTTTGTTGCTTGTGTATAGGAATGCTATTGGTTTTTGAGTATTGACTTTGTATCCAGCTATGCTACTGAATTTGCTGATTAATTGCAGGAGTCTTTTGATGCAGTTTTGGGGGTCTTCTATGTAGTGTATCATGTCATCTGCAAAAAAAGATAATTTCACTTCTTCCTTTCCTATCCTTATTTCTTTTATATCTCTCTCTTGTCTAATTGCTCAGGTTAATGTTTCCAGAACTATATTGAATAGAAGTGGAGACAGTGGGCATCCTTGACTTGTTCCTGATTTTAAAGTGAAAGCTTTCAGTTTTTGTCCATTTAGTATGATGTTGACTGTTGGTTTGTCTTAGATGGCTTTGATGAGATTGAGGTAAAGACCATCTATTCCTATTTTCTATAGGATTTTTATCATGAATGAGTGTTGGACATTGTCAAAAACTTTTCTGCGTCTATTGAAATAATCATGTGGTTTTTGTCTTTGCCTTTGTTGACATGGTGCATTACAGTAATTTATGTGCATATATTGAACCATGTCTGCATCCTTGGGATGAATCCCACTTGGTCGTCATGTATAATTTTCTTGATAATTTGCTGAATTCTGTTTGTTGATATTTTATTGAGTATCTTTGCATGTATGTTCATTACGGAGATTGGCCTTTAATTCTCTTTCTTGGTTGGGTCTTTCTCTGGTTTTGGTATCAGTATAATACTTGCCTCCAGAAATGAGTCAGGGAAAATTGCTTCCTTTTCAGTTTCACTGAAGAGTTTGAGGAGAATTGGCATTAAATCTTCCCTGAATTTTTTGTAGAATTCTGCTGTGAATCCTTCAGGACCAGTGCTTTTCTTTGTTGGTAGGTTTTTAATCACATTTTCAATTTCAATAATGATATTGGGTTATTCAGGGTTTTTATTTCTTCTTGATTCAACTTTGATAATTCATACCTGTCTAGGAATCTGTCCATTTCTTCTGAGTTTTCTATCCTGTGGGAGTGAAGATTTTCAAAGTAGGTATTAATGATCTTTTGAATTTCTATAGGATCTATAGTTATTTCACCCTTTTCATTCCTTATTGCACGAATTTAAGTTTTCTCTTTCCTGTTTTGATAAGGTTGTCTAGGGGTTTATCAATTTTATTTATTTTTTCAAATAACCAACTCTTTGATTCATTAATTCTTTGTAGTGTTTTCTTCATCTCAATTGCATTAATTTCTGCCCTGATCTTTATTATTTCCTCCCTTCTTTTGGCTTTGGACTTGCCTTGTTCTTCTTTTTCTACAAGTTTGAGGTGCAGCATTAGGCTGTGTTTATTTGTTCTTGTTCTGTTTTCCTCATGTGTCAATTTACTGCTACAAACTTCCCTCTGAGGACCGCTTTCAGTGCATCCCACAGATTCCACTAAGTTGTATTTACATTTTCATTTGTTTGTAGGTATTTTTTAATTTCCTCTTTAATTCCATCTGTGACCCATTGGTTGTTCAGGAGGCTGTTATTTAACATTCATGTGTTTATGGAGCTTTTGTGGTTCCTTTTGTCATTAATTTCCAGTTTCTTTGCATTATGGTCAGATAGCACACAAGGGATAATTTCAACTCCTTTGCATTTAGTTAAGCATGTTCTATAGGCTAGTATGTGGTCTATTTTAAAATATGTCCCATGTGCAGCTGAGAAGAATGTGTCTTCTGATGTTATGGTGTGGAACACTCTGTAAATGTCTACTAAGTCCACTTGTTCATAAGTTTTGTTCAGTTCTGTTATTTCTTTGCTGAGTTTTTGTCCAGTTGACCTATCTCTTTGTGTCAGTGGGTTGTTAAGGTCCCCCATTACAATAGTTTTATTAGTTATTTAGTTTTTCACATCTATTAAGTTTGTCTTGTATATTTGGGTGCCCCCATATTGGGTGCATACATATTTGTGATTGTTATCTCTTCCTCTTGAAGTTTTCCCCTAACAAGTATGTAGTGACCTCCTTTATCTCTTTTGACTGCTGTTGTTTTGAAGTTTACATTGTCCGAAAATGTAATAACCACACCTGCTTTTTTCTGGGTTCCTGCTGCATGGAGATTGTTTTCCATCCTTTAATTTTCAGTCTGTGAATTTCCTTTTGAGTTACATGTGTTTCTTGTATACAGCATATTGTTGGGTTTTGCTTCCTGATCCACTCTGCCAGTCTGCTTCTTTTGATTGGTGAATCGAGGCTGTTTACATTAATGGGTATAACTGTTATGTGTTGGCTTGTCTTTGCCATGTTATTTACTTGCTGTTGGTTTCTTACTTTTACTCTATTTAATTGCTTTCTCTGCTAGGTGACTCCTTTCTATTGTTTTTCTTGAAATTGTGGTCCTTTTTATTTCTTTCTAGAATGTCTTTTAGTACTCTTTGTAGGGTTGGTTTGGTACTCATGAAGTTCTTCAGTTGTTCTTTGTCATGGCAGTATTTTATTTCTCCATTAAATTTTAAGGATAGTTTTTCAGGATACCCCAGTCTGGGTTGGAAGTTGTTTTGTTTTAGGACCTGGAGTACTTCACTCCAAGCTCTTCTTGATTGGATGGTTTATGTTGAGAAATCTGCTGTCATTCTGATGGGCTTTCCTTTATAGATGATTTGTTTCTTTTCTCTAACACCTTTTAATAGTCTATCCTTCTGCTGGATTTCTGGGATCTTGATTATTATATGTCTGGGTGTAGTTTTATTTTGGTTATGGTTTGCTGGAGTTCTATATGCCTCACTTACTTGTATGGCAGATTCTTTTTCCATACTTGGGAAATTTTCTGCTATCACTTCTGCAATTAGTCTTCTGATGTCATTTGTGTTGACTCCTGCGGTTTTGTTGATGCCTATCATTCTTACATTGTTTCTCTTTACATTGCCAAGTAGTTATTGAATTGTTATTTCCTGGTTCTTTGTAATTTTTAAGAGATCTTTCCTTTCGTGGTCATTAGCTGCCATGCTGTCTTCAAGATCTGAAAGTCTATCATTGGCTTCATTCAAATGGTTTTGCCAGCTTTTGATGGAGGTTTTGCTTTCCTGAATATCTGTATGAATCTGTTTCATGCATCCTAGTTCTTTCCTATATTGTTCATTTAACATTTCCATTATTTTTCTATGCTTGTCTATCCTTTCATATATGTCCTCTTCAGATGTGGTGAGCAGTTCTTTCATTATTGTTATTTCATTGTTTACTTGAGAGATTATTTCTGATCTGATTTCTTCTATGGCCTTGTAGAGTTGTTTCTTTACTTCAGTTGCAATCATTTCAGAGATTTCAGGTGTGTGACTTCCAGATTCTCCTATGTCGATGTCTCCTGGACTTGTTCTGGGTTCTGAGATTGCATTTTGGTCCTTTGTCTTGTCATTGTGGATGTTGGAGGTGAATTATTGGGCCTCACCCTTTCCATGCAGCTCACCAGAAGGTCTCTAAGGCCCCTAGATTTCCTCATTGTCAGGCTTGCCACATAATGGGAGCAGGAGGTGTCCCACTGGGTCCAAGATCCTCAGGCAGTTGATGGAATGCACAGCTCAGATGAGAGCCCCAATGGCAATGGAGCACTGGCCTTCAGGACCCGGGTTCCCAGGCAGTTGACTTAGCATGCCCAGACCTCAGGTTGACCCACAATGTCAGTGGAACATGCAGTGCTGGATCAGAGTCCTCAGGCAGCTGGGGCATACCTGTCTCTTCAGGACCTGGGGCACAACCCACAATGTCAGCAGGACATGGAACACATCTGAGTTCCCCCAGCAGATGACTAGGGGCTCTGGGGGCTTCAGGCATGATCCACAATGTCTGTGGGGGGCACAAGTCCGAGTTCCACTGGTGGCTGGCAGTAGTGGCCCAGCCTAACTCATGACCTGTGATAACCATTGGGCATGGGTGCCAGTCTGAGTTCCCCGGTGGCTGGTTCACCTCTGTTTTAAAAACTGGTTCAATTTGATTTTTTATTACTTCCAACCCACAAGCTCTGTCTGGAGGCAGGTGTGGGAATTAAATGATCTAGTATGTAATTTGTTATATGTTAGCTTCCTTTCTCTCTCACATAGGAAGGTAGCATGCTGTGGTAGTCAACTGCATAAACTTTGCCTTCAAGGTTCTCAGATAACAACTGGTATCTGGCTTCACCTTTTCCCAGCTGTTTGACTTTCAGCAGCATTACTTTCTGTCTAAGCTATAGTTCACCTCTGCGAAAATCAAGGGTAATAAAATCTGTCTCATAGGTTTGCTGAGAGGATTAATGAAGTCATCCATGTAAAGAATTTAGCACTTTGTGCACTCTAGTTGCATAATGGATAAGGCATAATGTATAGGGCCTTGCTCACAACTACCACTGAGTAAATTCCAGCTATTATTATTTATTTTTCTAGTTGTAGGTGGTGTGCATGCATGCACACATGTGTTTGGGTGTGTGTGAAACTTAACTGTTGGACCTTTATTAAATATTTCACTTTTATCTCAGTTAAGTGTTATGTTTTTCACTCTGTCATTCCAAGCCGTAAAATGACACCTCTGTCCCTTATCATTCAACATGCTGGTATTTCTTTCTTTTTTGGAGACTATAATTAGATTCATTTATTTATGTATTTATTTTAACAGCTTTGTTGAGATTGATGATTGTTTAAGTTTTTATCAGCTACAGATTTGATAGGCAAATGTTCTCTGGAGCTTTGTTATTGTTCAGCTCAAAATGTCTTCCAAAAGTCTCATATGTTCAGAGGTGGGGCTTTGGAGGGTGATTAGATCATAGTGGTGCCCACCTCATCGATGGATTAATTCACTGATGAATTCAGGGCTGAATGTGCTGTTAGAAGGTGGAGCCTCCATGGAGGAAGCAGGTCACCAGGACCATGCCTTTTCAGGATATATCTAGTCCCCAGTCCCTTCTTTTCTGGCTCCTTCTCTCTCATTCTGCTTCTGGACTGCTCTGAAGTAAGCAGCTTTACCCCACCACAATGTTTCTGTCCTGGAGCCATGTGCCAAAATAAACCTTTTCTCTTTTAAGTTATGTGTGTTAATCCAAGTCAGAATCTACAGAGGGTGGAAATGGGCGGTCAGAAGAGAACTAACATTCATTAAGCGTGTACTACCTCTGGTAGGCTTGGTGTTAGGTACTTTGTGTTGTATGCCTTTTGATTTTTACCCTGAGTGCAATTAGCACCACCTTATTCGGTGAGCTCAGATAGGTATCAGACACATAGGTGGGTAACTAGAACATCTGGATCATCCCTTTCCCAGACTACCTTTGTTCATTCCATATACCCTTGCTACTGACTTATTTCCCTATTGGATCACTATTAGCTAAGTGACTACACTTGTAATCATATTGGTTGATTGTAGCTTGATCCATGTTATACCCACGCTATAATTTTCTGTTTAAATCACTCTTAACAAACAATCTTGGTGGCCACCCGCTTGGAATCCCTCCTGGAAATCCAGGAGCTTTCTTCTTATTTCCAATAAAATTCTCTTAACTTCCTCCTTTGGTTTGCAACTTCATTCCTTGATGTTTTGAGGCCACAAACTTGCCACATTTGACATCTAACAGGTTGGGAGATATTTTCCCCATAGCACAATCACCTGTTAGCAAAGAATCACTGTCTACAAAAGCTCATGACTTGCCAGTCAATTCCAGTGCTATCTCCGATTCCAGTTGTACTTGTGATTTCAGAGGGTTGTAGGCAATTTTCCTGGGTGCTGTGGAGCCTAGCATCAGGAGAGCTCTTCGTGGGTTCCAGTCCCTTCCAGCACAAGGTGGTGCTCCCTTTAGCTGCAGCAGGCTCGGAGCCACTGTCCCCGGCCCTGTGCCTGCGGAGGGACTGGAGCATTACCTCAGGGCACAGCGCTCCACAGGCCTGCATACCACATCCAATGACTGTACTTCAATTTAGGATGCTTGTAAAGGGTCACTCAGCTCTAGAGCCATTCCTGGGATTGGTGGGGACTTCACACACCCCAGTTCTACATTTCTTTTGGATTCAACGTCTCTCACAGGGTTTCTAAGTGTTTGCTGTGTCCTGGATGTTGAGTGTCCTGCAGAAGCCCATGTGTTAAAGGCTGCCCCAGGGAGGCACTACCACGAGGCAGTGCAACTTTTGAGAGGTGAGGCCCAGTGGGAAGACTTTACTCCTTGAAGGACCAGCGGACAGAAACTTTGTATGCCAATCTTCATCTCAGAAGCCATCCACGCTGCTTGCCAACTGCTGACTATGTGCCTTTTCTGTCTCTGTCCCGGGTTTCTCAAGCCAGTAATCCTGTGTCTTTTCTTCATATCTCATCTTCAAACCCCTAGACCTGTGCCTTGAGCTCACACCTGTGGGTGCTATGTCCACATTTTATTTGCTTCTAATCCCCCAATTTGATGCTTGTTTCTTGTATATCACCCACTAATTTTTTTTGTACTAGGGATTGAACCCAGGGAGCACATACATAGCTACATCCCTAGCTATTTTTTATTTTGAGACAGGCTCTCACTCAGTGGCTAAGTTGCCAAGCTATTACAAATTGTGCCACTAAGGGGCTGGGGATTTAGCTCAGCGGCAAAAGCGCCTGCCTGGCAAGCGCAAGGTCGTGAGTTCGGTTCCCGGTACCAGAGAAAAACCAAAAAAAAAAAAAAAAAACAAAAAACAAATTGTGCCACTAAATATGGATGTGCATATATTACTGTGGTGTGATGCTTTTAGTTCTTTTGGGATGATACCAAGAAGGGGAATAGCTGGGTCAAATGGAACCTCTAGTCCTAGTTTTTTGAGGAGTCATTGCACTGATTTTGAGAGTGGTTGCCCCAGTCTACACTTCCACCAACAGTGGAGAGGGTTCATTTTCCCTCACAGGCCTGTCAGCACTTGTCATTGGTTAGCTTTTTGATAATAGCCATTCTTTCTGGGACGATATGGAATTTCAGCATTGTTTTAATTTTCATCTCTTGAATGACCAGTGATGTTTAACATTTTTTCATATATTTATTTGCTGTTTGTACTTCTTTATCTGATAAGAGTGTAGTCATCTCAGATGCCCGTTTTTGGATTGGGTCTTTAAATTGAGGGGGATCTGATTTTTCTGAGTTATTTATATATTCTAGATAGTAGTCCTTTTTCTGAGGGACAGCTGGAAAAATTTTTTTCTCACACTGTGGGTTGTATTTCACTCTGTTGGTGGTTTCTCTTGCTGTGCAAAAGCTTTTAAATATGATGAGATCCCAATTGTTGGTATTTTTGTGATAATTCCTGTGACATTGGGGTTTTGTTCATACAGTCTTTGCCTACACCAATATCCTCAACAGTTCTACCTATTCTATCTTCCTGCAGATCAGGTGTTTCTGTTTTAATACTTATATCTTTGATCCATTTCAATTTTAATTTAGTGCATGGTGAAAGATATGGGTCTAGTTTTAATCTTTGGTATATGGAAAGCCAGTTTTTTGAGCATCATTTATTAAAGAGGCTATCTTTCAGTGAAGGTGTTTGGCACCTTTCTCAAAGATAATGTCTGAGTGTGTTTGGAGTTGTTTCTGTATCTTCACATGTTTCACTGATGCCCAGGTGTATTTTTTTTTTGTCCGTACCATCCTGTTTTATCGCAGGGGATTTGTAGTATAATTTCAAGTCAGAGATTGTGCTTCCCCTTGCCTCGTCTTTGTTGTCTAGAATTGACCTTGATATTCTATGTCTCTCCTGGTCCAAAATGAATGTTAGGATTGTTTTCTCTAATTTTGTGAGATATACTGTTGGAATTTTCATTGGGATTGCATTAAATCTGTATAAGAACTTTGGAAGTATGGTCATTTTCACTATATTGATTCTTCCTACCCAAGAGCAAGGGATATCTTCCCATTTTCTGATATCCTTTTTATTTATTTATTTATTTTGGAGTAGTGTAATTCTGAATGTGGAGGTCTTTTACTTCATTATATTGATTCCTAGGTATTTCATTTTTGGGGGGTGCTATTTTGAAAGTTGTTGTTTCCCTAATTTCTCTCTTGATGAGTTTACTGTTCATGTACAGGAATGCTATTGATTTCTGAGTGTTGTCTTTATATCCAGCTATGCTACTGAATTTGCTTAATAAATCTAGAAGTCTTATGGTGGAATTTTTGGGGTCATCTATATAGAGTATCATGTCATCTACAAATAATGATAATTTAACTTCTTCCTTTGCTGTCCTTACTACTTTTATTTCTCTCTCTTGTCTAATTGCTCTGGCTTATATTTCCAGAACTATATTGAGTAAGAGTGGAGATAGTGGATATCCTTAACTTTTTTCTGATTTCAGAGTGAAAGCTTTCTGTTTTTATCCATTCAGTCAGATGTCACCTGTTGGTTTTTCATAGATGGCTTTTATCAGATTGAGATAAAGACTATCTATTCCAATTTCTGTAGGTTTTTAAAATCACGAATGGGTGTTGGACTTTGTCAAAAGGTTTCTCTGCATCTATTGAGATGATCATATCGTTTTTGTCCTGGATCTGTTAATTAGAGACATTTTCTAATGAAGCTGATGAGATTTAAATTAAAAGGGAGAGCTTCTGCTGCTACTAAATATGTTGTACCCACTTAGTTCATGGGCACCTTTATATGCTGTTAAGTACTTTATAGACATGACTTAAGTCAATAATCTTACCAGGTAGAAGTTATCTCCATGACAAAGCATATAAAATGGTTACATTTTTCTAGAAATGGAAATTTAGGCTCCCAGAGATTAAGGAACTTGCCTGTGGTTAAGACACCAGTCAGGAACAGAGGGATGTGTCCAATCCCAGCTTTTTGTTTCTACCTGGAACTTATTCTGTCTATATTGCCACGTGCTGCCTGGACTGGCCAATAGGCCACCAGCCCAAGAATGGATCTGTCTCTTTCCTCTTCTCGCTGTTTAAAAGTCCTTTCACTGTCCAAGATTGTCAATTTTATGTCAAATTGAGTGGACCATGACATACCTAGCTATCTGGGTGGACATGATTCTTGATGTGCTTGTGAAGTTGTTCCTGGATGAAGATAATATTTGCATCATTAGACTGAATATAACAGATATTCCTTCCCAAATGGGGTAAACATCCCTTAATTTGATGGAGACCTGGGTAGAATAAAAGTTAGAGCATAGGAGAATTCTTTGTCTACCGGACAGCTTTCAAGCTGGACATAACTTCCTCATGAAGTTGGACTACAGCTTAACCATGGACTCCTGGTTTTCAGGCTTGTGGGCATAGAGCTGAACTATACCGTGGGTCATCCTGGGTCTCCTGCTAGCAGACAGCAGAACAGGGGACTGAGCTTGCATAGCGGCATGAGCTGGTTCCTCATTATAAATCTCATCATATCTATATAGTCTGTGTCTACGTCTACATCTAAAACTATCTCATCTCTGTTTCCTATTGGTTCTGCTTCTGCAGCGAACCCCAACTAACAGGTTGTCCTGGGCACCATCTTCCTGTCTGATGTTCCAGTCTGGAGGACTGGCTAGAATTCCATATCATGCCATGTCGGGCTTGCTTTTGCATATTTCCATTTTCTTTTATCTTTCCTAAATTTCTATTACACTTTGGGTTTATCAGAGGCCAATTTGTGTAAGAATATAGCTTCCAGGATATACCCTTCTATTTCTCGAGATTTTGTGTTGCCATCATGAGGACTTATTTTCTGAGTCATTCATTTTTTTCAAGCCAGTTTGTAATGGCCTACAAACACTGAATGAGCCCATTTTTATCTGAAGCCAAGATTGTCTATGCTTAGAATCTCCTTGCTTAGCTTGCTACTGAAGATCTCCTCACTTTTTACCTGTCTGACCTGTTCTTGTTCTTCCAACTGAGTTAGAACAAGAATTCTTTTATAAAAAAGTTTTAAAATTTTTATCAGTACATGTTCACAATGCATAATGATTGCATTCATTGTTGGGAATTCGTAATGTACATAGCACAACTTAGTATTTTTTATTTCTACTTCCCTTCCCTCAGCCCCCCTTCTTCTATTCCTTCTCTACTGACTAGGGTGTATATTTGAGTTAAAGATGTGTATAGATTTATAAGCTGAATGTTTTATTTGTGTTTTTCTGTTTGTTCAAATCAGGTCTTCAGTAGGGTTCATATTTCATGGACTTCCACCTACATGGAGGAGGGTTGCTTTTATTTTTTTACCCCTTTACCTGTTTTCCCCTTTTACCTCTTCACCCTTTTACAAAATCTCTTCTCTTTCATTCTATAGCTTGTTATTTCCAAAGTTTTAAAAAATACTATGAAGTATACATTTTTCTTTTCTTACGGGGAGAGAGAAAGAAGAAGGAGGAAGAGGAGGAGAAGGAGGAGAAGGGGAAGGAGAAGAAGGAGAAAGAAGAAGGAGCAGAAGAAGAAGTAGGAGGAAAGGAAGGCAGCAAAGGAAGGGAGAAGAATGAAGAAAGAAAGAAGAAAGGAAAGAAAGCTATAAAATTCACATACGTAAGGCCCATGTGGTAAGATTTAGTTCCTAGGGTGGTCTACTGGGAGGTGGTGTGCAACTTCTGGAGGTGGGGTCTGGGGGGGTCCTTCAGTTGTTAGGACTGTGCCCTCCAAAGGAACTGTAGGACCCCACTGTGCCCCCCTGCCGCTTTGTTTTCTAGCTTGCTATATGGGTGGGTTTGCTGTCTCAGCTCTCCTGCCATGAGTGCTGACTCAGTACAGGTCTAAAGCAGTGGAGCCAGTCAGCCCTACACTGGAACCTCCACAGTCACGAGCCCAAATACACTTTTATAATCACCTCAGCTGTTTCATGATGGTAGCTCAGGTGTTCCATAATGGCAATGGGAAGCTGAGAAGCACAGGTGGTAACCAAGGGAACACGAGAGGCCAAGCACTCTCCCTGCGATGCTCCTGCCTCTGGATGCCTGCTCTGCGTTCAGGGCTCCTAGGTCACCACCACACTCAGGAACATTCTCTGCCTCTGCTTCATTGTCTCTACCTTATTGCTCAAGATTTAAAGTCCTAGGTGGGAAATACTCAGTTGGCTAAATCAGGTCATCGACTGCACCAGAGCCCTCTCAGATTTCCTTAACTTGCTTCTTTGGTTGGCACTGTTCTGCCCCTTCACTTTTAACTTTGTTCAGTCTTTACATGGAAGGGTGTGGTATTTGGCTTTCTGAATGTCCACAAACAGGCTAGATGACACATGGGGAGTTAACTCCCTTTGGGGTGTCCACTGGCCCTGGGAAATGAGAGATGAGAAGAAACTGGCCATCCACATTCCCTTCCCCTCTCTCTGCCACGAGTTATTCTGAGACGAAATTCCTCTTTGAAACCTCCCTTGAAAAATGATGGGAGATAAATAAATATCCTGCTGAGTAACCTGTTACTTTTTTTGGTCACTGAATGACAAGGAGTAGCTCTTGCAATACGGCTGGTGAATCTCAGTACATTGCATCATATCTTAGCTTGCCTCGTTTTTTTTAGGTTAACTTTAGTACTTTGCTTGCATTTCCCAAAGAAAGTATTAACACCTTAATCCTTGCCTCAGGCTCTGCATTATAGGGAACCTGCTTGAAGACATATTTCAATGTACTGCTTTCTATGGAGTAGGTTACATTAGGAATGGGCAAACACATCTTCATCAATTTTCTGAATGAATCTTCTAAATATCTGAGAAATGTGAACATCTTTCTTGAAAAGAGAGATCACATTTCATTTGGAAGTTATAAAGAAAATAACTTTTCTATAAGCATTGTTAGCACCTGTCTCTAGAAATAACTCAACACACAGATGACCTAAAAGCAAGAGATGGATTTAAAGCCTACAGTGCTGGTGAACTGACTCTGATCCACAGCTACTGCGTGGACTGGTGTGCAAGTACTGGATGAGACAGTGGACTGGATGGAGGCACACTTCCATTTCCAGCCCACTGCAGAAATCCAGGGAAAAGATGAAGCACTTGTCTCTTACTCCTGCCCATGAGTTCAAAAATCTAGTCTTTCAGAATATACGGTTTTGATGCTATAAATTCACAAAGCTTGGCAGCAAAGCTATGCTTCTGTTACAAAGCTCAGAGGCAAGAAGAAACTTGGCATTTCAGTCATATTAAATAGACCAAAAATAATAGAAGTGATAAGAATATGGTAAATATTTAAACTAAAACCACTTAATACAGTAAAAAACATATTGCCAGGAATGATGAAAGAAGTGTTTGAAGCAAGAGGGAATAATGTAAGGAAGATTAATGGCAATGTAATAAATTACAGTAAAAAGATTTTAAAAGTGGAAGAAAGGAAATTAAATATTCACCATATTTTTGACCAAATTACTTACCCTCTGTTTTTCTGTTATAGCAGCAGAAAACAGATAAAGACAGCTACGAGAATTTTAAACAGGAATATATGTAACGTCCTTTGAGAAAGCAACCAGCACATGGCAGGTTCTCAACAAGTGCTGGTTGTTCTAGCACTGGGCTCCTCAGGGCCGATGTTTACCATTAAGCCTCACAAGTGGGCCAAGTGCTAGGCTGGAGAAGACTCCTCAGGCTCGGGAAGGAGCCGGTGCACCAAGAGCTGATTGGCTGCTGGTAAATACGGTAGATACGGCGCTCAGAAACCTGAGGGAGAGAGTTACGGATGAGTCTCATTAGCAGAACCCAGCTTGCCCATATCCCAAGACTGCTATCAGCCACGGGTGATGAGCAGCCCTGTGCTATGGTAGCTCATTGCTTATTTATGGATTGTGAGGCTAATAATTTTTAAAGGTATCCATTTAATCTCTCTCCCGGAGCTATTGCTATTAAATGATTATTCTCCTCTTGACTAAGCCCACAGGCGTTTCTACATCAGCTACAAACACAGTACTGTCACTGAAATTAACTTAATGCTCAGGTCCTGGGAAAGAGTGATGTTTATTTACCTCAGCAGTGTGTTGACCTCTTTGCTACTGTTGGTGAAGTCTTCACAGTTCAACGTTTGAAAATCCTTCTGCACAGCCATAAAATAAATTCTTCTGAATTCCGTGACAGGGGACACTGGAGAGCTTTGACTGCCCAACTCGGGGGCATATGGAGACTCTTCCTCAGGTTTGACACGGCCACTTGGTACCACTTGGAATTTTTCTGCACACTTTCTTTGGGTTCAATCTTCAGTACCACAAAAATTAATTAATTAAAGAATAGGCAAATATTACATTATACATCCACTGGAAAGGACAAGTGAGATCTGCAGCTATTCATTTGGAGGGATATTAAAGATACGTATTTTCAAAGCAGGTTTCAAAATAACACTGACAAAGAAAGATAAACTCGAGGCTTTTATAGCTAAATGGTCACAACTAGAGACCCTACCCATAAGTGAAATAAACCAGACCTGCATGTGCAAGCACCGCCTTGTCTCACTAGTGTAAAACCTGAAAGAGTTAATTTAAACTTGGAGGTATGATAGACATTGTAAATGATAGGAAAACGCTCAAGGGTAAAGGGCAGCTGGGATGTGGGAAAAGAGAAGGGAAAGAAGGCGAAATTTTGTATGTATGTATATACAGGACAGTTAACATGGTTGTTCTACTGTCTTCTATTTCTTTGCTGAAGGAAACTGTTAATGAGTCCTTGATTGATCAATATTGCATGTCTCTGTTTTCTTGAGAAACCACTTTGAAGATATCAATATGTAATACAACAAGCATTGTTCATTTCCTACCACTTTGTTTGTAACTGTATTGTCTGTACTGTTCTTTTGCTATTTGGTAAATGGTTGTCTGTCAAAAAAAAATAACACTGATAATCAGGTCCCACTTTTGCAAAAACCAGCAAATCCTGCCCCAGCCCCAAAGACCACGGTCTCACATGTACCTGAGTGGGCTTGTGCATCCATGGCGCTCACAGCTCGGGCCTCAGAGACTCACAGAGGCTGAGGCACAGGGAGTGGCCAGGCTTTCTCTGCATTGTTTTGGGCTGGTTCCTTACAAAAAGCAAAGTTTCCTTTCGCATTTTTGTAACATACTAAACAAGATTTAAATGGGGACAATTGTTCTCACCAAGAAAGGACCCTACCTGGGGATTTCTGTTTTTTTTTTTTTTCTTTTATCTCTATAATAAAATAATAATAATTTTTAAAAAAACCTCCCTGGGCAAGGAGGATCTAAATGATTCAGTGCTGCATGGTGCATGTTCTTTGTCTCTTTGAGCTAGGATCTTGCTATGTTGTTAGGTTGGCCTCAAACTCCTGGTCTCAAGTGTGCAGCCTGCCTCAGTTTCCCCAAGTAGCTGGACTATAAATGCAAATGGTGGAGCTCCGGGAGTCTCCTCTTCTTTCCCAAACCTTTCCATGTCCCCACCGATAGTAGCCCTGCCTTTTACTACATAGCTCTCCGTCACCTCCGGGTAACTGAAAGGGGCCATCCACAAGCCTCCGAGTCCCGAAGTAAGAACCGGCCCTGACTTCTCCTCCTTGTCACTTTCACCCATGTTAGAGTTGTGGGAGTTCATGTGCCTTAGTTGCTCATGTTCCCCAGACCAAGTAAAATCTTTTATTCTTGGAGATTTCTTCCTTTGGAGTTTTCAGGTTTTACCCTTGCAGTACTAAGGATCAGGCCCAGGGTATATCTCATAAACCACTTTTAAAAAAATTTTGAGACCAGGTCTTGTTAAATCACTAGGTTGTCCAGGCTGGGCTCACAATTGCAATCCTCCTGCTTCAGCCTCCCAGAGTTCTGGGATTACACGTGAGTGCCTCCAAGCCTGGCTTACCTCCTCCTTTCATCTGAGGGTGTTGTGTCAGTTCTGGAGGCAGGCTTGAGTCCACGGTCACCCACTGCGACTTCTCACTTCGTAAGTTCATCAGGGTGGTTATGGCAAGGGGGCCGTGGGCATTTCTGCCTCCCTGCTTTCTCCAGAATAGGGACCTCAGCTTTCTCCAGAATAGGGACCTTAGCTTTCTCCCTGCTTTCTCCATAATAGGGACCTCAGCTTTTAACTGGGACCATGGCTACTGCCCTCTCTTGCAGTTAGATGCATTTAAGCATTGGCCCTTGAAAGGAAAGCTAAAGCACTCTGTAGAAAATTCAGAACTTCTTCTAAGGTGAGGCTCAGCCTCCGGTCTGCACCACTCCCCAAAGCCTAGGCTACAGTATGAGGCTGGACTTGGAGCCTGCTCTGCATGGACCACGTGCTCTAGCTGGAGCAGTGGGAAGCCTGACTGAAGGTCCAGGCCATGGACTTCTGAGAGTGGAAATGAGGACTGACTCCTCATGTTCTGAGGAATTACTAGGGGTTTTCTGTCATAAACAGACTAATCCTAAACCACATATTGAAGTTTTGCAAAAGGTTTCTCTTTTCTTTTTTTCTCTTATCTGCTCACAGGCCTATCCTGCCCTGCTCTGCCCTGCCCTCTCCTCCTCCACTGCACTCCCCTTCCCTTCCCTTCTTTTCTCAGTGCTAGAGATTGAACCCGGGGCCTCACATACACTAAGCAAGTGCTATATGCCTGAGCGATAGTCCCAGCTCTCATTTGTGTTCATTTGTTTGTTTGTTTTTTTTTGAGACAGGGTCTGGCTCTGCAGTTCAGGCTGGCCTTGAGCTCACTTTGTAGCCCAGGCTGGCCTTGAACTCGAAGCGATCCTCTTGCCTCAGCCTCCCAAGTACTGGGATTATAGGTGTGCGCCCCCATGCCCGGCTTGTGTTCATTTTTAGCCAGTGCAGTCTGCCTCGCCGCCATGAGAATCCCCTCGATGTGTGCACGTGCGTCGGCAAGGAGAGGGTGTTTCCGATCACCAGTGCAACGTCAGAGGCGCTGCGGTCCCTACACATTTTTCCCCACCGGGCAAATACTTTAAGTGAGAAGGACAAATTTTTCATGAATAAAGAAGAAAGCCTTAGCAATGTACAGAACAAAAAGGGAAAGAGATGCAAATGCGGCCGGGGGCTGCTTTGTTGGACGGAAGAACCACTATTTGTTCCATAATGGAGATACCTGAGGAAGGTGGGACCGTCAGTGAAAAGGCAGGTGGATGTTCGCCGTGTGCTAATTTCTTTTTTTACATCGATGCAAGAGTGTTTGAATCTGTGTTGTATTTTTAATTTTGATGTAACACATCTTTATAAGAAGCAAGTGCTTTCGAGGAACTACCTCTTGGCAGTGGATGTACAAGTTCTAGGCTGCAAAGGTGGACAGACTATTTGTCCAGGAGCTGGCCTTGCCTACTGAGCAGCTTTCATTGCAGTTTATAAACCAGAGGGTACCCACTTCTTGTGATAATGTCTATGCCCTTCAAATAGCTGGGACTACATGCATTCTCTCCCTATTCAAATACATCTGCAAAGCCTGTCCAAATGTGATTTTACAATGGAAGGTTCTAAACAAGAAGCAGAATTAGTTGTTACTAAAAAACGTTTTAACCAAAAGGAGTCCAGTAACCCATGTTATGTCTCTATTTAATTTAATACATATGTCTCTAACTTACAGTTTTCAAATTTCTGATGACGTGAAAGTAATATGCATTCAGTAGAAACTGTCTCTTAAGTTTTATTCTCTCAGTATTCTTCTCAATGCCTGGCAGCAGCGGTAGCAAAGCACAGCTCCGGATCAGCCCCGCGATCATGAACGTGAGCCACTGCGGCTCTGTAGCGCCCTGAGCTGAAGGTCGTGACGTTGGGTGGGTCATTTTGCTAAACACATTTTTGAGTTTTGTAAATTTCAATGTCCAGTGGGTTTATCAGGCCATAATCCTGTCTTCCATCGAGGACCACCTGTATGTTAAAAGTGGAAGAAAGCCATTTTATTCATATTCAATTAATAATTGAAAATTAAAAATATAGAGAATTACAGTGAAATATAAGAATCTGGGCAGGTCATGTTTGAGTGGTAAGATTGTGTGCCTTTGCTTTTAGGATAAAGTCCACGTTATCAACACAGTTCACAACCAAGTCGTATCTTACACTTTCTCTCTGCCCTCCTTCCACCAGGTCAAGCCACCCAGGTCTTTTTCTCCTCCTGGTTTTAGTACCTTGCGCTTAGTTTTCTTCTGCTTAGCTGCACGATCCCCTCATTCTCTCCAAGTTCCCTTGCACTTCTCAGGAAGCGTGGGGGGATCCTACCGCTAACTTGTCATGTCCCTGACGATCTTCACCTTCCTGCAGCCCTAGCTCCCAGTTCTGTTCTGTTCAGCACACATGTGATTCCTTTACACATACCATCTGCTGGGTGGGAGCGCTGTAGCTTTGTGCTGAACAGCTTGTGTTGTGCAGAGAGCCTGACTTGAAACTTGTCCCTTGCCCTTTCCATTTCCTGGCTGTGCGAACTTGAGCAACTCACATCATCTCATTAATTTTCAGTTTTTCAGTCTTTAAGTGGGGATTTTGACAATAGTAATCACCAGCTGGAGTGGTCCCATTAAAAGAAAGAGATGTAACTCAACACAGTGCCTGGCATACATGCCAGAGGCATGTACTGTTGATGCTGTCAGTTATCAATGATTTGTGTAACAGACCAATGTATCTTTTTTCTTCCAAATTATAAGTAGTTATTGAGTAAATGAATAAACAAATTATAGAAAAAATGAAAAAGATTAAAACATTTTCTAGTGATACAATTTTTTGACTGAATTTATATAAAAAAGCAATTCAGTTGATTCATTAAAATGCACCAATATAATTAAATTTCAAGCAGCAAGTCCTATTATTTAGGAAATTAGAATCAACTCAAAAATACTTTTTTTTTTTTTTTTTTTTTGTTTTTTCTCTGGTACCAGGAACTGAACTCACGACCTTGCGCTTGCCAGGCAGGCGCTTTGCCGCTGAGCTAAATCCCCAGCCCCCAACTCAAAAATACTTTTGTCTATTGAATAATAATTTGATTTACCTAAAGATCAGTGTTCAGGACTACAGTGAGTCTACAATATAGAAGTAATAGAGAAATCTTTTCTGTAACATGCACTGTATTGACTTTTCTGCAAAGCAAATCTGAAAATTGTTCATTTTTATTGATTGATATTGGCATCATGAAATGTCATAAAGAGGTGTCCATTACGTGGTCCAGGATGCAATTAAATGGACTTTGTAAACTTTGTGTGCAGTAACTGCTGGAAATGAACAGGCTGCTAAGCAGCTGAATTTCATGTGTGTTCAAGTTTGAAGAAGAGTAAATGGTCTTAAATTCAGCAACCATGGTACTGATTAAGCTTCTTGAGCCTGGAGGTGATAAAGCACTATAATAGGCTAGACAAGGAAGCTTTAAATTCATGGGAGTGAAAGGGAGTATTTTTTTTTAAAAGATAATTCTGAATAAAAAGGACATTGTATCCATTTTCTTCTGCAAAAATGTTTAATTTTCCATACCCACCACAGTCATGTTGTTTGAACATGTATTCTTATCTCCGCTTCTTACCACCAACACTGATAATGTTTTTAGCTTCCATGAACAACAACAAAAAAAAGGGCTACAAGATTTTTTTCTGAAGTACTGGGAATTGAACCTGGGGCCTTTGTGCTGAGCTACCTACCCAGCCCATGTTTATTTTGAGACAGGCTCTCACCCGAGATGCTTTGTGCATTCCACACCCCCAAGCTTGCAAGCTCTTTCTCAGCCGCCCCATCTCCTGCAACTGCGATCTGGGACTCCCTATGGTTTCCCTGTGAGTGAATCACTTCCTGCTCAGTCGCAGTGGCCTCGATGCTGGAAGTCTTCCGCTCCACAGCCGTTCTGCTTCCTCCTTGCTGAGGAGCCACATACTGGTTTGCATGTGTGCCCTTCCCCATATGGCTCCCAGGGAGCTCCTGGGCACGGCAGGGCAACTTGACAATCTCCTCTGCTTTGCCAGTGAACTGTACCGGGGTTGGCATGTGACTGCTTTTAGACAAAGACCTAAGAAGGAAACTATGTGGGGCTTTCTATGAAAAGTCTTCATCACTGATTAAAAGTGACAAATAGAAAAAAAAGTCCACAACTTTGGCCTCAGTCCATTTTCTATTGCTATAACAAAATACATGCAGTCTGGCATTTTGTAAAGAGAAAACAGTTTATTTAGCCTACAATGGTGGAGTTTTAAGAGAATTGGTACGAGTATCTACTTGGCTTTGGTAAAGGCCTTCTCTCTACATTATAACACAGTGATGGAATCGTGGTGGGAATTTCAGGAAGAAAGGATCATGTAGAAGGCAAGAAGCTAGGGAGATTCAGGGGCCAGGCTTGTTCTTTTTAGAGCAACCCATTTTTGTGCAGACTAACTGGTGTCCCATGCAAACTATGTTAGTCTCTTCCAAGGGCAGTGTCCCAGTACCATCATTACCTCCTGCTAGGCCTGACCTCTCAGCAGTTCTAACCACCTCTCAACACGCCCACCCCACCCCGGGGATTAAGCCTCAGTAACAGACTCTGGGGAACACATTCAACCCATATTCAAACTTGAGCTTCTCTCCTCACCACTGTTACATCAGGATGTAACGTTGGAAGTGCAGGACTACCTCGCAACCTGTAAGGTGTAATAGAAAATGGCCCCCACCCCACCCAGTATACGTCAGGTTTCTTAGTTGCCAGGTAACAGTTCCCATTCCAGTTCTGGTTGCTCCTGTCTCTTAGGAACGGTAGGTCACTGTGATGCATAGCTGGTCACTATGATGCACATTGTACGAACCAGTCCCCAACTGACAAGCCATTCTGCTTCTGCACTTCCTACTTGCCTGTCCCATATAAGCCCTAGACCACCAGAAATCAAGGAATGATCCTGATCAGTGCCTGTCAGTAAGTCTGCCTCCAAACCCTCATTTACAAAAGGAAACCAAATCCCAAACCAGTAGATGAAAAGAAACACTGAAGATCAGAGTAGAAATTAATGAAATTGAGACTAAAAAATACAATGGATCAACAAATTAGAGTTCATTCTTTGAAAAAATACACAAGATTGATAAATTCCTAGTTAAACTTACTTAAAAGAGAGACAAGGTCAAGATTAATAAGATTAATGAAAAAGGTGAAATTATAACAGATACCATTGAAATCCAGAAAATTATCTGAAATTATTTGGAAAGTATATCCCAAAAAATTGGAGAATTTATGAGAAATTGATAAATTCTTAAACACCTATGACTTATCTAAATTTATCCAAGAAAATACAAAATTCTAAACAGCGCAACAACAAACAATAAGATTGATGCAATAATTAAAACTCTAGCAGCTAAGAAAAACCTAGGATCTGATATATTTATTGCTGAATTTTATGAAACTTTTGAAAAGAACTAATATCAATGTTCCAAATTTATTCTATGATGCTGGCATTTCTGTGATGCCAAAACTGGATTAGGATTCAACAACAACAACAGAAAAACTATAGGCCAATATCCTTGATAAACATAGATACAAAAATCCTCACTGTGATCCTTACAGTCACAATTCAACAGAACATTAAAAAGGTCTGACTGAGCTAGTTTCATTCCAGGGATGCAAGGATGGTCAACATTTATGTAAATCAATAAATGTAATACACTATGTCAACAAAAGCAAGGATAAAAAAACCCCATGATTATCTCAATAGATGCAGAAAAAGCCTTTGACAAAATTCAACATCCCTTCATGATAAAATCTCTGATGAGAATAAGCTACAAGGATCTTCAGCTTATAAAAGCCATATGTGACAAGCCTGTAGCCAACATCATACTGATTGGGGAAAAAATTGAAAGCATTCACTCTTAAATCAGGAACATGACAAGGGTGTCTACTTTCACCACTTCTGTTCAATATAGTACTTGAAACCTTAGCCAGAGCAATCAGGAAAGAGAAAGAAATAAAACTGATACAAACAGAAAAGGTAGAAGTCAAATAATCCCTATTTGTGGATGATATTATTCTGTATATAGAAGACCCAAAAAACTTTCCCAGAAGACTTGCAGATATGATAAACAAATTCAATAAAGTGACAGGCTCCAAAATCAGCACTGGCATTTCTGGATGAGAGTGCTATGAACATATTTATAGTCTACTTGCACTTCTTTTAAGATCATTCAGTTCACTTGCCCACTTACAGATTTGGTTAATTTTTAATTTGAGATTAATGTATGTAGTTCTTTATATATTCTAGATCTTAATCTTCTATCAGAAGGGTAGCTAGAGAATATTTTCTCCCACTTAGAGGGTTGTCTCTTCACTCTGCTAAAATTTGCTGTGCAGAAGCCTTTTAATTAGGTGTAATCCAATTTGTTGATTCCTTATGTTGATTCTTGTGCTTCTGGGATCTTTTAGTGCTCCTGTACAGTAATAAGGAATCCACTGAGAAAGGAATCAAGAAATCAATTTCATTCTCAAAAGCTTCAGAGGAAATAAATACCCAGGAACCAATTAAACCAAGGAGGTAAAAGACACGCGCAATGAAAAGTACAGAACATCAAAGGAAAAAGTTTAATAAGACATTAGAAAAAGGAGAGACTCTCTACTCTTCATGATTCAGAAGAACTACTGAAAATGTGAAAAAGTCCATGTTACCAAAAGAGACCTACAGATCCAATGCAATCCCTATTAACATACCAATATCATACCTCAGAGAGCTAGAAAGAAAATCCAGATGTTCACATGGAATCAGAAAATTCCCAGAATAACCAAAGCAATCCTGAGAAAAAGTAGAACATGGAGACATCACAGGCATTTCAAGCATACAGCAAAGGTGTAATAACAAAAAGATGACACCAGCAAAAAAGAAACCTGTGGAATAGCGCAGAAGACAAGGAAATGGAACAGAAGACAAAGAAATAAATGTTACACTTGATTCATCTATGTTGGAGAAAAGACAACCTCTTTAATAAATGCTGCTGGGGAAACTGGATATTAACATGCAGAAGGCTGAAACTAGATCCCTATTTCTCACTCTCTACTAAAATAAAGTCAAAGTAGATTTAAAGAAACCCCACCTAGATATAAAACCAGAAACTGTGAAACTTCTGGCAGATAACATAAGGGAAGCCCTTGAAGCCATTTCCACAGGCAAAGGCTTCCTTAATAAGACCCCAGAAGCACTGGAATCAATATAAAGAATCAACAAATTGGATTACATTTAATTAAAAGGCTTCTGCACAGCAAATTTTAACAGAGTGAAGAGACAACCCTCTAAGTGGGAGAAAATCTTCATTAGCTACTTTTCTGATAGAGGATTAATATCTATAATATATAAAGAACTAAATACATTAATCCCAAATTAAAAATTAACCAAATCTGTAAGTGAGCAAGTGAACTGAATGATCTCAAAAGAAGTACAAGTGGCCTATCAATATGTTCATAGCACTCTCATCCAGAAAAGCCAGTGTTCAAGCCGATATTCCCTAGTTCAAGTATTCCTCAGAGGATGAATGGATACACAAAATGTGTAGTATACATACAGTAGGCTATTTCTCGGCCTTAGAAAGAAAGGAAATCCTGTCACATGCTGCAACGTGGATATACCTTGAGGACATTATTCTAAGTGAAATAAGTCAGTCACAAATGGACAAACACTGTATGATTACATTTATATTAGATACCTAGAGTCATCAAACCTATACATATAGGAAGTACAGTGGTGATTACCAGGGGCTGGAGGGGATGATAAGGAGTGAGTTTATTAGGTGCATAGTTT
This sequence comes from Chinchilla lanigera, assembly GCF_000276665.1. Classification (NCBI taxonomy): domain Eukaryota; kingdom Metazoa; phylum Chordata; class Mammalia; order Rodentia; family Chinchillidae; genus Chinchilla; species Chinchilla lanigera. The sequence goes on along the minus strand of NW_004955454.1, from coordinate 14,805,583 downwards.
AAACTTGAGAATATAAAAAAAGTTCTGGAGGTAGATGGTAGGATGGGTGCAACAGCATATAAATGAACTTAATGCCACTACATTGTACAGTTAAAATGGTAAATTTAATATTTTGTATGTATTATGCCAATTTAAAAATGTACTAGTGTCATCTGCAAAGGACACAAAAGACATCCATGAAGGGAAATTTAACCATCAAAGAAAATAATTATTGCAGTAGTTTAATACAAGTGTATAAATTATTTTACAACATAAATTTATGATATCAAAAGTTTCTTGCTTATTAATCACTTTTGTGTACTGTTATGGCACCAAATAGTTCATTATTCTGCAAATTGGTAAATGAAAGCAAAGAACTGCTAGAAAACCAGGGAGAAATATGTAGGGAGAAATGTCTGCAGCTAGTTTGAAGGGTCTGTCTTTTTGGCTTCTGCTTTGGTTCTTTTTGGCCCTGAAACCTGGTTATTATTATGTGTGTGGGCCCCACGCCAGCCTAACAGATGAAGCCAGATAAGGCCATTCAAAAGAAAAATGATTGAGCATCAATATGTTTGTTGTGGGCCATCAATCTTAGCCAGGAATGCAAAAACGATCTTTCCCTGTGATATGTAGTTCGAGTTGCTGAGAAAATATTATATAATTACTCCTCTATGATAGTCTGAAAGTGAAACTTGGAACACTAAAGCTAGAAACCTTGTGAGTTAGAATTTGAGCAGTATGAAACGTATTGTGTAACTATGCATAAATCTGCATTTGCTTTTAGAGTCTGTCCACCTTTATTAACAGAATTTATAAGAAGATGTTGACTGGATTCTCCATAGAAAAGCATCTTAAACAATAAAGAACACTAGTAACCATTTGTACTTTAATGCCCATTTTATTTATTTTTATTTTTATTTTATTTTATTTTTTCACTTTTTTAAATTTTAAAAATAAAAGGAGGAAAAACATTAACAGACAGACAACATTTTACAACATAGCAAAAGAACAGTACAGACAATATGGGGTTACAAACAAAGTGGTAGAGAATTAACAATGGTTGTTGTATTACATATTGATATCTTCAAAGTGGCTTCTCATGAAAACAGATATAGAAATGCAATACTGATCAACCAAAGACTCATTGACAGTTTCTTTCAGCATAGAAATAGAAGACAGTAGAACAACCATGTTAACTATCCTGTATATACAGACATACAAAATTTCTCCTTCTTTCCCTTCTCTTTTCCCACATCCCAGTTTATTCATTTTTAGTTAATTAACTTTATCCGTACATTTAGATACACATATCACATTTTTCATAGGGTATTTGTACCTGTACATGACATCTCCTGATTCTTCTTTTCTTTCCATTGCCTTCCTCTCCCTTCAACCCCTCTTCCCCGCCTGGTTTACAAAGCTTTGTTTCCATTTTTCCTTTTTCCTGTTGTTTTTCTTTTCCCTTTCTTCCTTACCCTCTCTCCACTTCCTAGTTCCCCTTCTCATTGGAATATTTTCTTCCTATATCACAATATTTATTATGCTTTTTGATCTTTATATACACTATCCATTTCTCACACCAGAGAAACCATGTACTATTTGAACATTTGTGTCCAATTTATCTCACCTAAGAATATGATCTCAAGGTGCATCTCTTTACCTAGAAATGTCTCAAGTTTATCCTTCTTTAAGGCAGAGTAATACTCCACTGTAGGAAAAAAACCCACATCTTCTTTATCCATTCATCGATTGATGGGCATTTGGGTTATTTCCAAGAATTAGAGAAAACAATCCTAAAATTCACTTGGAACCAGAAGAGATCTAGAATAGCAAAAGCAATCCTGGGCAACAAAGGCAAGGCGGGGGGCATCACAATCCCTGACTTAAAATTATACTGCAAAGTTCCTGTGATAAAACAGCATGGTACTGGCAAAAAAACAGACCCAAGGATTAATGAAACAGATTAGAAGATGCAGAAACAACTCCTAACACACTCAGATCTCATCTTTGACAAAGGTACCAAACACCTTTACTGGAAGAAAGACAGCCTCTTTAATAAATGGTGCTCAAAAAACTGACTTTCCACATACCAAAGATTAAAACTAGACAAATATCTTTCACCATGCACTAAATTAAAATCGAAATGAGTTAAAGATCTAAATATTAAAACAAGAACACTAAATCTGCTGGAAGATAGAATAGGTAGAACTGTTGAAGACACTGGTATAGGCAAAGACTTTATGAATAAAACCCCAGTGGCACAGGAACTAACACAAAAAATCAGCAACTGGTATCTCATCATGTTTAAAGGCTTTTGCACAGCAAGTGAAAGCACCAACAGAGTAAAGAGACAACCCACAGTGTGGGAACAATTTTTTGCCAGCTGTCTCTCAGACAAAGGACTACTATCCATAAAGAACTCAAAAAAATCAGACCCCCCAAACTTAAAGATCCAATCCAAAAATGGGCATCCGAAATGAATAGACCCTTCTCAGATGAAGAAGTACAAATGGGAAATAAATATATGAAAAAATGTTCAACATTGCTGGTCATTCACAAGATGCAAATTTAAACAATGCTAAGATTCCATTTCACTCCAGAAAGAATGGCTATCATCAAGAAATCAACCAATAGCAAATGCTGGTGGGGCTGTGGGGGAAAAGGAACTCTTCTCCACTGTCAGTGGGAGTGTAGACTGGTGAAATCACTGTAGAAATCAGTGTGGAGAATTCTCCAAAAACTAAAACTAGAGGTTCTATTTAGCCCAGATATTCCCTTTCTTGGTATCTTCCTTTGGTATCTTAAAAGCTTTATAAAACACAGTGACAGATGCACACCCATGTTTCTAGCAGTAGAGAATACAGAAGAATAGCAATATTTACCAATCTGATTTCACTTACTAGTACAAGTGATGTGCTAATTCCATAGATTGATTGATTGATCATATCTTTGAGAATTTGGTTTCTTAGGATTGCCACGATTTCTCATTGCAGGGGGAGGAGAGCTATCTCAGACCAGCTGAATGTATAGGGTCTTGTAAAGCACTGATTCCTGGTCAGGACTCAGCATTCCTTGTGCTAGTCAGTGTTGTTAAATGTGAGTCTATAATTGTGAGTCCTTTTGCTTTTACAATTTAGTTTCTCTTTTTATATTAACGAGACTTTTAATTTCATGTCTTTCTTTTATGAGGCTTTTAGTTCCTAGTGCATCATGTCTGTCTGAGAACTTTCACTTGACTGCATTTCTAAGCTTATCTTACCGTGATGACCTCGTTTTTTAGTATTACTGGAAATTTATGGATGTCTTGCTTTGTATTTACACCTCATGCAGAGTTTTCATCTGTTAGTGAATGAGGGAATATTCTCATCTTGTAACACTGGCTAACTGATGATCTGGAACAATTATGTGTGATTACAAGTACTGAGCAACTATCGGATGCTGTTTCTATGAGGGAATCTCATAGGTCCCTGGGGTCTTGCTTACCTTTTAACATCTTTTCTCTCTGTTTTTCAGATTGATAATTCCTATGTTTGTGCCTTTGTTTAGTCTGACATTTCAACTCTTAAGCTCATTCAATGAATTTTAAATGTCCAGTGTTATACTTTTGGACCTAGAATTTACATTTCATTTTTTAAAAATGGTTTTATTTATCTGGTGAGCTTTTCTTTCTTTACATTAGTTATGAGCATATTTTCTTTTATGTCCCAGAACATAGCCCAGGTAACTACTTTAAAGTCTTTATCCACTGATTCTAACCTCTGGGTTGTCTCAGAATTAGTATCCACTGGTTTTGGTTTAAGTTTGGATGTGGCTCAGCCTCCTGTATTTGGAAGGTAACTGGCCATGCGTTCATAGCTGACTTGCTGTCAGAAAGTGAGGCTTGGTTAAAGGCAGGGCACTGTGAGTGTGACCCAGAAGGGCTCTCTCCCTCCCTAGCTCCTCCCTCCTTTTCTCTCTGTTGCCTTGCTGCCACGACACAGGAAGCTTTCCTGCTGCCGACCTTCCACCAGGCATTTCTGCCTCAGGCTACCAATGGTGCAAGGCCTGAGAACTCTGAAACTCAGCCCAAGTGAACCCTGAACCCCTTCGTCTTTTGGTTGTGGGTGCTGGGTTTTGTGTCAGCCATAAGAAAAATGACAGAGACTCTGCTGATTGTCTTTAAAGTATGGGTCATGTTCTCCTATTTTTTGTATAACAAATAATGTTGCAGTGTGTTCTAGATATTGCAGATGGTGTGTTATTTTTGGTTGGCTTTTATTTTTTAAACTTTTATTAGTGCATATTTGCCATATCTAATTATCACCTTCATCATAGGGAATTTATACCTGTACATAGTATGTCTTAATTCTTCTTTTTTCCCTATTTCCCTCCCCTCCCTTCAATCCTTCTTCCCCTCCCTATTTGCAAAAGCTTTGTTTCCCTTTGTAAGTGGTCTACTATATGCACCCTGGATTCTGTTCCATGACTACGGAAACGCTGGTGCTTTGTTCTGGCAGGCAGTTCACTTGCCAGTGTCAGTCTGCACGCTTAGTTCTCCCTGTTCTACTCAGCCTGGACGGGCTGTGTGGATGAGATTCAGAGGCTGCCAGGGGATTTGGCAATGTTTTGTGTGCAGAATTTATTTCTGTGGCTCTCTCATTTCTGAGACATTCCTCCTCTTCTGCAACCTCTCTTTCTTCTCAAATGTAGTCCTCCTATTAAAAATAATTAGTTTAAATAAACCAGTAAGATTTAAACTAATTATTTTAAATCCCTGTTTAACCTCTCCTCTTGGCATGAATGGAGACCTCCCCTTCAGGCTGAAACCACAAAATTGGAAACTCCCTCAGGGTCTTCTCTTCTCCATGTGTTGAACCCCTTCTGTTGTGCTTCTGCTTTAGTGTGCTCGTTGCTGTACACAGGTAGCTGTTCTTATACTTCATGAAGCACTTACATTTGTTGTTTGTGGGAAGACCGTCCTTATAGGAACCACCCAGCCATTCCCAGAACATCTTTTCTAGGGTCAAGGGCTCAGAGTAATTTTCCCAATTTTATCATGAGATATATTTATCATTAGAACATTAGTACCTTATCAGAAATGATTGCCAGAGAAAGAATTTCCTCTAAAAATCTAGTACTAAAGAAGTTGACTAAATGTTGTATAAATGTAATCCTGTATTATTTTATAAGAAGTTCTGATCTACAAGGGGTGATCTAAGTATATGATGAATGTCTAAATTTTAAAAATTTATTACAGTAAAAGACTCATTGAAGTTAATTTCCACAAAACATTCTCCTTTACTTTGAACACACTGGTCCTATTGTGCTTGCCACTGTCTGAAGCAGTTCTGGAAGTTCTTATTCATGTCTCTATGAAGTGTGATAAAAGATACGGTTAATTCTGCTACTATGTCCCATCTAATGGAAAGACAAGCTCCTAAAAACATAACTGTGCATCTTCACTCATCTTATTCACCAGGTTTGGTGTCATGTGATTTCTGGATCTCCTCTAAAGTCAAAATGGCCGTGAAAGCTAAATATTTTTCGTAGACTCAAGACATCAAGTCAGTCATGACCATGTCACTAAAGACTCTTGTGAAAGAGGACTTCCAGAATTGCTGTGGAAAGTGGCAAGAATCATGGGATAAATCTGTGCAACATTAAGGTGAATAAGGAAACTTTATGGATATATGTCTTTTATTGTCATAAAATTTTTAAAATTACAAATTCACTGTATCTTTAGTTCATATCTCATATACAGAATTTTGACTTCCCTTGATAATAACTGAATAATTTGGGACAAGATTTATAACTGTTCCATGTTTTATTTTTTCTTTTTATGAAGGAAAGACTGCAGTTCATTTTCCCCTCTGTACGCACAAGGTTCTATCTATAAGGTTGATATAAAGTTGATAGTTGATCAAATGACATGCTGCTCTAAACAGTACTTTAAAATGACAGCAATTATAGTAATTTCCTTCATCTGGTCTCACCGAGTAGTCTATGTTGTGAGAGTGAAGAGACACAGTGACTTTATCTAGATTCTTGCTTCCCTGTCCTTGGTGTGCTGCAATCAAATGCTAGGGTATGGCAATATTGTCAGTGCGGGGCAGCTATGGTCTCACCAGATGGGAGTCGGCAGTGATGTTAATATGATTTGCCTCCATTACTTTGAAGTTTAATTTCTCACTCTGAAGGGGTTGAGACCTTGAAGGCAGTGATATTTTTTAAGAGGTAGTGAAGGCCTAGGTGGGATCGACCCTTATGATGAGATTGATGTAGTCAATCACTGTGGACTACAGATTGCTACAAAGTGATCCAGACACCTCCCTTGGCCTTCTGTCTGAACACTTCTGCTCATGTGCCACTCCCTCTTGTGCTTCTCCTCCATGCTGTAATGCAGCACAGGCCCTCAGCAGAGATGGGTGCCAGTGCGTTGGACTTTCCAGCCTTCAGAAGTCAAAAGAAGCCTCTTTCTTTCAAAAATCATCCAACCTTAGATATTTTGTTATAGCAACAGAAAATAGACTAAGACACAGTCTTGTGGCATCTTCCCAAGCCTTCCCCTCAGATTTCCACTATGTAGGTCTAATTTACTAGCATTCCAGAGCTGAGTAGAAAAATAAATACTTACAATTTCAGCTAGCCAGAACCTCAAGAGTCCAATGTGCAGACTAGAAAGTTAACATCAATCTGCAGAGGAGAGCAGAACGTGCCTGATACCTAAGGTGCTCTGTGTCGTGGGATCAGTGAACGATGTGAATCATGTGAATGACATTAATAATCCAGAAGTTGTTTCCTGGTATGGAGATGGGGAATGGGAGTAGAATGATAATTATAATAACAATAACAATAAATTTGTGGAGTGCTTTATATTTCTTTTTTAAGTATATCCATAGCCAACTTGGAAAGAATATGTTATCATCCCTATTTTACAACTGAAGAAATGGAAACTCAGAGAATTCAATATCTTATTTAACAACATAAATCCCAGAAACATTGAATTCACTTTTCTGGCTATGGTGAGATCAGATGAACCATCTGGGCCCTATGAAAAGGAAGTGCTGTTCTCCAGTAATAGGGATATTTGTGTCCACAGATTCAGTGTCATTGTACAGTTGATGGTACAGGATAAAGGTGGTCAGCTTCTTCGCAAAAGCCCTTAGAACAAAGTAAAAGATAGATAATAGGAAGTAGGGAGATCTTTTTCAAACGGGAAGAGGATCAAGAGACAGAGGTGGGAAGGGAGGGAAAGGGGTGAAAAAAAAATTGACCATGTTATGTACACCCACCAACTCCACGTAAGTAATGTAACCATCATGTAACAGAAACATGTACTAATAAAAAATAAAAAATAAAAAAAACCCTTACTATCTAGGCTCCATGCTGACCAGCCCTCTTTTCTTATATTCCATTGCTTTCCTGACTGAGTCCTTTACCATTACCGTTTTATTATATTCATGTGTTAGTCCAACATCCATGATATTATGCCCAACCTCTTTGCTTTGTTGGGTAAGCAAATGTCCCCAATGCATGTGGGCAAAAAAGTCACACACACAAGTTTGACTGAGACAGAGATCCTTCAAAGGGCTATTAATGTTGCTTCCCTTGAGCTGATATTCTTTATACATTGTTTGCATTTATTAAATGAGTGTAGGAGGCGCTGATTTATACTAGTTAAAAGTGTATGTTTTCTCATGTTCAAAACATAACTAACTTCTGATATAAACTGACATTTTAGCCTACTTAGAATTATCCTCTATCTCACAACATTGCCTTCACTGTAACTGAATACAACTTTGAAAGGGAAAAATAAATACTTACAATTTTGGTAATTTTTGATCTGGATACATACCTGTCACTGTTTAAGTACCCTTTGTATTCTCATAATATCTAAAGTGGGTATTATCATCCTCATTCATGCAGATAAAGAAAACGTTGCATTAAAAGCACAAGAAACTCACCTCAGTTTCATAGCTGGAGTCGAATCCAGGTCTTTCACCAATACAGTAGGCTGCCTAATAAAGTTACTGATTTCTTTGGACCAAATCATGTCCCTCTCAAATTCCTAAACTGAAGTTCCAGCCACCAGTACCTCAGAAAGTGACTTTGCTCGGAGTGGGTCCCTAAAGAGGCAATTACACTAAAATGAGCCCTTAGAATGGGCTCTAACCCAACCTGACTGGTGTCCCTGTAGAAAGAGGCAGTCTGGACACACAGGGGACCAGGGATATGCGCTCACGGAGGAAAGACCATATGAAGACAACAGTGAGAAAGTGGCCACAGCCAAGCAAAGACCTGAAGAAACCATGCTGCTGGCCCTTTGCTCCTGGACTCAGTAACCTCCACTGCTGCGAGAAACTATTTCTATCATTTAAGACACTAATTTTGTGCTCCTCTGTTAATGTAGCCCTGGCAAATATAGGAATCTTGTCCAAAATAAGCTTTAGCATTCTTTTCACCAATTCATTCATCAAACTGTGTTCCATTCTTCTATAATTCTTCTTTTAGCTTGCCTTCCTGACTTCCTTTATTTCTCCCTCCTCTGCTTCCCTCCTTCTTCCAACTTTCCTCTTTTCCCTTTCTCTCTCCCTTCCTTCCTTCTCCCCATTCCTTCCCTCCTTATTCCTTTCCCTTACTCCCGCTGTCCCCCTCTTTCTTTTCTTCTTTTCTTTATTCTTCTCTTCCTTTCCCTTTTCTCCCTACTCCGTCTTTCTCTTTTGAACTGGAAGACATTTTGCTCATCATATTAAATTGTTGACATTTTAGATGGAAAAGAAAATCCTGGTCTTGACTGAATGCACCAACCCAGGCACAAATGAGTATCTCAGTCTGTGTGGACTACTATAACAAAGTGCTACAGACCCTGTAGCTGAAAAATAGTAGGAATTTATCTCTCACAGTCCTCGAGGCTGCAAGTCTGAGATCAGGGTGTGAGCATGGTCAGGTACCGGTGAGGGCGGTCTTTGGGGTTGTACACAGCGGATGGCTTATTGAGGCAGGAGATTAGGGCATGGCCAGACCGCTGGGTAAGTGCGTGTGACCTGTAGGTCACAGAGAGGCAGGACACACACACAAAAGACAATTCCCAAACCCTGTACTTGGGACCATCAGAAAATGCTATCTTCAATTCCTCTGGCATGAGAACAAGCAGAGTTTTGAGATGATGGCTTAGATCTGATATCAGCCTGAGGAGCGAGAGATGCAGAAGTTATGAGCATTGACCTCACACCCACTGTAAACTCTTTCAGTGGCTCTCTTACCCTGCAGAGCATACTTTTTTCTGCTTTAATTGGTCTGCACTTGCTCTGCAGAGGATACCCCTTTTTCTATGTTTAATAAGTGTGGAATTTCACTACCATTTGTGGATGTCTGATTCTTCATTCAGGGCATGAAAAAAACCTCTAGAAGGACCCCACAGCAACCTCAAACCCCAGTAATACTACTGCATCCTCACATGGCAGAAAGGGGTCTACGTGACTCTCCAGCCATTTTCCTAAGGACACTAATTCCATTCAAGGCTCCACCATTACACCCTAGCTACATCCCCAAAGTCCTACCTAAAATATCGTTGCACTGGGGTTAGGGGTTCAACACACAGGTTTGGGAGGGCACACGTTCAGTCATAAATCTGACTTTAGCATTTCTGCAGTCTTTGTCTCAGGTCTTTAGCTTTCCTCAGCTGACAGCCTCAGGGTCTCTCCATGACCTCACTGCCTAGTGGGTACAGAGAGCCACAGTGCAAATGGGTACATTCACAGGTCTATTTTGGAGGAAGTGGGAACAGGTTTACATTCTACCATGTGGGGAATCCAGGGATGACCTTGCTGTATTTGTGAGTTATGCAGTAATATTGTTGTGGCTTTTAGAAATTAGTTGAGGGAAGCTGACTGTCTGGATGGCTGCTTATGCCTCTGGTAGTAGAACTCCATGAGGTGCTGTCTCTTTGTCATTTGAGTTCTCAGTGCCTGGTTGTTTTAATAGAGGTTCTATTAGTATTTAAATGTGGCCAGATCAATATCTCAGGAGATGACCACCACTGGAAAGGCAGTTTGTTGCTCTCAGTTCATGAGAACAAGGGGTGTACCATGCCAACGAGGGGGTCACATCCGGGAAGCACTGGGGTAAATCAGGAAGAGAGAGCCAGGGGAAAAGTAAAAAGGAGGACTTCTTGTGGCTTTCGTGAGAAGGAATAGGTGAGACAGATGCAATGGTTTTGATCTGAAATGTCTCCCACAAGCTCCTGTGCTGAAGGTTTCATCCCCAAGGCAGCAGTATTCAGAGGTTAGTCTTTTAGGGGGTGAGTGGATTATGAGGGCTCTGACCTCATGAATGGGGAAGGGTTTTTATAAAAGTGACTTCCCTCTTTGCAACGTGGCCACCCTGAGGTAATCAGTGGCTCCATGAGGTGCTGTTATATGAGCCCCAGCCATGATATTCTGCCCTGCCATGAGCCCAAAGTGATGGGGCCAATCAGCCATGACCTGAAACCTTTAAATTCTCAAAGTAAACTCTTCCTCCTCTTAAGTTGTCTCTGGTATTTTGTCACAGTGGTGGAAAGTTAACTAACATGACAGGAAAGCAGGTGTAGAATCGGCTAGTTTGAATGATTTCAGTAGGCTCTGGATTGTAGAGTTGTCCTTAGATACCTGGTTCCTGGCTCTGGGTGATTAGGATGAGAAAATAGTTGTCCAGCACATGAGCGCCCAGTAGAGGAGGTGCTGCAGTGTGAGCTCTGTACGCGAGAAGTGCACTCCTAGCCTTGCTCTCCTTTGAACTGGCTAACTTTTGACAGAAAAGTCTTTCCAGGCCACGAAAGGACCAGATATCGAAGCATCAGAATACAGAAGACAGAAGACCTGGCTTATCCGCTAGCAAAAGTTTTGGTCAGTAGCTGATGACATTCTGCTTTGTGCCCGTACCAAGCAGACTAGCTGATTGGTGCCTACTGCACTGAGCACAAATGACAAGATCCCTGGTCATGTGGAGCAGAGGCAAAGGAGCACAAGAACCTCTTAGGCATCTTTCACTGCGGATTGAATCCCCGATATTTTCACAGTAATGTTTTTGTGGGAGTGTGTGTAAAAGGGAGGTGTAGAAGGATTTCCTCTGTAGCTTTTACTGCCCATGTACCCCTCTCCACAGAGTGTTCTGTGACTATCACCACCCATCACAGGTTAGGCTGTGAAGTCCTTCACGACACTGGTGATGAAAGGACTATTTGTGTGCTCATACTGCTGATTTCATGTGCCCACATGCCAACCACTGAGGCAGCTATCGTATTTATTCCAGCTTCTCAGATGTGGAAATGGAGACACACAGAGATGAATAGTTCACTTGAGATTATACGACTAGCTGATCCAGTAGGATTTGAACTTTTCTTAATTTAGAGATTGCCAAAGCCTTGCGCTTCCTTAGGGTGGAAAGAGGCAACGTAGTTTCCCGGTGTGACGTTTGTCTTGACTCTGAGAAACTGATGAAGCTGATCTTCAGTTCATACACATCACTTCTGCCCTCCATCTCTCTCCCAGAAGGATGGTAGATAATTATTTTTTGCAAGTTGAAACGGCCAGCTGTTGGAAGTTTGGTTGTATGAACTTGGGATAGTCGGAAGGGAAGGAAAATCTTCGGAAAATTTTCATTGAACATCCTTCACTGCCCATCTTTAGATTTATGATTTTGGGAGGAAAAAGGAATATTGATAGCACATTCCCTGCAGCATCAAGACTGCCTAAATTTTAGAAGAGAAATGCTCCTCAGGAGCTATCTGGTCCCTCCCAAGCCCTATTTTGTCCGTCAGCCTGTCTTCCAACTCTATCTTCCTTTCTGACAGCAGCCAGAGAATTAAGGTATCACACTTAGAATTATACATAAGTCGGGATGTTCATGGTCTTCTTTCTAGCTATGGGTTTTGCTTTTCTGGAATTTAGGGAGGAATCTCAGAAGAGAAGAGACATGTAGCAATTTCAGCCTTATTGCTTCTTCTGTGGTTTTGCAACAATGTCTAGATAGTTGAAGGTGAGTGAGATGAGAAATTTGAATCTCTGGACAGGTTCCAAACAAGTCCTTTCCTTTTGGTCCCTGTCAGGTTTATTCTCCCTGGCAAAATGATCCCAGCTGTAATCTTGTGTCAGCACTTCTGCTGAGCTGAGAGCGCAGATGAATATTCATGGTGTTGGCAGTTGTTGTTGTTCATGTCCCTGCCTAGAAATCTGGGAAGCTCATCACGGCACTGCGGCTTGTAAGCATTCTATTCTAGCTTGTCAGGAGAAATTTTAACAAGAAACGCCAGGCAATTAAAGTCAAATTCTCTTCCCCAAGCAAGTGGAATATCTATTTCTGCAGGGCTGTCCCTTGGCATGGAGGCTTGTGTAACACCTGAGGCCTCTCGGCTGCTGTTCAGAGTAAAAGCCCTTACATTAGTATGGTCTGAGCCTGGATCACACTGTTTACTGCCTGCTCCCCCCAAATTCTCAGCCTCACAAGAACTAGTTGTGTCTTAGAAATCTGTACGTATATTTCTAAGATACCATCTGGAATATATATAGATATATGTATGTATGTATCTATCTATCTATAGATATATGTGTGTGTATATATATATATATATATATATATATATATATTTTAAGTACTGAGATTTGAACCCAGAACTTCATGCATACTAGGTAAGGATTCTACTATTGTGCAATACCTTTAGTCCTAAAAGTCTATATTTTTTAACAAATCAAGAAAAGTTCAGATGGACAGTTAAGTAAATGCTACAGACATAGTATGAGTAGGTCAAAGCAGGGTGTTGTCCTTACAGTGAAGCTGGGAACATGGAATTAGCCCCATTTTCTGCATTCTTCAAACAGCAGTCTGCCCATCTGCAATTTTGTGTTTTATGGCTTCAGTTACCAAAAATTAACTTTGGTCCAGAACACTAAGTGGAAAATCCCAGAAATCAACAATTTGACAATTTTAAATTACACACCATTTTGAGTAAGGTGATGAAAGCTTGCACTATTCCACTGCATCCTACCACCAACAAGAATTATCTCTTTGTCCAGCATATCCACATTGTGTAAGATACCTGCTCAAAGGCAGTAGAGAAACAGAGAAACCATATGCATATGACATTTATTACAGAGTATTTTTATAACTTGCATTTTATCATTAATTACTTTAATCATACCATCCATAATTTATAAATTAAACTTTATTGTAGGAAACATGTGGAGTAAAAAGCAGAGTGGATGTGGAACTTGATACTGCTCACAGGTTCAGGCATCCAGCAGGGTCTTGGTACATGTCTGAATCACTTTCTCATTGCTGAGACAAATACCTGACACGCACAACTTAAAAGATGGATGTTTATTTTAGCTCAGAGTTTTGGCATCTCCATCCTTTCACGGCTGGCTGTCCCCCAAGCAAGTGTGTATAGTACAGTGGAGGACCTTGTGGAAAAGCTGCTGGTGTAGTGGAACTCAGGAAGCAAAAGACAAGGGTGGAGCCAGGGAGGAAGACACAGACTTTCAGGTCACACCCCAGTGACCCACCGCCTTAGACCTCAGCCCATCTCCCAACAGGAAGTCAGCTATTGTGCCCCATGATTCAGCCACGTTTGAGCACATAAGAGCTTTGGTGGTCATTTTTATTGAAACCATAATATTCCACCCTGGGCCCACCAAAGTTTCATGCTCATCTCTGTGCAAAATGCATTTAGTTCATCCAAAAGAGTAGTTCATCCAAATGCCAAAGTATTAGCATTGCTAAAAAGTCCAAGTCCAAAGTCTCCTCTGAGACTCAAGGCAAACTTTCAGCTGTAAGCCCCTGTAAAAATCAAAAAGAAAATTAAACACTTCCAACTTCCAACACAAAGCAAATACTCGCATTATAAAAAGTAGGTATAGGAGGACAGAAAAGAACTGAATCAAAGCAAGAGTGAAGCTCAGCAGGGCAAACATTAAATCCTATAGCTCAAGGCCCAGCACCAGGGGTGGGCTGTGCAGAGATGTAGATGCTCAAGAGTCTGTAGGACCCATCCCTATGGCATTGCCAGTTGTAGATCTCCTTGCCTTTCTCTTGGGCTGGCTCTGTTCATTGTCTGTCACCTTCATCAGCAAGCATTCTACCTTCCTGGCATCTTCAACTCTAGGGGTTTCTACTGTGCTTTCAGCTTTACCCTCACAGTTTCATAGACTTCCCTCTATGGACACACTGCCCAGCATCCCAGGCCTACTGAAATCTGAGCAAAGTCTTCCTGACCCCATAAATCTTATATCCTGCATGCCTGTAAAACCAGCACCATGTTCATGATGGCAAGGCCTGCTACCAGATCAAGCAGTAGCTGGGGTGCCTTGCATCATGCCATAGAAGCTTTGAAATGCATGGATGCCCGAGCACTGTGGATTGAATTGTGAGGACCCAGTTCCCCAGGCAGCAGTTCATAGGAAGGGTGCCTTGAGGGTGTCTTCTCAGTCTTTCATTTTTGCACCTTGAGCCTCTTGCTGGTTCCTGACATGCTCATAAGACATATGTCCTATTGTCCTAACTCAAAGTACTTGGCTTCTTTTCAATGCTAATCTTTTCAGAAACCAACCTCTTCTGTGTTCCATCTTTTCTTCCTTTCTGGCAAAACTGAAAACTTTGCAAATGGGCTTTTTGCTCTTGATTCTCACTAAAAACAGCAAGCAATACTCATGTACAACTTGAATATTGGGTGATCTTGAAATTTCCCCCATCAGATTAATTAGTTCACAGCCTTTAATCTTAGTTGCCCACAGTCTCAAGACTTGAGTAAAATGTGAGCAATTTTTTTTCAGAGTATAGCACACAAAGTTTCCAGTCCAACCACCCGCAGCACTCCTTGTTCCCAGTGGAAACCTTTTGAGCCTGATCTTTACTGTCTGAGTTTCTATCAGCAGTCTGCTCTTCGCAGTTCTGACCAGAATCTCCCATCAATCCTGGCTTACAGCACTCTGCAGCTTCTCTAGCTGGTATCTCCAAAACTTTCCAGACTCCTCTAATGAGCTGATTCCAAAAACTTCTAAACCCATATGGTCATGTACATCCCTGGGAATGCCCCACTTCTTTAGTACCAAAATATGTCTGAGTCACAATACCTGACACACACATTCTCATTGTTGAGCCACAACACCTGACACACACAGCTGAAAGGAGTAGAGGATTATTTGGGGACAAGGTTATAGAAACCTCAGCCCTTGCCTGGTTGGCCAGCTCCAAGCCGGGTATAGCAAGGTGGGAGAGCCAGGGCAGTGGAAATATGCTCACATCAAAAAGGCTAGGAAGCAGAGAATGAGAAAGTTACTGGGAGGTACGCTTTCAAGTTACATCCCTGGTGACCCACATCTCTTGAATAGGCTGAACTACTTAACAGCAAGTCAGCCATAGCACCTCAGTGATTCAATCACTTTGAAAAAGCACTGCCTCTGAGTGCATGAGAGTTTGGGGGATCCTTCTTGAGCCAAACCATAACAGAGCATTTACCTTGAAAAGGGTGGACTACTGTGCTCCGACATATTGGATCCTCTCTGACCATGAGAAGAGATTGCTTTCCAGGGTTGGCTACTTAGAAATAGTGAACAACTTGCCCATGAGTCCATCTTTGATATATAAACCAACCAATACCACCCCACATTGTCAGCCTCCTCCAGTAATCAGTATGTTATGCTCTCCCTCCATTCTGAATCACCCCAGGGATAGGCACTGGACAACTAGGAACACCCCTTATAGTTCACAACTCATTAAAGTGGTTCAAACAATTCAACCCTAAATCTGCTCAGCTGCTAACCCTACCTCATCCATTTCCTTCCTCAGAAACCACAATAGTGGTGGGGTGTAGCTCAGCTGTGGACCATTTGCCCAGCATGTACGAAGCCATGGTTCCATCTCCAGTCCAGAAATGCACAATAAAGGCTTCTCCCCCTACCCCTCTACTTCCTGGATAACACCGGTGTTTCATGTGTAGCCCTTCAAGGTGTGGCATGCTCTCTGCTCCTGCGAATTCTAAGCAGCAAACTATCAACTACAAATAATTTTATTTTCAATTGACAAATAATAATTGCGCTTATCTATGAGGTACAATATGATGTTAATGATATACGTATATGTTGAAGAATGATTAAATCAAGTTTTCAGTGGCAGATATCTCCTAATTTTTGGTGTCACTATAACTGAATAATAATAAAAACTTCATTTTATTTGTACTTTTTCAACTGAACTGGTGCATCAAAGTTACACATGTTTACGGCTCACCATGTAATGTTTGAAAACGTGTACTTTGTGCTTGTTGCAAAACCAGCATGTGAATGAATTTGAATTTCCTTAAGCGGAGACAGTCAACGACCACTAAGGATAACTTAGGACGATTATCACAATCTTTTCATTATTTTCACTGTTGAGTTGGGTAAAAATGCAGAAAGAATATAAAGATTATGGATGAAAATTTCAGATATGTTAGATGACAGTGTCATATTTTTAAAAGGATATTGAGATGTTAAATTTATCACTAAGACAAATGAAAGAGGGTGTAAAACAGTAAATGTGATGAATTCCATTAAGAAATCAATTACTTAATGGTAACTTAAATGTGGGTTGTATGAAAACATGGTAGAGTTGTAGGAAGCATGGTGGCTATAACATTGCAACAGAAATGTGGGACTAATACTGATATTAGAGTCTATGGACCTCAAGGTTCTATGTGTATCAGACAGAAAAGGCTAAATCCAGTAGGATCGATACTTTTGGAGAGAACCCTTAGGAAGTGGAGTGTATCCATAAATGAATGACAAGTATTATGGGTTACATGCTGTCAACAAAGTTGGACCACTCCAAAATTTTAAGGGTTATACATTTATTCTGCTTAGGTACAAGGCCCAGAACTAAGACCTACAAAAATTCATAGACAGGTAGATCTTACCTTTGTATGAAGAAGAACTTTCTAATAATGAGTATCGTTAAAAAATGAAATGAGTGTTATTGAATCACAGGAAATATTCAAACAGCATAAGTAACCAGTAGTGAGGATGAAAGCAAAACTTGTACATTAAGTAGATGGGGTTAATCTTGATCATTTTAAAGATACTTTCTAACTCTAACATTGAAAGCAATTGGATTTGTAAACCACCTTGAGGCCAAGCTCTCTGTATATGAGCTGGTATGGACCTCACAGAGTTTTATTAGTGTATCTTCATTCTTTTTGTTACAAAAATGTAAAAATATTTGAATAACAGATTATTTTTCTCAAACCACATTGATAATACTTATTTGATTAAAGAGTCATATATTGTATCTGTCAGGCATCACAGAATAAGTCTGATTTTGACCCTGAAACTGGTGTTGGAAATAAAATGGTGCTAATCTCCTCCTCTTTTCCATTCTGAGGCTCCATGGCTCTGCCTGAGCACTCTGCTTTATCCTGTCCTCTTGTGCCATGTTCTGTAACCATGACCGGGGGATTAGTAGCCCAGAGTGAGATGAAAAGGTGCTTTCTAGTTTTCATGCTAACTTTTTACTATTTGAGGATTTTGAAACTAGGCCTCAACTTCTTTTATAAATTTTTCTTCATTTCCAACAAATTATGCACAGATTAAATTGGCTGTGTCTGTTTCATAATTGAGGAAATCGTAAATCTTTTCCCTTTAGGTTTTGATTTGACAAGGATCCTCTGTTAACTTGAAAGTAAAGAAACAAAGAACGGAGCAAAACACATCCTCAAACTGAACAGGTTCAGAGATATCAGATGAAATAGAATTTGGAAGTGCAAGGCTCTGATTTCCACCCCTATGCTGAAAAAGGACAGAAAGAAAAAATATGGACAAAGAAAGAGGGAGGAAAGAGAGAAAGAAGGAAGGAAAAAAGGAAATAGAAGCTGGGGAAGGTCATCACTGATTTTATTTTCAATGTATTGGCTCCCCCAAACTCCACTATCACAAAGTCTAAGTGAGGAACTCCAATTTTGGACATTATTTGGACATTAGATGACCCTATAGAGAGCAAATACAAATGTTCATAAAATTTGTGAGCAAAGTGGGGCATAATGCCTAAAACCCCAGCACTTGGGAAGCTGAGGAAGGAAGATTGCTAAAGTTTGAGGCCAACCTGGGCTATAGAGCAAGACTCTGTCTCAAAAATCAAGTCAAAACAAAACAAATATGTGAGTGAAACTGGAGAAGCCAAGAATGTTTTATTGGCACTCTGGAGTTTTGTCCTAGTTCCCTAAGCCCAGGGCAAATGCCCTCAGCTTATTTGGCCTGATAATGCTTCTTGATTAACATAGTTACACACTAAAGTTAGCAAAACACCTAGCAAACACTTCCCACTGCCTGGATTTCTTGTGAGCTGTCATCATGATGGTTGCTTTGCTTATTCATAATAACATTATTGGAATATCCTCTCTGGGCAGACTCAAGATAGTTTCTCTAGATTATATTTAAACTTTTTGTGAGACAATTTCTTTCCTAGATTGAATGGTACCTGGAAGGATAGCCAAAGGAAAGAGATAAGGTCAGAATTATTGTGGCTAAGAAGTCAGGAAAACCCTTATTTCTTCGCCCTCATTTTTCATATGAAAAAAAGTGGTCCATAAGCTGTATTCTTAAGTGGTTAAGAACACATTGTCCTGTCCCATATAAAAGTGTAAGCATGAAAATTCTTTATCCTTCATTTTAAATTACCAATTCATTTGGTCATGGTTTTTCCTCTGGAGATTTCTGGTTTATTTTCTAAACTAGTGATGAGTGGATTTTGTGAGTTTACCTCAATATTAATCACTATTAAGAAGAAATAGGTCAGATACTACAGGGTTCACAGTTTTATTGCCTTTGGTTTTGGACACATATCAGTTGCTGTCAAACACAAACTAAGTCTATATCCCAGCTACCAATGTGTACATACAATTTGCAAATTAATACCATTATGAAATTTAAAATCTGGAGGAGATGCATCCTGAGAGGTTAGATTGATATCAGTTTAAAGCAGGATCTATTTTGCTTTTGTAATATCCCTTATTTAAAAAACGTACATTCACAATTTCGAATGTTTTAAGTTGCATTAGCATTGTACACCTGTTGTTCTGTTTGCTGAAGCCATGGGTTTATCGCTACGAATAGAGGCAGTCTCAAAAAAACAGTCTGTTCTCAGATAGTGTCTGAAAGGATAGCTTAAACCAGCTATTCTAAAACCTTTCAGATCAACATTTATGGGAAATGCCCTTCAAAATTAATTGACTCATGGCCAACAATTAGATATAGTTGGCTTGATACCCAAGGGTATATTTCCATCTAGTTTTGCAGCTAATTTTAATTGGGCAAAATTGACTTTAGTGGTTAATTTTATCCCATCCTGTAGCTCTACATTCTTTAAATGTGACCACTGAGATTAGGGGTTGTTGGAAGTGAAAACTCTCACCAGGATGGCTTACAATTAGCTATTTCATGGGTGAATCATTAAGGTTTTTTCCATGGCAATGGTAAGCAGTTTATAAGTCCTTTATTTTTTTCCCAAATTGAAATGATATCAGTGATGTCTTCCATGATGGAATTTCTAGATCCAGCTTTCAAGCAGGCACAGATGTCTGTTTTTTATTTTTCTAGTACTGGGAACTGAATCCAGGGGCTTGAAAAATGCTAAGCAAGTGCTTTACCACTGAGCTACATTCTCGGACTGTTTAAAAAATATTTTGCAACAGGCTTGAGCTGTCCTGGAACTAGCGGTCTTGGGCCAGCCTGCCTCAGGCTTTCCAGCAGCTGAGAGTGTAGACAGACACGGCCATCACACAGGCTGCAACTCTGTTAACCCAAACAAGGAAACATCTTCTTGCTCAGTCTTCTAGACTCACATGCATCTAATCGTGCTTTCAATTTTTATAGGATAATACACACACACACACACACACACACACACACCCTTCATATACCCTGGACTTCTGCCAGTAAATGCTACCTTGCCATAACCTATGGCTCTGTTTCAGGCAGAGAGGGATTCACCCATCCTTCCTCAGTTAGTGTTCCACAAAGTGTGGTCCATTGGTTATCAGTATGGGATCATGAGAAACTTCTTTAAAAATTTGAAGACCCTGGCCCACCCTAGAAGGATGAAACCTGCATTTTTCCAATAGAGCAAAGAGACCCACAATCAAGTGAGCAGTGCTGCCCCATGAACTGAGAGCCCAGGCCGTCCACATTCCCAGTCCACCATTTTTACTAATGGCATTCTGGCATTGAGCCCTCAAAGATCTTCAAAGACGTGCAAGTAGAGAAGACATTCAATTTTCTGAGGTTCTATAGCCCTCACACAATGCCTTACTTCTTGCTTCCATCCCTGAATGTAGACTTCCCCATGCGTGGGTGGGAGCAACTGTCCTGCTTCATTTCTCCCTTTGGCCAAGGTTGCCCTGTACTGCCTCACAGGGCCTCAGAAGTCTCAGCTTCCTTTTCAGTCATCGAGGAAATGCAAAATTGCTGTAGCTATTGTAGGAACTCTTCCACTTTGCTCAATGCATAGTACATGATTCATTGTCACCTGAATAATTTTCCTTAGGTCTCACAACTGCTGAGAGCAGTAGCTTCTTCAGTAAATGACATTTGTTCCATCTTAAGGGCAAAAGGAATTCTCTAACTGGTGTTTTTAACTTTGCTTTATTACTTAGGAAATTTAGCATTGAATACACAGCCTACTTTTAATAATAAACTGTGTAGGTCATTATGGGATATATTTCTATGTACTGATTTGCTTTCTTTTTATCTGATTATGTAATACTAATACTTCATTTACTATGAGTTTTTAAATTCTAGGTATCTTTCTAGAAGAATTGAAAACATCATACTACGGCAATATATGTACACCTGTGTTCATAGCAGCACAGTTTGTAATAGCTAAGGATTGGAAATAACCCAGATGCCCATCAACTGCAGAATGGAGAAAAAAGGTGTGTGTGTTTTTTTCATACAGTAGAATACTGCTCAGCCACAGAGAAGGATAAATTGGATGCATTTCTAGGTAAATGGGTGCACTTTTTTTTTTTTTTTTGTCTTTTTGAGACAAAGTATCACTCTGAAGTTCAGGCTGGTTTTGAGCTCACTTTGTACCCCAGGCTGGTCTCGAACTCACAATGAGTTCCTGCCTCAGCCTCCTGAGTGCTGGGATTACAGGCTTGCGCCACCATGCCCAGCAGTGGGTGCACTTTGAGACCATATTTAGGTGAAATAGGTGGGACACGCATGTAAATATTGCATTGTCTCCCTGGTGTGAGAAACTGAAAGAGTAAACAAGGACAAAAATATAAAGCAGATGTGTGAGATAGGAAGAAATTGTTCAAAAGGAAAGAGGAACTAGGGATGGGAAAGGAGGAAAGAAAGGAAGAGAAAAAAATGAGAAAAGAAGGATAAAATGGAAACAAAACTTTAAATAATGAGGGGAGCAGGGGTTGAAGGGAGGGGAAGGGGTTGGGAAAAAGAGAGGAATCAAGATATGTCCTAAAAGGTAAAAATTTCCCAATTCATATATCTAAATTGTACCAATAAACAATAAAAAATCTGTGGAATGAAATCTTAATTGCTTTATATATACTTTAAGTAACTCCAAATCCTTTGGGAATAAATAAATAAATTCAATAACAAATAAAAACCATAACATGTAAAAATTCAAATTTTTTGTACTCAATGTGTTCTGCATATATTAATCATTGACTAAGTCTTTGCCAAATCAATGAGCAGTGAATTGTGGAAAGTGTGTAAAAAACTCGGGACATGTGTTATTTTAGTACAGGAGAAAAGTAGCCATATCTGCCTCGAAGCTTCTGCTTTGACAGGGCTCTTAGATTTCTCCCTGTCTCTTCCCCTTGGCTGTTTTATCGTCTGCTCTGTGCTAACCTGAATGGAACTCAGTTTCTTTGGCTGATCTCTGCAGACTCACTCTGTCATGTACTCATGTGTGGCAGATTTTAACATGGTTTGAGGAAGATGGGGACGATTTATTGGCAGAATCTCAAACCGTTTAACATCGATCAGTGCACTCTCCTGTCCTTAAATGCTCTTCTGCCACCTTGGCACTTTCTTCAACAGGTGCCAGCCTGTGAGCCAGCCCACCCCCCTTTCTCCCCCGAGTGGCCAGACAGCCTACAAAGTTAGTGTGTGGTGCTCTGAAGGATGCCCGCATCTGTAAGCATGGAGAATTTTAAGGTCATTAAATTTAAGATTGTCAACTTGCAGATCAATTGATCTTGCCTGAAAATGTCACGGTGGTCCAGATGTTTTTCTGATTTCCCTTTTATAACAAGTGCTTCCCTTTCCTACTTTCCAGAAGAAAGATACACCATATCCCACCCTGAATTTTACCGTAGTATCTTGCCCTGCAGTGTTAAAACCTTTACACAGAGGAATCCTCTGAAGTGGTGGTGTGAGCCCAAGACAGTGATGGGTGGTGGGTCTTTCTTATGTTTGGTGGTTTCCCAATTCCTGGCTAGTCATAAAACTGAAGGAGAACCTGATCAAGTTTTCACCTGATAGATAATTCAAAAATAAACTTTGAGAATACACAACTATCGTGTATTTTGGGCAGTATAACTCGAAGAGAATTCAACAACTGAGTGACATTGTTTTGCTAGAATGTCTTGATTATCATCTACTCATTTTTTTTTTTTTTTTTTTGGTTTTTCTCCGGTACCGGGAACCGAACTCACGACCTTGCGCTTGCCAGGCAGGCGCTTTTGCCGCTGAGCTAAGTCCCCAGCCCCTCATCTACTCATTTAAGAGAATAAGAGTTTTCAGCATTTTCATCTATAGAAAAGTCAGGATATATTTAATGTCACACTCTGTGTCATTTTAGCACTAAGTCATAATTGCTTATGGGTAAAGGAACTGGCTGGTAAGAGAATCAAGCAAAATCTATGAAGATAAATATTTCTAATATTTTTTAACCTTTAATGTAGTACATTCTATTATTACTTATTTTTCTTCTGTAATATGGTTACTTTACACTGGAGAACAAAAGTACTTTATGAATACTATTATTATTTCTACTACTGCTGCTGCTGCTGCTGCTGCTGCTGCTACTACTACTATTTCTTCTCCCCAGATGGTTCAACAAAGTCTTAAAAAGATCAAGGAATTTTTCTGAATTATTACAAGGGAAGAAAGAGGAAGAACTCTCAAGTCTTCATTCAGTGGTGATTAAAGAGTACTTTGTGATTATAGGTGTGAGATGAGGTAAATAACTTGAAGATCAGTATAGTATTTTATAATTTATTGAAATAGCCTGACAAATGACAAGATCTTTATTTCAACAGAGGCCTTTTAAAAAAGGCCTGATCAAATTTATCCCTGCTTAACAGTTCTGGTGGATCAATCAGTAAGCAATAAATGATGATAAAGCTGTTGCAAAGAGACCTAGGCTGCTTTTGCAAAAGTGAAGATGACCTGAAAGGTATACTGCTAGGTGAAAAGTTCAAGTTTCAGAACAATGTTTAAAGTATGATCCCGTTTGCATATGATCCTATTACGCTCATACATAGAAAATTTGGGGATTATAAGAAGTCATTTATCCTAAGTGATTATAAGGAGTCACTTAGGAAGCAGATTTGGGAGATGTAGGGGAATTAAGGGAAAGACAATTTCCCTTTAAATCCTTTTGTACTGTAAATATTTTTAAAAAATTTATAAGTGAGATCTAAAAGGGAACAGAATCCAGGTTAAAAAAAATATAAATCCATCTTGAAAGAACAGAAACAAATATCACTGATGGAGTGTTTGGCTACTTGATCTCCTCTACCTGGGCTCCCTTTTCTGCATTTCCTCTTGTACTTATTAACTTGCTTCTCAAAGCACAGTTCAACCTTGACCTCTTCTGTGACATTTCCCTCATCCTCAGAAGCAGAACCACTCACTTCTATTCTTGTTTACATGGCATTTTGAAAACGTTTCATTTTAAAATCAGTCTTGCTTTTTTTCTGTATTTCTTTCTTTCAGATAATTGTTCACCTTTATGGAACACAATGAGATGTTTCAGTACATTGAAACACTGTGTACTGATTACTTCCCAATATTTAAGCTATCATTCAAAACATGCATTATTTCCTTGAGGTAACAAAAATTAAAACCACCATAGGATTCGCCAATCCCACTACTATATACAGTATGTGAGATCATTTCACAAATATTTTGATGACAGTCTTTTTCATGTTATGTAATCAATATTTTTTCCTTTTTCTGTTTGCATTTAGTGAACAATGCCCATTTCCTTACGTTTTTAGTACTTGCCACTAGATATAACTTAGAAAGTCTCACAGCACCCTAAAACTATAGAATTAAATGTAATTTGGATGAACTGTGAGAATTCAAAATTTGTCCAATCATAAGAAACAACCTCAGTGTGAAACGTGCCACAACAGTTGTGTTTTTGTGGTGAATATGAATCGGAGCTCTTCTTGGTAATGCAGGCAAGGATCACCTTCCAGAACCTTGTATTTAGGGGTATAATTTATATCCAAATCAAATAAGCAAATACTTATTTATATATTTTGTAAAAAAAAAGCTTTGTACTTTGAAATAATTATAGATTCACAGGAAATTTCGATGTTACAGTGGTCACACCCTGCACAAATACAGAACACGCCACAGTCAGGAAAATGAAGTAACAGAAGAGGCTCCCACTGTTTGCACCACCTGCCCCTCCCTGCTGGAGCTCCAGTGCTGTGCGCAGGCCCACACTCCGGGAGCCCTGCAGCACTGCACACGCGACGTGCAGGAGGCAGGAGGGACGTGATGACACTACCCAGTTAGAGCCACACTGTTGCAAGGATATGTTTGCAGATTCAGACAATGCTTTCAATCTTGTCGAGGCCTCTGGTGACATCCTCCAGGATCAGATAGCTCAGGAGCCAGCAGCTGTGATGTCCTGGAGGAACAACAAATATTGGCTCCGTGATGGTCCCATCTAGACAGTGGGAAACTGTCTTTGAGAAGGTAGGACTGGAAAGGGTGCTGATGCCATCTCTACTTCTCTCCCCCAGACATGATTCATATGCTACAAAATTCACTCTTTTGCACACCAAAACTCAGTGGCTTTTAATATATTCTCAGAGATGTGCAGTGATTACCACTGTCTAATCTTGAGTCTATTTTCCCCCAAAAGGAAGCCCATACCCATTATCAATCGATTGCCATGCCCCTCTGCTTCCAACCCCTGATAAAGTTGTATCCCCATGGATTTATATATTCTGAACATTTAATATAAATAGAATCATGATACATGATCTTTAGTGTCTGCCTTCTGTCATTCAGCGTGTTTTTTTGAGGTTCTTTCATATTGTAAAATCTATTGGTCCTTCATTTCTTCTACCGGTCCTTCAATAACATTCCACAGTATGTGTATGTCACAATTGGTTGGTCATTGATCATTTGATAGACATTCAGGTTATTTCCACATTTTGACTATAGGAATAATGCCGCTATTAACACTTATGAACAAGTTTTCCACATGTCATTGACACCTCATTTCAGGGGAACCATACAGATGGCTACAAAGACTCATTCTACTTTGTCTGGCTAGTCCAGAAGCCAAGAGCATTGGGAATAAGAAATAGAAAAATCTCTGTTTACTTATGTATGCATTCGGGATGTAAAGAGAAAATATTTGCCCGTCTCATCTATATAATTTGAAATCACCTTTAGAAATTTAGTTCAACGGTGTTGCCAGTTGATTACGTCTTTGTTGTCATAGCTGTGTCAAAGCTGTATTTCAGAAATGTTCCCCATATATAAAATTCTTATCATTTGATATCAACCTATTCACTAACCTAGAGGTTCCCAAACTGAGTGCCGAGATGCCTTTGGGTACTGTCTAATAATTACCAGAATGTGGCAAGATATTTAAAATTTTTGACTTCAGAGTACTCAAAATGAGCTCCTCCTACCTAAGGGTAGACTCCCGTTCAGTATTAGATAGTGATACATCCTGTTGAAGTAATATTATTTCGAAGCTGGGATTTTGATAATAGCTCTGAAGAACCAGTACTGCAAGAGAATCTATGTGGACCTGGCAGTGAGAAGGCGGTGTCTGTTGTGACTCAGACGTCTGAGAAGTTAGGACCCAATGGGCATCCGTCTTCAAAACAAGTCGTTATGGCTATTGCATAAGGAAATAAAATTTTTTTCTATTTTGGAATTTAAAATTTATTCAAGCCTAACTGCTTAATCAATGAAAAATTTAGGCATTTCATTTGACTCCTCTGAACAAATTACTGAGGTTGCAATACATTAAGAACTTTGGGAAACTTTGCTCTTCTCACATTCAAAAATATTTATAATACTGCCACACTGAGCCATAACTGCTAAAACAAATCATATCCTTCCATGAATCCACATCCTTGCATGCCCTTCTTGAGAGTTCTCTTCTTCTCTAGAAGACTCAAACACCCCCTTTTCCAGGAAGCTTTTTTGGACCTTCTCAGTTATAATTGGTTTCTGAATCTTAAGTATTCTCACAACATCCGATCGTTTTTGTGCTCTCCATTCCCTACTCTGCGCTGTGATTTATCCAGATTCCTCCATTTCTCCCACTGTAATTCCATAACCACGGAGCCACACCACAGCACTTTCGTATCCCCAGGCCTGGGGCTGGCCCATTGTGCTCGACTGAGTAACTGAGGGTATGAACTGAATGATAGCGCAAGCTGTCTGTAGACTTCCTACCGTCTCTCCTTTAGGATTTACTTTTTCTACAGGAAGTAATTTACTATGGTAATATTGGAAAACATTGCAAATAGTCATGATCCCAGCACTAATAAGGCAATATAATCAACCAGAGAGGCCATTTGAATACAAATTGTGACCATTTCAAAGATAATTTCCTGACCATCTCAAAATACAGAAAAGTTGTGCCAATCCAAGATCTCCATTTTAAATGATAGAGTTCACTTCAAGTTCAGCCTGAATTGGGTTTAAATGAAGTGAAATTGATAGCAGATGAAAGCTCAACAGGTTCCAGAATAATTGTATGCTTGTTATGATGTTCTCACTAATTGGAGCACCAGCTCAATGAACCTTGGCTTCTGGAACCACTCCTGGGGTAACTAGCAGACACATCTGTTTGGTACCAATCTGCATATTTGCTCATTTGCCAAAAATGTAAAACTGAATTAGTTTCAGTTCACTCAATCACTCCCAAGCTGAAGAATCAGAGGAATCTCTCATGGTGCTTCCCCGTCCTCAGAGAAAGTCACAATTCTTCTGTAAGGGAACGTTCTGGAAAGGAGATTTCAAAGCACAGTGTTGAGAATGAGGATGTGCAGGGAAGGGTGCTGCTCTGATGAGCATGTGTCGCTCTCGCGTGTGAAAATAGGAGCCAGTGCTCACACCAGAGAGAAAAGTAGTAATAAGAAGCTCTGTAGAAACTCTAATGTTCAAGTCGTGCACAGATTGTATTTTCTTAAACGCAGTCATCTTTAACTCACATTTCACTCCCTTTGGCAGTGTGTGCAGTAATTGATAAGCATTTTTGACAGAGTTTCCAAAGCTGTACTTCTAATGGAATTAAAGATTAACCTTCAATCCCAGTGGTACTCCCTCTAAAATAACTTCAGTCATAGTACTTTAATGCCATGTTTGTCTTATTTTATTATGGTTCTTAAATTGTAGTAATCCTCTCATCCTCTAGACTTCGCATAAAATTATTTCATATTTATATTGTATTTGGAGGATTCAGGTTATTTTCAAATATTTTCCAAAAAAAAAAAAAAAGATCAGTCCATGATGCAGAGATGAATTCTGCTAAGAAGAAAGGCTTCACTTCCTCTTTGAAACATCATTTGAAACAATGGCTCAGTGTTCCTCTTGGTTAATATTTATGTCATCTTTATTTAAGAGCATCAGACACACTGAGTGACTGAGTTTTCTTTTTGGATAGAATTCATTTATGGGAAATGTCATCACCCTGCTACCTGCTACCTTGGATTTACCAGCCTTGGCAGGTGCTGGAATCTCCTATCTTGACAAGGCTCCTGACTGTGTCCTTGAACTGGCATTCATCTATCAAGTATTGATTGGACCCTTAAAATATGCAGACGTGTTACTAGGTACTGACTTTTTAGCACAGTGCACCTCTCTTATCCCTGCCCTGAGTTCACAGTTTAATGGGAAATAGAAGCAACTTAACCAGTAAAAGTCAGGATGGCCATACAATGATGATATACTAGAAATGAAATTCTGGGAAGGAAATAACTTCTAGAGACAAGGGTGGTGCTGGTAGTCAGGGAAGGCTTTTCTCAAAAGGTATCACTTGAGACGATGTGAATGAGAAGGTGCCGGTTGGCCTTGATGGGACTCGGAGACAGCACTACAGGTAGAGGGAACTTGAAGTGCAATTCTCCGGATTATGGAGCAGTGTGAACTGACCCCTACCTCTCGCCTCAGCTCTGCACTAGTAAGGAAGAGGAGGAGAAGTGCTTTCTTACCTGGTTTTCTTTCACCTTTCACATATGTAAATTGACTAAAGACTCCATTTGACAGGTCCCTTTGTGCATCCAAAGAGCCAGACTTACTCTGTACCTGGAAGGTAAAAGTCTTAAAGAATTGCATGAGCTATGGGTTAGATCCATGAAAACTAAAAACTGGGCACTTTTCCAGAAGTCCATTAGGGTAAGGTCTGTGTTTCATCAGTGAATCCTGCAAAACTTATAGACCTCTAGGACATCTCTGGTTCTCCATTCTGTGAGGTCTACTTATATGTCCACCTAGTTTTATGCCGTCATCTGGTTTGCCCCCATGTAGGCAGGTGTCTGACGTGTTGCTAGTCTCTTGAATTCTTCTTAGGTTACAGGAGATCTAAGGGAAGGCAGACTCACCGTTCATGCTGTGTTCTTAGCACGTGGCCTGCAGGGCGTCTCCATAGCCGTGGGGACCTCCTTCGTCCTGGATTTTTCTACTCAAAAAGGATATGGCCATTTAGAGGAGACAGAATGAGCACCAATGGTGGTAACGCATGTGGATGATATGCTGCTCTCTTCCGGGGGTAAGAAAGCAAGAACAAACACAGGATAACTTTGCCTGTTGGAAGGAGGGCTGGTGAAAGGGCTGGCAATACTTTCCTTGTGAGCCTGGAGAATTGCCACTGTTGTGCAAGACTCAGCCCAAACGATTTCCTAGGAAATGTTGCCTAATCACACTTGATTCTGAGCCTCAAGGCTTCCATGGAATTACCCAGCCTCTGTGAACTCACAGTATTTCCTCCTTGCCCACCCCAGTAAACTGGAGCGTATCTGACCATAAACACATGTCCTTATTTGGATAGTGAACTTGCCTGTGTTTTGTTCATTTAGCTATCTCCATAGTACCTGCTCAAAAATTCTTGTAAATGGGTGAATGAATGAATGTGTGGTAGATGGATGGATAAATAGCTGATGTGTAATAAATAGAGCTCTACCAAAATCAGATCCAAAGTGCTAAACGCAGGCTAGTAGTGGTGATAGCAGACTTCTGACACACTGTGACACCTGCAGGGGGAAGAGGAGGAGAAGAGACGGGGAGACTTTCACAGCAGAAGCCCTGACAACAAAGAAATAAACTATCACCCACTTAGGACTGCTAATCTTCCATCCATTTTATTTTCTCCTCCTTTGGGAAATAAAAGGCAGAAGGTAGAGTGACTAAGGTCTTTTGATGAAATTATCTCATTACTTAATGGGTTAGCCTGCATATTTTTTGTTGCTGTAACATCTGTCCAAAATGTGTGCTTCAGCCTCTTTGAGCTGGTGACTTAGTAGGTACAATGTTCTGAGCAAAATAGAATCTCTTTTTGAAGGTTGAAGCTATTGTAATGCCCAGAGGCCATGATCACGTCCGTACTTCTGCTCTGGTTTCTCTAGGAAAATGCATACAAAATACAGCCAAGTCTGTACTGACCCCAGGGCATGACTAGCACAGTCAGTCTTTGAATAAATCTTAAAATAATTTGGTTTCCTTATGACCCATGCTTTTGCCCCAAAGTCATAAGCGATAAAGAATTCTGATAGGTTTATGTATCTGGTTAATCAAGGCTTACTGTCTGCTTTAAACTTGGTGTCAAGTGACACCCAGTGATCATTCTTTGGAGCACCACGGGTGGCAAAGAAATCAGATTCATCACCAAGTGACAGCTGCACTCACAGCCCAGAAGAGAGTCGATTCATAATCCTCTCAGTTTTATTTATTTTGTTATCCCCATCAGGGAGTCTTCCAGGCTGACGCCATTAGTAGGCAGGGTATGACCTTCCTCGCTACTATAATATTTTCTCCGTCAGTGTGCTTAATAACAGTTTCAGGAAAATGAATACAGAGGGACCACGAAGTATAAGCCCTGCTTTTCTAGAACGTTTTTTGGTGACAACTGGACGATGAATGCTGATGAGTATTGACTGCTTCCTTAATCAAGCCTCATGTTTGGGGGGTGGGTGTGTTTTGCAGCTGCTGTCTAGACTACTCTTTCTGTCACTAAAGCCATCAAAATGATCGCAAATAATCAGAGAAAAAAATTGAAAATGCTATCACATGGATTAACTTTATCTATTTAAGGTAGTACTGACAGTGTGGCTTAACAAAACACCCCTGGGACACATTGCACGTTAATTGTGTATCAGTGGCAACAGCTGCAAAGGGTCTCTGCAATGTCACGCAACTCACAGATGTGGACATGTTCTTGTGAATTGAATTATAGTGAAACATTTGTTTTGAAAATGCAGCATGTAGTGAAAATGGGCTTCATTTGATACTCATTATTTTTTATTTTACGGAAAAATATTGAAAAAAATTTCATAAAAAATAATAGAGTAACAACACATTGAGTTTTGTTATCTTTAAAGTAGTTAACCAGTGTACAACATACAGGCTTATAAAATTCTCCAAATAATATTAGCACAAATCTTTCTTTTCAATGAACTGAGAGGAGCTAGTAGTGTAACTATCCGGTATTTTGGTTTTTTTCCTTTTTCCCTTCCTTCCCTTCCCCTTTCCCCCATCTTGGCTGCTTTTTCCTTTTGAACAATTCCTTCCAATTTCACAGTATCTATTGTACATTTTAGATCTTATTTACCCTTTCAGTTCTTTATACCAGGGAGACAATATGGTATTTACACATGTGAGTCTGATTAATTTCAGTTACTAGTATGGTCTCGAGTTGTATCCATTTACATATAAAAGTCTCAAGTTTATCCTTCTCTACGGCTGATTACTCATTATTTTTGATACTGTCCGTATCTGAAGACAAAGGGTCCTGCCTCAAGTGTTTAATGACTGGGGATTGTGGTAGGTTATTAGCCATTCTAAATTTCACAACCTGCCTCAAATCGTTGTTCTTGGGGTGATAAAGCTGGAGAGGAAGTTTGTCACGGGCTAGAAAGCTAGCCTTCGTGTCTCATTGACTAACACTAGATAAACTGCCTAAATTTTGGAGTTCAATTTTCCTTATTTATTAAATATGAAGACCAATATAGTTCTCACAGGACTCTTATGAAGAATGATGCAAGTCAAATTCCTTAACTCAATCAGTAAGTACTAAGTAATGAAAATGATGTGAAAGTACTCTGTCAATAGTAGTTATTATTAATGACAAAATTTAGCAAGCAAAGGACTTGTTTTCCTACTGTGAACAGCTGTGAAACTAGATACAAAATATCAGGCAAGTCTTTTCAGGCATGGATAATAGACAGCACTACGTGCTATCCAATATTTAAAAACTGCGGCTTAACATGTTTTGTTCAATTTCTAGTTTGAGGCAGAAGGGTAAATCCAGTCCATGTTGTTCTATGTGGCTCCAAATGGAGTTCTGCCTGTGGTTTTTAGTGGGTTAAGAGTGGACCAACTAAATGATAATAATAATAGGTGTAGTTTAAAAGTGAATGGAGGAATAAAATGGAATACTAAAAGGTGTTTGATTTAACCAAGTGAAAATAGGAGAAGATAAACAGGAAAAAAGATGAAACAATAGAAAATAAGTAAAAAGTTGATGAATTAAAGCTCAACCATTTTCATAGTTGTATTAGATGTAAATGGACCAATATTCCACTGAAAGACAAAATGGATGGAAGCCAGAGTAGAGTAGTCATGACAATGCTCTACCACCCACTTCAAGGAAGTATTTTTTGCCCTGATCAGCAGACATGATTGCACTCAGGCTACAGAAAATCACCTTACCTGAAGCATTCTCTTCACAGTGTGGTCCATGTCCACTTACTGCAGATCCTTAAAGACTCGGCGATGTCAGTGCAGTGTGGGATAACTTTGACCAGCTGTGTATGTTCCTCAGTCCCCCTTAGGGTAGATTAAGGTTTTTGGAGAACCTAACCTATAACAAATATTTAATGATATTCTGTCCATGAAGAGGGCTTTTAAATGTAAAGATGCAGATTAGAAGTAAAAGAATAATAAAAATACACCATGCAATGAACAAATTTAAGAAAACTGATATGACAGTAGTCATACCAGACAAGATAGAATTCAAGACCAAAAAGGTTACCTAAGAAAAAGAGATCTATTTTAAATGAAAAATAGGTGAATCAAATAGGAAATCACAAACATTCTAAATAAGTGAGCATCGAATAATAATGTTTCAAAATATGTGAGGAAAACTGATGTAAGGAAGCAATGGACATCTCCACAATCATACGGTAGTTGGAGAGCTTAACATTGCATTCTGGAAGAATGGGGAAAAATACCAGTAAGAATTTAAAAGATCTGAAAGCAATATTAATCAATTTGCCCAAATTTTTATTTATATAACACTTTAACAACAGCAAAGGGCTGGGGATATATCTCAGTGGCACAGCACCTGCCTGGCAAGTGCAAGGTTCTGACAAGTGCAAATTTGATTCCTGGTACCAAAAAGAAAACCAAAAAACAACAAAACAGCAAAATAAATTTTTTTCAAGTGTTCATGGAGTGTTTCCTAAGATATATGCTAATATAAAATACAGTATTAAAAGACTGAAATCTTGCAGAGTATATATTTTGACTACAACAGAATTTAATTGTAAATCAATGACAATATGATATTTTCAGAATTTCTAAGTATTTGGAAATTTAATAGCACAATTCTAAATAACTTAGTAGTAAGGAAGAAATCACAGGGGAAATAAAAGAATATTTTTAGGTAAATGATGAAACACACATTGCCAAATTTATTTGATGTGACTAAAGCAATAGTTACAGGGAAATTGAGAAACTGAAAGAGTAAATATGGACCAAAATATACAATAGATATTGTGAAATGGGAAGAAATTGTTAAAAAGGAAAGGGAAACTAGCATGGAGGACAGGGGAAAGGAAAGAAAGGAAAAGGAAAAGGAACAAAAACAAAAAATAAAAAAGGATAAAATGGAAACAAAGCTTTATAAATAAGGAAGAGAAATGGGTCAAAGGGAGGAGTAAGGGTTGGATGAAAAGAGGAATCAAATATATCATGTACGGGTACAAATTCCCTATGATGAATTTGATCGTTATGTATATCTAAAATGTACTAATATACTAATTAAAAAACAACAAAGATCTAAAACCAGTCACTAAATTACAGAAAACAAAACACATAAATTTGACAAATCAATAAATTCTGTGAAAAGATTAATAAAATTGATATGCTCCAATCAAAACTTACAAGGAAAAGAGAGGAAGCACAAACCAACCAGAAATAGGAATTAAAGATAGGGTATTAGTGTGGAGCACACAGATATTAACTGGATGCTGTTTGTGTCCCCTCCAAATTCACATTGCAATTTAATGCCTAATTCAACTATATTAAGAGATGAGGCTTTTAGATGACTATTAGGCTCCAGGGGCTCTGCCCTTGTGAACAGATTAGTGTCTTATAAAATAGCTCAAGGTGGAAAACTTGCCACTTCTGTCCCCTCTGCCAAGCCAAGACGTAGTGTTCTTCTCCTTTGCAGGATACAACAGTAAGGTGCCATATTGGAAACAGAGAGTAGATCTTGTCAGACTACTGAACCTGCTAGACAACTGAATTTATGAATCTCTAGCACTGTGAGAAATAAATTTCTATTTATAAATTATTTGATCTCAGTTTCTTATAGCAGTACAAATAGATTAAGACATTGGCGAATGAGGAGATATTTTTAAAAACATTTTAACTTACATAAAATAGATCTGAAAGACACAAAATATCAAAGCTTATAAAGAAAGAATAGAAAAGGTAGTAAATAGCTTTGTAGATACTAAATACATTGAGTCATAATCACAATCCTCTCTCAAGGAAAATTTCAGGCCCTGTGCCTTTACTGGTGAAATCAATTAACTGATAAACTTGAAATAAAAATATCAAGTTACACAAATTCTTAAAAAGAAAACACATCCTAACTCATCTTATAAGCCAGTATAAATTTGATGCTGACCCAGAGCTGCAGTGACTGGCAGAAAGAGGGTCCAAGATGGACTCCTACTTCCACCATTGGGACTCAGGGATCAGAGATGGTAGGAACGCCATCAACACAGTAGGATCCCAGCTAGAGCACATACAGTGCACATACAGTGGCAGGACTAGTGGTGCAGAAAAGTCTGAAGCAACAGTCACAATACAAGCTGGAAGGTGGTGAGCTAGGTGACTTAGCTTTGTGCTTGGGGACAAAGGACACATGGAATAGAAGTGGGCAGGTAGGACTACACCCTTTTTCTTTCTTCTCCTTTTTTTCTTTTTTAAACAGCTGGGGAGAACTCCAGCCACAGAAAACTAAATCCATCCCCCAAATCTGGGACAAAGATCAGATCCAAACCCAGCACAAATCCACCTGAAATTGGCTAGAGTATACATTCTGGGATCAGACTTGGACCTACCACAGAACTGTAGACACTAGAGGAATCTCATTACTTTTTTCTCTGTCTGATGGATTTTCCTCTTGGTAGTCGGCTGGGTTAGTGTGTTTTGTTTTGTTTTTTGTTTGTTTCTTTTTTTCCCTTTTTCTTTTTTCTTTTTTCTTTTTCTTTCTGGTCTGTGTTGCCCTGTTTTGCCTTTCTTTCTGTATACTTGTTGTTTTTCTCCATGTGGATGGTTATTTGTTTCCTTTTCTTCCTCTCTTTTTGTTTTCTTTCTCTTTTCTACCTTCTTTTCTCTCTCATTCATGATTTAGATCTCTAAACCTTCTCTTTGTATTATTTACTCATCCTTTTCTTCCCTTTAATTATCTAGTTGATTTTATGAGACTTGTGTGAGTAAATATTGTCTCTCCTCTTTCTGGTTCACTTCAATACTCCTAGGCTTTCTCCTTCAATTCCTCCCTCTTGCATTATACAATTACCCAAAACTTGGATGATCATCCTAAGTCCACCAAACTTGCTCCTACTATATTTAACCTCATTTACCTCCTGATCCTACCCCCTACTCCTTTTAGTTCTCACCATAACGGGGTAAAATCACTCTACTTAATGGAGAAACATTGCATTCAAGTTCCTAGTATAAGTTGGATTATATTATATAACTATAGAACTTGCTCCTACAGTTAAAGTTACTGGGGTAATAGTTGCCAGTTTGTCAGTAGCCAGGCTGTGCTTAAGTCTATTGCTATTGCTAACTGTAATACTTTAACTAGGATGACATAGCTATCATAATCAGTTTTTCACGCCTTTATGAAAACACTGTAATTACAAGAAGTCATAACCGTCAGCAAAGTCCAATACCAAAAAACGGGCCTTCAGTCAAATACATAGCAACTCTGTACTGTTAATATATTGGAAAAATAGATTCTTGAGATAGACATACAGACCAAAAACCACCTATATCTAGAAGACATCCCTGAGGAACAGACATCTGTAGAAAAGCCTCAACACCAGGGATAAAGCTATGTAACATAAAAAGTCTACAAGCATCAACACAGAAAACAAAATAAAATAAAAATAGAAAACGGCTGAAGGAAGAACAAAATGCAACCCCAAATTCCCAGCCCACCCAGCACAAGTCCAGAGCACAAGGACATAGAGGAAATTAGAAGCCAACTGCTGGAACTCTCTGAAATGATAGCAGCAGAAGGGAAAAAATGAATGTAAGAGGCCATAGAAAAAATAATATCTAAGGTGCAAAAGGAAATGACAATCAAAATGAAAGACAACAAAGCAAAGACATAAAAAATAGAGAAGCTTAGGAAAATGATGGAAACCATGAATGCCAAACATAGACAAGAAATGGAATCAATGAAACAGATCCAAACAGAAATCTAATAGATTAAAAATTTCATTGAAGGTATGCACAACAGATTGAATGAAGGTGAGGATAGAATATTAGACCTAGAAGACAAGAATTTGACTAGTGACCAGGAAAAGAAAGATATTTTTAAAATAGTAAGAAAACATGAAAAATCAACCCAACAGCTACAAGATGAAGCAAAGAGAAACAACAGAAGATTGATTGGAGTTAATGACAAATCTAAAGACGGTGCAAAAGCCATTAAAAGCCTCTTCACAAAGGTAATGGCAGAAAATTCCCAAACATGGATAAAGAATTTGACATACAATAAGTGAAACATATAGAACTCCAAATAGCCATGGCCCAAATAAATCTATACCAAGGCATATAATAATCAAGATTCCAGAAATTCAACACAAAAACAAAATATTAAAAGCATCTAGAGAAAAGAAACAAATCACCTATAAAGGAAAGCCCATCAGAATCACAGTAGATTTCTCAACACAAATCCTCAAATCAAGGAGAGCTTGAGGTGAGATATTTCAAATCCTAAAAGCAAACAATCTTCATCCCAGATTGATGTACCCCACAAAGCTGTCTTTCAAAACTAACAGAGAAAGAAGACACTTCCATGGCAAAGAACAGCTGAAGAAACTCATGACCACCAAACCAGCTCCACAGAATGCTCTGAAGGATCTATTAGAAAGAGAAACAAAAACCACAAACACCAATAAAAAGGAGACACCAAGCAGTGCAAGCGAGTAAACAGAGGAGAAAGACAGAGAACCAACAACAGGAAAATAACATGAAAAAGATAAGCCAATACATACCATTTATAACCATTGATGTAAATGGTCAAGGAGCAAGATCCAACATGCTGCATTCAAGAAATACATTTAGGATCGGGGATATAGCTCAGCAACATAGTGCCTGCCTGCCAAGTATGAGATCCTCAGTTCAATTCCCAGTACCAAAAAAAAAAAAGAAAAGAAAGCAACACATTTAACCCAAACAGAAATTCAACACAAGAACAAAATATTAAAAGCAGCTACAGGAAAGAAAAAAATCATCTAAGACTAAAAGTCAAAGGATGGAAAACAATTCTCTATGCCACAGGAACCCAGAAAAATATCAGGGGTATCTATCCTATTTGCAGACAATGTAAACTTTAAGCCAAAACTGGTCAACAGAGACAAGAAAGATCACTACATACTTGTTAAGAGAAAATTCCAAGAAGAAGTAACAACCACAAATATATATCCGCCAAACACCGGTGCACCCAACTACATAAAACAAATAATAACAGATATGAAAAACCAAGTAAACACTAACACAGTTGTAGTGGGGGAACTTAATACCCCATTCTCACAAATAGATAGATCACCTAGACAAAAAAATCAACAAAGAAATATCAGAATTAAACCAAGCCTGTGAACAAATAGACTTGGTAGATGTCTATAGTGTGTTCCACCCCAAAACATCAGAATACACATTCTTCTCAGTTGCACATGGGTTATTCAGCAAAATAGAGACCACATACTAGCCCACAAAACATGATTAAGTAAATGTAGAGGAACTGAAATTATTCCATGTGTACATACCAGAACTTATGGGATGCAATGAAATCAGTTGTATGAGGGAAATTTATAGTGATAAGCTCTCACATCAGGAAGACAGAATGAGTTCAAACAAACAACCTAATGTTACACCTCAAGCTTCTAGAAAAAGAAGAAAAAATAAAACCCAAAGCTCATAGGAAGAAATTATAAATGTAAGAACAGAAATTAATGCAAAAGAGACTAAGAAAATAATACAAAAAATCAATGAATTAAAAAGTTGGTTCTTTGAAAGAATTAATAAAATTGATAAATCATTAGCTAACCTCAAGAAAAAAAAGGAAAGAAAAAACACAAATTCAAGCAATTAGGAATGAAAAGGGGGAAATCACAATGGATCCTACAGAAATTCAGAAGATCATCAATACCTACATGAGAACCTATATTCTAATAAGATGAAAAACACAGAAATGAACAGATTCCTAGACACAGTCAATTTGCCAAAACTATATCAAGAAGATAGAAAAATTCTAAATAAACCTATATCAGCTGATGAAATTGAAAATGTAATTAAAAATTTAGTAACAAAGAAAGGCCCTGGCCCTGACAAATTCACTGATGAATTATTCAAGAAATTTAGAGAAGAACTAATTCCACTAATGCTGAAAATCTTTAAGGAAATTGAAAGGGAAGCAGTACTTTTAAAATCATTTCTGGAGGCAAGTATTACCCTGATTCCAAAACCCGAGAAGAACCCAATCAAAAAAGAAAACTATAGGCCAATCTCCCTAATGAACTTACATGCAGAAATCCTCAATAAGATACTGGCAAACAGAATGCAGCAAATAATCAAGAAATTATGCATCAGGATCAAGTAGGATTCATCCCAGGGATGCAGAGATGGTTCAATATATGCAAATCAATAAAGGTAATAATATACCATATGGACAGAACCAAAGACAAAAATCACGTGATCATCTCAATAGATGCAGAAAAAGCATTTGACAAAGTTCAACACCCATTCATGATAAAACCCTACAGAAAATTGGAATAGATGCTCTTTATTTTAATCTGATAAAAGTCATCTATGAAAAACCAACAGCCAACATCATACTAAATCCTCAAAAACTGAAAGCTTTCACTTTAAAATCAGGAACAAGACAAGGATGTCCACTATCACCTCTCCTACTCAACATAATCCTGGAGACTTTAACCAGAACACTTACACAAGAGAAAGAAATAAAAGGAATAATGGGGGCTGGTTGTGGTGGTGCATGCCCGTAACCCCAGCACTCAGGAGGCTGAGGCAAGAGGATGGTTGTGAGTTTGAGACCAGCTTGGGCTACAAAGTGAGCTCAAGGCTAGCCTGAACTGCATGGTGAGACCTTGTCCCAAAAAAAAAAAAAAAAAAGGAATAATGATAGGAAAGAATGAAGTTATC
Source organism: Chinchilla lanigera (assembly GCF_000276665.1). Taxonomy (NCBI): domain Eukaryota; kingdom Metazoa; phylum Chordata; class Mammalia; order Rodentia; family Chinchillidae; genus Chinchilla; species Chinchilla lanigera. The sequence continues at coordinate 14,766,476 of NW_004955454.1, read as the reverse complement.
AGTATTCACAAATGACATGATATTCTACATAGAAGACTACAAAAACTCCTCCCAAAGAATTGTAGATTTATTACCCAAATTTAGTACTGTAGCTAGAAACAAAGTCAACACTCAAAAATCAATAGCATTCTTATAAACAAGCAACAAACACACACAGAGAGATATTAGGGAAACCACACCCTTTATAATAGCATCCAAAAACTGAAATACTTAGGAATCAATCTAGCGAAATAAATGAAAGATCTCTACATTGAAAACTACAGTACTCTGAAAAAGGAGGTTGAAGATGATATCAGAACATGTAAAGCCATCCCTTGCTCATGGATAGGAAGAAACAACATAGTGAAAATGGCCATACTACCAAAATTGTTATACAGATTTAATGCAATCCCAATCAAAATATCATTAGCATACTTCACAGAACTAAGGAAAACTTTTCTAATATTCTTTTGGAATGAGAAAAGACCTAGAATAACAAAGGTAATCCTGGGCAACAAAGACAAGGCAGGAGGCATTACAATCCCTGAGTTGAAATTATACTACAAAGCTACTGTGATGAAATCAGCATGGTACTGGCAGAAAAAGACCTGAGGATCAGTGGAGCAGATTAGAAGATGCAGACACAACTATTAACACACTTAGTCCTCTTATCTTTGACAAAGGGGCCAAACATGTTCACTGGAAGGAAGATAGCCTCTTTAACAAATGGTGCTGGAAAGATTGGCCTACCACATGCTGAAGACTAAAACTAGACCCATATCTGTCACCGTGCGCTAAATTAAAGTCCAAGTGGATAAAAGAGGAGCTAAATATTAAAACAGAAACACTAAATCTACTAGAAGAGAAAGTAGGTAGAAATCTTGAAGACATAGGTATAGGTAGAATTAATGAATAAAACCCAGACTGTGTGAGGAATACTACCAAGAATCGACAAATGGGATCTCACCTTATTCAAAAGGTTTTTCACAGCAAAAGAAATCACAAAAAAGTGAAAGGACAACTCATAGAGTGGGAAAAAATTGTAGACAGTTGTCCTCCAGACAAAGAACTTATATCTAGAACATATAAAGAATTGAAAAAATCAGGTCCCAAAATTCAAAGACCCATGCCAAAAATGGGCATCTGAAATAAATACACACTTTTCAGATGAAGAAATCCAAATGGCAAATGAATATATGACACAATGTTCAACAGCATTGGTTATTTGAGAGATACAAATTAAAACAACACTGAGATTCCATCTAGATCCAGAAAGAATAGCTATCATCAAGAAATCAACCAATGACAAATATTGGTGGGGTGTGGAGTAAAAGGATCCAGTGTCCACTGTTGGTAGGAGTATAGTCTGGTGCAACCACTATGGAAATCAGGGAGAAGAGTTCTTTGACAATTAGGATTAGAAGTCCCATTTGGTCCAGCTATTCCCCTTCTGGGTATCTTCTCAGAAGAATTAAGAATGTCATACCATAGTGATATATGTGCACCCACGTTTACAGGAGCAGAATTTGTAATAGTTAAATCTTGGAAACAACCCAGATGCCTATCAACCAAGAAATGGATAAAAAAAGATGCATTTTTAAATATAATGTAATACTACTGAGCCATAAAGATAAACTTGAGACTTTTATAGTGAAATGGATGCAACTTGAGACCATACTTATAAGTGAAATAAATCAGACCCACATGTGTAAACATTGTAGCATCTCACTAGTGCAAGAAAATGAAAGAGTAAATCAGTTCTAAAATGTACAATGATATTGTGAATAGGGATGAAAGTGTTCAAAAGAAAAGAAAAACTGTGATGGGAAAAAGATGAAAAGAAGGAAGGGAAAAGGAAAAGAATATGTATATATACTCAAAATAGTTACAATAGTTATGATATAGCTGGTTTCTTTTGGTTCACTGAGGGGAAAGTTTTGTGCTGTATTTTTTTGGGCTATGTTTCATGCTTACATCTTGTACTCTGAACAACTACTGTGAATATAACAATACCCAATGTGTTGGTTATAGTTACTGTCCTACTACCCCGTTTTGAAACTCTGTTTTATTGTTATTTTTACTTTTTTCTGTTTAAAATAAAATAAAAAAACAATGCTAAATCTGATAGAGGTATTACACAAAAAAATTACGCATAATATTCTCCATAAACTTAAATGCAAAAAATTCTTTGTAAAATTACAACAAGCCTGCTCTGGCAGTACATAAAAATGGTAATGCACTATGAAGGTCGTTTGCCCTAGGAATGGAAGGGAGATTCAAAATTCAAAAATGTCAACCAACTTAATTTATTATATTAATAGAATGAAACAAACACCATATGATCATGTTAAGAGATACTAAGAGATGCAGAAAAAATACTTGACAAATTTCAGCATCCACACATGAAAAAGTTGTCAGCCATATAGGGACAGAGAAGATACTTCTCAACTTACAGCTATGATAATATTAATGGTACAATATTGAACATTTCTCCCTAAGAAAGAGTCTTAGTTACCTTTTCACCACTGGGACACAGTACTCAACACCCGCAACTTAAGGAAGGAAAGGTTTACTTTGGCTCACAATTTGTAGAAATCCATAGTCAGCTGGCTCCAAGGCAGAGTGGCATGGTAGAGGGGAGTGTCAAGGAGAAAGAGCTGAAGGCATGGCCGCAGGAAGCAGAGTGAGATCAAGGGAGGAGGGAGGAAGATACACCCACCCTTCCGGGCCACCCCCTGCTGACTGATCTCCTCCCACCAGGCTTCACTGCCCAAATCACATTTAGCTACAAACTTATCTACTGATGAATATCATGCTTCTATGATCCACTCACCCCCTCAAAGCACATGAGGCTTTGGACCAGATATAAACCATAACAGAATAGGAGCAAGATGAGGATATCCACTCTCATCATTTCTACTCAGTGCTGTTGGAAGTAAGGCTGGTGAAAGAAGAGAAGGAAAAAAATCAGACAGAGTCTAAATTAAAAGGTAATGAGTGTGGTGCCACATACCTGTACTTCTAGCACTCTGGGAGGCTGAAGCAGGAGGACTACATGTTTGAGCCCAGCCTGGGCAACTTAGAAACTTAGTGAGACCCTGTCTCAAAATAAAAAATTAAAAACAGGCTGGAGATGCAGGTCAGTGCAGAGGTCCTGGGTTCATTCCCCAGTACCACACATATACATACCCGTACAGAAACACACACCCATAAAATAGTAACACTGTCTTTACAAATAACACAACTGCTTGGATGCATTTAAAAAATAAGCAACCCTAAGTGGGAGAGAGTGAAATTTAAGATTTAATAAGTGAATTTAACAAGGTCATAGGACTCAGTTGCATTATTTCTATATACTGACACTAGTAGGTAAATAGAAAAGGTGCATATACTAAAATACCAAAGCCCCAGAAATTATTTAAGAATGAATTGATAGAAGATGTGCTCTCATTTCGATAATTATCATGATACTATCCTGTATGTCTTGGAACAAAAAGGCTCACGGGCCAAATTAAGGCATTAAGTTAGAGACCAAATCACAAGGTTTATTTAATTAATCAACAACACAAAGCGGAAAGAGTAAAGGAGCAAGATGCTTGCTTTTTAGAAAACGTACTTTTGCGAAGGGTGCAAGCAGTCTGAGGTCTGAGCTATGCTCTGTTGGCTCGTCCTGCCTCCGACTGCGTCATCAGCCTTCCCGAATGATGGTGTGGGACAGTGACCAGACCTGAGGGCTGAGCGCTGCAGACGCAGGTGCTCTGGACAGTGAGACACCCTTGGTTTACTGGAAAGTCACAGGCACAGGAGGCCCGGCCACAGGGGTAGCCATGGGTGTTGTGTTTCCTGGGGCCGGCACGAATGTCACCAATGAGTGGCACATTAGGGCCTCGTGAATATTGTATTTAATATTGAATATAGATTAAATATGTGAATATTTAGTGAGTCCTGAATATTTTATGCTGCTTGTATTTTTAGTACCATATACATCTCATACACATTTAATGTATTCTGACTATTAAGTACCTCTAGTGTGTCATGAATATTTAGTATCCAGGTGCCTTATGAATATCAGTACGTTTTACCCTTTCCATCCTTTTCCACCTACACTTAACACACAAGTGTTCGACTTTGTAGCTATATCTTTACCTAACACATCTTATGTCTGTAAACTGTCTGTACTAACAAAGAATTTTCTCTTTAAGTTGCCTGTACTTCAAATACTTTAAAAGTTTTTCCAGTGTTTGACAAACTACAGACGTTTTTATGTCTTGTGATTGAGCTGAATATCCTCAGCACTTAATGTATATTACATGTGCAAGACCTAGGTGCTGAAAACTATAATTCTTTGTTGGAGGAAATTTAAACAGACCTATATAACTTCATATTTTGAAAAACATAATATTGATAATATGTGAAATCCTTATACTACAAGTATAAATTAATAGGTCCAACATTGATATGGTTTACAAATCCAGCATAACTTTAAGTTTTAAAAAGTCTCAGTGGGCTTTGTTTTGAGAGGAAAGTAGAAATCCACAATATGATTCTGAAATCTGTATGAGAATGCAAAATATTTTGAGGAAAAAATTGATTTTAGGATTCCCTATGGTGTAAGAATACGCATACAGAATGAAGTCTGGAAATGGACTTACACATGTGTGGTCAAATGATTTTCAGCAATGGAACCAAACTAGTTAAATGTGGAAAAAGTCAGTCTTTTAAGCAATTAGAACTGGTCTAATTGAATGTAAAATGCATTACAACATATATCTCATAGATACTATGTACAAAAGTTAATTTGACATGTATTGTAGTTCTAAATGGGGGAAATTAAACAAGAGAATACATCTTTGTGACCTTGGGGTACACAACTAAACACAAAATGTTCTAACAATAAAAAATAAAAATACAAATTGGACCAAAAATAAAAATTACAAATTAGACTCTATCAAAATTAAAAACTTTTGCTCTGGAAAGGTCACCATAAGGTTCATGAAAAGGCAAACCACAGACTAGGAGAAAATATTGACAATGCATACAGGCAAAGTTCTTGTATTTATGACTGAATAATAAAACAAACTATTCTTTTAGAATGGATGAAAGTCTAGAACGGATAAAAAATAAAGAATACATATTTTCAATAAGCATACTAGGTATCAGGAAAATGTAAATTAAAACCACAAGATACCAATTCACTGAAATTTAAAAGCTGAAAATACCATGTATTCACAAAGACATGGAACAACTAGATGTCTCCTACATTTCTTTCGGGAGATATAATTATATAACTACTTTGGAAAATCAAGTGCTAATTTCTTTTCTTTAATTTCTTTTTTTACAAAGAGAATAAAACATAATTTTAAAAATTAGAAACAATACAGAATTTCACTAAACAAGATGATAGGAATTCAACAATGGTTGTTGCAGTGCATATTATTATCTTGAAATTAGTTGCTCAGATCATCAGATATAAGCATGCAAATTTGGTAAAAAAGAAAAAAGGTATCACTATCTACAATCGAACAATTCTCTTAGGTATTTTCTTAAAAGAAATGAAAACATATGTCTGTGAAAAGACTTGTATCTGAATATTCATAGCAGTTTTATTCATAATAATTCCAACCTGAAAAAACTCTAAATATTAATCAATAGGCTGATATTAAACAATATGTAAAAAGTATAAACAACACAGTGTACGCATTTTTTATGTCCTTGCATATCTCTGAATGATCGTGTATCTCTGCTCCTTTCTTATGTGACTGGTGACAAGCACTGCCTTGCTGGCCCCAACGCTTACAGAAGCAGTGGATGACAGAGGTTCTAGGGCAGGTAGCTGGAACAGAACCCAGGGAAGAGGAAGAAACTCCCTCATTTCTTCCTTTCCTGTCGTATGACAGGTTTTCATTGTTTTTTAATATAAGGAAGAAAAATGCTGAAAAAATTCCCATACAGTGAAATATTATCCAGTCATAAAAAGGAAGGAAATACTGATACTAAACATGAATGAATCCTAAAATATGCTAGGTGAATTCATACACAAAGAGCCACGTATTGTACAAGTCTATTTATATGAAATACTCCAAATATGGGAGACCAGAGGAACAGAAAGTCAATGAGTAGATGCCCCTGGCTTAGGGTGAGAGGGGTTAGGAAGTGACAGTTACTGGATCTTGGCTTCTCTGGGGTAATGAAAATGTTCTGCAATTAGACTGTGGTGCCAATTAAACAACTTTGTGAGTAGTGTAAAAATAACTGACATCGTAAACTTTTAAAATGTGGGTGTGAGTATTGCCTCAATTAAAAACCCAATGGATATGTTTCAGTCCTTATTTCACTTTATCTCTTGCTTGTATTTACTTTCTCAGTGCTATTCTATCTAGATTCTCTTTCTTCTATTCTTGTGTGTAACACCCTATTATTCTGATTCTACTCGTATTTCTGAATTAACCCTTTTCCATTGGGCATTCTTATTTCTGTATTCATTCATCAAGGCAATGTCAGTGGTCCTGAGCACCTTCACAGGCCTCCTCTCTCTCTGAGCATCTCCTCTTCCTACATGATCAGCAAGTCCCAGACTTAACCAAGAGCTCTCTTCGGGGAGGTTTGTGAGTTGGATATTCATTCCTAAGTCTGACAAAGTGACCCTTTTACACCTTTGATACAGATATACGCTGCATATTGTTTTGCATTTCTCAGCAGTCCCCTCCACATCACCACTGCCTTTCCTGTTGCTTCCAGAATTCCTGGGCTCTGATTACCGTCCACTATTGCACTGTCATGCACATACAGCAGCACAACTGCGAAAACATCTGCAGACATGCAAGCTACTTCCACGATTTGTTTTTATCTACAGATATTTGTAATGTGAGGTCTGTGTACATCTATGGAAGTTTGGAATTCGAATGTGCCTAAGCTGGGACTTGTTATAATTGATTGGCATCTTTCTGTGTTCCACTCACAACTCTGTCTTGAGTTCATAGCCTTCTGTCCAATTTTCCATACTTAGCTGCTCTATGGGCACCCAAATTTGATGTGTGCCAGATAATTTACCTTTGTCCCAGTCCAACATAGCTAGTCCTCTTGTTTTCCTTATCTCAAGAAACTCAGGATCAGTTTGGAAAAATCTACTGTTCTTGAGAGAGTTTCCCACAGAGGTAGTTGTGCTCCAGCAGAACTCCATAAAGACTGGTTGTAGCTCAGCATTCTACTCTGCCAGGTGCCCGGACAGCAGACAGAGACTGGATGCCACTCTTCACTGCATCTTCCAATGTAGAATAGTTTGGATCTTGTTGCCTGCTTATTTCAAGAGAGAGTCTAAGATTCCCAAACAAGATAGTTAAGTGAAAAAAATATGGCATACACAGGGAAATGAGTTTGTTCTGGTAACAGATAAGTATTTCACTTTTAGCTCCTTGTAAAAAAGCATAATAAATGTGAAGATAAAATAGGTCGGGGATAGGGCTCAGCGGCACAGCACCTGTCTGGCAAGGGCAAGGTCCTGAGTTTGATTTCTGGTACAAAAAAAAAAACCTAAATAAATAAAACTCCAAATAGAGGAGCTACTCAATTTATTCCATGGGTGTAATTCATGGATTTCCGAACTGATCCTCGGAAAAAGTGAGTTGTTTTGGAAGTATCATCTCATCCTGGTACCCTGGTCTATTCATTTGAGAGTGACAAAGTAAAGTCATTTCTGTCTAAATGTCAAAGGAGTTAGGAAAGTGCAGCTGTGGAAATAAAGTTGCTAGTGGATATAAGGGTGTGAAAACGGCTGTAGAAGCCCATCAGGTACAGAAGGGAAATGAAGAAAAACAGCTTAGCGTGCACATGACATGGCTACAAAATACAAAAGAACCACAAAGAAGGAGGCCTGAGACAGTCACGAGAGTGATCAGGAGCAAGGGGGGATGGGTTAGAGCTCCAAGGAATGAAAAGTGACCACGGCAAAAATGGTCTCAATAAAGAGTTTCAAACAACCGCACACAATGTGGGTGAAAGATAGCGTGTCTCCACCCAAGAGGCTTTCAAGGATTTAATTCAGATCACAGAGAAATATGAGAGCAATGAAATGGTTACTTTGCATTTGTTTTTGAAAAGGGACAGAGAGAATTAAGATCTACTTCAGATCAAAAAGTCAGTGTTCTTTTGGAGCTATGGAAACTGAACTAAATGGCACTTAGAGACAGCAAGGCCACTGATACTGAAGGAAATGCATTGTCCTGTTTCCGATTTCTTCTGGCTGTGGGTAATAGAGCAAGGAAATGGTGAGTTAAAGAAAGGGCCAGATACGAAACTACAAATTGGATCATGAATTTTTGTCCTGTCCTTGTTACTAAAGAGGTCCTTGATTTGACTGCAACATTTCACTTCTCTCTTTTTGCTTAAACCAGCACCTTCAGGTTTGAGTGATTCCTCAGGAAGCATTTGTGAAGCGCCCACTGCGTGCTAGGGATGCACCACCTTTCGTATCTTTATAGGAATATATTTAAGCGCAGATACATACTATTATTTCAAGCCGTTTGTTCTTTACATTCTTCTCCCCCAAAATGGTACAGACGGAGACCCAGAAAGGTTGAACAAGTTGGTTGGGATCTGTTAGCTAAGAGTAGAGCTGACGTGAGAACTTGTCAGAGTTCCCAGCACTGTGGCTTTCTACAGAGTGAAGGCAAAATTCATTACGCTCAGCGTTCAGTGGGACGTTCCAGTGGATACAGTTAATGTGCAGTGAAAATTCCCTTATTTCACTTGGTAGAAAAATAATATCAGCACTGAAATTACTTCTGTTTTTAAAATGTAAAACTGCCCTGCCTTCTGTTTTGAGCTATGAACCCGTTAAACTTGGTGATTAGATATTTTTTAGTAAGACTAGTTAACATTGGTGAGTACTCATCACCTGAGAACGGCACTGGGAGCTTTGTTTTCATCCTCTTGCTAGATTATTAGTACAGTTTACGGTGAGAAAACGGAGGCCTAAAGAGGGAAGAAACTCGACCACGTCAGGCGACCACAGCGAGTCTCAACAGCACATGGCCGTCACTGCTGCGGCTGGGAGAGGCTTGGAGGATCACAATCGGGTCTCAGAGTGTGATCCGGTGAGAAAGAACCAAGAATGGAATCCACGCGTACAGTCACTGGAGGGGATGGAATTCGGAAGGAAGTTGAGAGTCAGGACTGGGAAGTAGAGCTGTGTGCTGAAGAAGCCATGGAAGGTGAAGGTCTAAACATTCAAAAACATTCTCTACTCCAGACCTTCCTCCTCCCCCTTACCGCTTTCTTCCAATCCCACCCTTTTGGCCTTGTGACTGCCTTTTCTATTCAGAGCTGCCAATTTCATTGTAATCAATACCTTCATAATACATGTGATATATAAAATGATCTGAATAAAAATATCATTTGGATAATTTCTATGTACAGTAAAAGTTTTGATGAATCAATTAATAATACCGATCACTATGTGGCAGGCACTGTAAATGTATAAATTTTTATAAAAATATGATTTCATTTTAAGAACTTCCCTGTGTCTCAGAACTGGACAAGACTACTTGGTCAGGAGTGGTAGTGTAGGATTTGACCCGCAGGAACTGCTTCCAAAGCTGGTAGTTTTAAATCATGCGTTTCCAGGAGGTCAAGGGCTGCAGGAATGATGTGGATCCCCGGTTCTTCACAAACCCCATTCTAGCCCCGTCCTTACCTGTTTCAGTGACTCCTGCCTCACTCCAACCCTACGGCTACTCTTGGCCCTTCAATTTATTTTCTGCTTGGTAGCAAAGTAATCTTTCCCAAACACAGCTTTGAAGATTCATCTTTCCTTTTGCCAATGTTTTGTAGCTTCCCTGAGGAGCCCTTGAAGAGCCCCAACCTTTAGGCCCCTTCCGCCTCATTTCTAGCCTTTCCACCCTGAGCTCACTGCTCTGGTCAGATTAAGGAGGGGCCATGAGTGCTTCAACCTACTGTGCTCCCTGCTGTGATTCCTGCTGTGAGAACAAATATTTTTTCCAATTTGGTTTCGAGGTCTCCATAAGGTGTAAGTTCTAGCCTTGCCCTGATGAGGAGGAAAGCGAGGTTCAGGTTGTGCATGTCAGGAGAGACACAGTGAAAAAACAAAATCAAAATGCACGAAACAGACAGAGAGAGGTCGGGTCTGTAGATGGGAGGTCAGAAGGACGTGTGGGGGTAGCAGGGAGCTCAGCAGGAGGAGAGGAGGCCTGGGGGCCGTGCCTTTACTAGAGGGTCCATGTCACTGGTCCTTAGGCTTTCCCATGGGGGTTGGGATTTGCCAAGCGTTACTGTCAGTCCTGACTTATTAGTTTCAGTGGACTATGAAACGCCTGGTAGAGGAGCACAGCATGCTCCTGGGTGTGCTTGGTGAGTCGTGGGAACATGACCTTGGGTGCTGTGTCTCGTCCCTAGCCCATTCATCTCTAGCATGGTTCTCCTGCTCTGCTTCCTGGATGCCATGAACTGAGCAGCTTTGTTCCACCACCCACTTCAGCCATGACATTTCTGCCTTGAAGCCAGCTGATCACGGACTGAATCCCCTGAACTAGGAGCCTAATTCCAACTCCCCTTTCTTAAACTGTGGGTGTTGGTTTTGAGTCCTAGCAATGGGAAAACTGACTAATACATTAGTTTAAAGAAAATACGCTTGAAGAAGGAAACTTATTTACATAACTCTGGCATTACTCAATAGTTATTGAGTCAGTAGCTAAATAGTGCATTGGATTTTGAGTCAGCGAGATGAGGAACAAGTGGGCCATATCCCAAATAACCGCACAGGAGGATAGTTGTGACTAGGCCAAAAGTGACAAGGTGTGAGTGGGCTTCACACAGCATAAGCTTAAAACTGGATACTGAGGCAATAACTGGTTAAACAAATTTATGTCACTCCCTTTCACTAGCAGTTTTCTTCTGTTGTGGATATCTGGTAACCCGTTGCGCTCTTCCTCCTTCAGCCCCCAGCTCGGAGGGACCTCCTTTTGGAAGTGTTTGCTGGAACCAAGGTGTGGGTAGACACCCTCCTCATGTCCCCTTAGCACTTATAATATTGTCCTATAGCTGCTGTCACCCATCCATGGACCCCACTGAGCTCAGAGTGCTGGGACATCAGGGCAACACTGATGATCTGCCCAGCACCTGTGACAAAGTGCACCCATGCAGATGACTTCATAAATATTTGATTGACTGTGGATACGAGTTACTGGTGTAGTGCCTGGCAAAAAACAAGTGCTAAGTAAGTGGTAGTCATTACCCCTCATTATTCCCGCTCCAGTATCCTGGGATTACAAGCACTAATTGTGTATCTTGCAGCTGGTTGGCATAATCTTATTGTGACAAGTCTACTACACTGTACAATTCTAAAACCGAATATAGACTACAAGGAAAAGATTTCCCATTTACAAATAGTGATGTGCTGATGGTGTGCGACACGGCTAGATCCGGGGGCTTTCTTGACAGCTAACCTGCTGTGGCTCACCTGTTTGGAAACGTGCCATGCTTGTCACAGCTGGCTCCTGCTCGTGCTCCGTGGTTTCATTTCTAGTTGTCAATCCCTTGTGCTCAGGAGCTTTTCTTAATTCCTCAGTGAAACACGGCTTCTCCTTTTTCTGCATTCTCAGAGCACGCCTCACTGTGCAGCGCTAAAATCGAGCAAACAGCACCTGTGGAAACCAAAGCCCCATAGTCACACTGCACAGCTCTGAGCATTCCACACCGCGCAGGTTGTTCCTCATGACCCCAAAGGCAGCCTTTGTACAAGACAGCTCCGTCGTCACGTTTGGAAGATGGTGAAGAGCAAAGCTGCCTCCTTTCCTATATGAAGTGCTGGTTCGTATGCAGAATTATTTTCAAACTCTGTCTTCTGTCCGATTCCCTGTTAATACATCAATACTGTATGGCGTGTTTTATGGTTTGGTAACATTTAACTCCTTGCGAAGGCTAGATCACCCTCATTCTTCAGTCTTTTGAAATATTTTCCTCACCATTTCTGTCACTGTATTCCACATTTCTTACCTAAAACTTAGCTTTATACAGATGGCACAGATATATACATGCTGCACATAAATACCTTTGCTTTGGGCTCCTAGACAAAAGGATTTATGAGCTGCTTCTAACCTGTAACCTGTTCATAGGTGAGGAAGGTGTTGTAGTTTGCACGACCTGGCGCAGAGCTCAGGCAGTTAGCGAGGAAGAAGTTCAGAGGTGAGTGTGGGTTGAAGGTTGGTTTCCTTAAATTCACGGGCTGGGATTCTAACCCATGCGATGGTGTCAGGAGGGGCGGTCTTTGGCACTTGGGAAGAGATTAATCATGAGGGTGGACACGAACGGGATCAGTTCCCTTATAAGAATGGCCCCCGAGACCTCGCTTGTCCCTTCAGACTGGTGCGGACTCGGTGACAGGGCCGCTTTCCACAAACCAGGAAGCAGCCCTCGTGAGACGTAAAATAGGAATGTGTCCTAATCTTGTACTTCCCAGTCTGCAGAACCATGAGAAATAAATATTTGTTGTTAAGATACCCAGTGTATGGAATTTTTGTTACGGTAATTCGAGCTCACGAAGGAGAGATATACAGCCAGAGTAGAGGAGTCAGTGGCCAGAGAATCAAGAATATCACAGTCGGGAGTTTGATGTAGCTCCTAGGTGGAGCAAATTCTTAGCATGTGAGAAGCCCTGGATTGCATCCCCAGCACACACACAAAGGGATATTACAGTGGGAGAATATTTAAAGAGTATCTTGTGACTTGATAGCCAAGAGAACAAAACTTGTTGTAATTTAAGGACTGGACTAAGATAACACACTTAGCAGCGGGCAGGTTGGATGAGGACCATCTCCTGTCTTTCAGCTGGATCTTGTCTCCACTACACATCACCCCTCTGTCACCCTAACAACGGGCTTTCGGTTTTGAAGTGAGGTATGGGGGACCTTAGTTTGTCCTAGTCCCCCTCCTGTAAGGTTTCCACAAAAGGTCCACATGAAAAGAAAATGCATCAGATCTGGAAATTCTGTTTATCCCTTCATTTAAAGCCTGTGTGGTAAGTTAGCAGGAGTTAAAGCAGAACGATGGAAATTTAGGGAGTATTTTCTGTACCTAAATTAGTGCAGGTAACTCATATTTCACAGAAATTCTATACATCTTTCTCTTGGCTTTTCATGTTTCCCATTGATACAATATCCTAAACCATCTGGAGAGAGTGGGAGTTTGGGCTCTTTTCCATTCAGCAGCGATAACACTCAGGGTAGTGAAGGGAGGAGAATGAGATGTCTCCGGAGCCATCGTTTTCCCGGTCTGCGTCTGCTGGTTCCCGAAATAACGTCATTTTTCTCCACAGTTACGGAGCGAAAGTTTCCAAGTGCAGCCCTCTGAGGGTTTGCTCTGACAGCAGGCGCTAGGCATTATGGATCCCTGGAGCATGCTTGCTCAACGCTATAAATCTGAATAATATTTTCAGACAGCTAAGATGAGACAGATCTTCTAAATTAAAGTTGATGAAGACTAACCAAGGATAAAGCCCAGAGCTTGGGTTTATCTTCCAAGGGTTAAGTCTGAATTAAAAAAAAACTAATCCCTTCCAGGTCACGCTTATTACTTGGAATGATGTACATCTGTGTTAATTATTTTTTTATTTGTGTGAAAGTCAGTTTAAAATGTGCTAAAATGTAAAACAAGTGCATACAGCTTTGTTTAACTTAAGTTAATTTTTGATGCCCCATTTTCCAAAAATATATTTCTCATTTCAGGAAGAAGTTGAGCTATGTGGCCAGAGATAAGCCTATTGGATGTTGAAAGTCTGAGAGTTGCATATGGCTATTTATAAAGTGCTCTACTTCTGCCATCTGTTCTTCACATCCTCTTGTCTCTTCTCCTATATCTTTCTTTTCCTAAAATGCTAGTGATGGCTCCTGAGTGAATTATCAAATCTTGTCTTTTTCTTTACCATTTTTGGGAAGGGAGTCCCTTCTTGATGCTTGGTAGGTGTGGGAACATCGTACACACCTTTCCCACCCTCCGCTTTACACCTGGCTTCTGCATTCTGTCCTTTCTCCCACCCGGCACTCCACTCTCTGCAGCTTTACCGCTTTACCCCACTCAGACTCAGGGGTGACGGACGTGGCTCCCAAGCCCTCTGCCCGAGCTGGAAAGTAGGCGACATGGTCCTTCTTTCTCTTTCCCTTCACAGCTCAGGCCTCGCTGCTCGGTGCTGGGCTCAGCCTCTGATTTCTCCGGTAGCTTTTGCTCATCAAACCTGAATCTATGTTTAAATCACTGATCTTCTTGATTAACCTGATTTTTTAGATCAAAAAGTTCAATCTCCATTTTTGTGGACGTGGAAATGGACACTCTAATAAATGGTTGCTGAAGGGTACATGAGTATTTGTGGAATAATTAGTAGATTTTTACCCCCTGTTCATGTAAGATTTAAAACACAGAAGAGAGAAGAAAAAAGAGAATTTGTGAACACTTAGTAGCCTCATACAAGCTGTATTAGTTCATGGCTGCTGCCTAATGAAATGCCGTGGAATGTGAGGCTTGAAGAAGAGAAATTCATTGTCTCACTTCTGGAAGTATGAGACCAAGGTACGGGCGGAGCCGGTACTGCCGAGTCCTCTCTTCACGGTTTGCAGAGGCTTACTGTCCCTGGGGTCCTTACGTGGCCTTTTCCTTGTGTGCACACCCCTGGTCTCTCTCTGTGCGTCCCAATTTCCTCTTCTCATCCTAGTCACACTGGATTAGGGTGCACTGCAATAGCTTTGCTTTCATCAGTCACTACTGTCTGGGCCCTGTCTCTAGATATTGTACTAAGACTAGCACTTGCATCCTCTGAAAGGTGGCATGCATCAGCCCATAATATCCTGTGAGGTCAGAATTGTTACTGTCTCCATTGGTTAATGGTGAAAGGAGACACAGAGGTAAGAAGTACCTAGGTAAAAGTTGGCAGAGAATACATGGTTGTGCCAGGCTTCCGACATGCAGTCTGACACCTGAAGCCTGTAGACCACGTGTGTAGTGCTCAGAATCCTTCTAAGAAAAGGTTCCATCATGATTCTTTTCCAGTGTTAGGTATTGCCCACTGAACAACCATACATACAGGTCTTTTTAAAGAAAAGATAGTTTTTCTCACTTGCTCTAAGTTTCCTGATCCCTCCAGTTCTCCTTGGAGGCATGTGTGAACTTGGTAGGTCACCTGAGCATATATAACCCAACTAGGTTACCCGAGACATGTATAAAAACAGCCATCATCTAAGGTGTGTGTGTATCACACAGCCATTTCACCTGAGGTGTGCACACTACAGCTGAGTCGCCTGAGCTGTGTATCATTGTCTGAGTCACTTTCTCGTTGCTGAGACACAAAACCCAACACCCACCACTCGAAGGAAGGGAGGTTTATTTCACCTCATGGATTCAGCCCACGCTCATCTGGCTCCAAGGCAGAAATAGGATGGCAGAGGGACACGGTGGAGGCAGAGGTGATCAACGCAGTAGCCAGGAAGTAGAGAGGGAAGGGAGGATCTGGGGCAAGAATACACTCTCTCACATCCTACAGCTGGTGACCTCTCCTCTCCAACCAAACTCTTCCACCTAGCAGCACATTCAGGTGCAAAACGCATCCATGGATGAATCCACTGCTCAGAGTAATGTTCCTGCGATCGAGTCACGCTCTAAATACAGGAAGTATTTGGGGCTGTTTTGGATCTGAGCTGTGACAGTAACACAGTCACGCACCTGAAACATGGAAGCACAGTGGTGCCTGAGTGCGTACAGCAATACGTCCCCCAAGATGTGTAGACACAGGGTGAGTACCTGCGATGTTCATGAAGAGCTGTGCAAATATAGAGGAGTATTCAAAGGAGACGGCAGCATTCTTTGGAGCAGCAGTGCTTAGCTCATCCATAGCTAATTCAATCTGAGACCAGGGGCGTATGAGTATGTTTAATCCCCAAATTTCCATTAAGAAACTGAACTACACCTTCATTTTATAGAAGTCTCTTACAGTTTACTCTTGTGAGAGGCAGAAATGGTTCTCTAATAGTCGAATAACCTGAGAAAAATGTGTCAAGAAGCTTCAGTACTACAACTAAAGGGGAAGGCAAACGTCTTTGAAGGATGATTTCCCGGAGGGAAGGCTGTGGCCTTGGCGTCATTACGGTCATCCTCTCACCTCACACAGCAGCAAAGCCTGGCAATGTCCTTCTAACTGCAACCCTAACGTACGGAGTGACAAAAATAGCTGGCCTCGCTCCCTTAGAGTCCGCAGGAGAGATGGCCCACCCAGGCTGCGCTATTATAAAATTTTCATGGTCCCTGTCAGCTGGATGAGCTTCTGCAAGACAGTCGGTTAAACAGTTTAAAAAAGAGAGTCAAGAAGGACCTTTTCTTCAGAGAAAGGGAGATCCAAATTTTACCTCTCCCGGACACTTGCCATTGGAAAATGGTGTAAAAAAGTCTGCAATTTACACCGTCATAGAAAAAGATTTTAGAATATTAAAACAGAAGTATTTTTCTCTCATAAATTCCCAATCTGCCAGTGAATAAATGAGAAGAGTAAAGTGTTACGTCCTTTATTTCCCAAACTTGAGCGACTATCTGAAACTTCAGGAAATAATACGTAAAATCCATGCTGTGGTAAAACTATCAGCGACAGTGGGGCAGATGTTTAGGGTCCTTGTTAGTGATGAAATTTCTAGTCAGAGGCAGGCGTGAGAGCAAAGGGCTCTCCTGAGCGGCACATCCCACCGGTGTGGCGGGTGAGTGAACCAGATTGGCGGTGCCTCCCACGGAGCGGCACCGGGAGGGCAACACCGCCATTTTATCCCAAAGCGTGTCATTCAAGCACCTCCTTCTGGGCCTTGAATTTCAGCAGAATAGCCCAAGCATTGCTTCAGTGCCAACATCCTGGAGTGGGATGAGGGAAAGAAGGTCCAGTCACAATAACAAATGCTGGTGGGCTGTGGGGGAAAAGGAACGCTTCTCCACTGCTGGTGGGAGTGCAGACTGGTGCAACCCCTGTGGAAATCAGTGTGGAGATGCCTCAGAAAACTAAGACTAGAGGTTCCATTTGATCCAGCTATTCCCCTTCTTGGTATCTTCCCAGAAGAATTAAAATCATCATACCACAGTGATATGTGTGCACCCATGTTTATAGCAGCATGGTTTGTGATAGCTAAATCTTGGAAACAACCCAAATGCCAAACAACCGAGGAATGGAAAAAAGATGTGCTTTTTTTATACAGGGGAATATTAGTCAGCTATAAAGAAGGATGAACTTGAGACATGTATAGCTAAATGGATGGACTTTGAGGCCATACTTGTAAGTGAAATAAACTGGACTCTTAAGTGAAATAAATCTGTGTAAATATTGCATTGTCTCTCTGGGGTGAGAAACTGAAAGTGTAAATAAGAACCAAAATGTATAGTAGATATTTTGAAATAGGATGTAGTTGGTCAAAGGGAAAGGAGAATGGGGGGGCATTGGAAGGGAAAAGAAAAAAATGAGAAAAAGAAGATAAAATAGAAACAAAGCTTTGTAAATAAGGAGGGGGAGGGGGGTTGAAGAGAGGGAAGGAGAATGGAAAAAAAGAGGAGCTAACATATATCTTGTATAGGCACAAATTTCCTCCGGTGAGTGTGATAATTATGCATACTAAATTATACAAATAAAAAGTATAAAACAAAAAAGTGAAATTTTAAAAATAAAACAGGACAATATACATCTTATATTTAGTGATTGAAGTCCAGAAAAAGTCAGTTGTCTCTTCTTCTCCTGCAGTTTTTCAAGGGTTGGCTTCCAGTTCTGAGAATGACATCTGGGCGCCATTTTACAGATCCTAGCACATAATCTTAAAGACAGAGGAGTCAAACTCCCTGTGTGTTCCTGGGGAACTTGAGCCTCAGACTCAGAGTGTGGTCTGTCTATATCAGTGATGGCGGGCCTTGTACAACTTTCAGTAATAACAAATAATCTGCTGCAACACGTATGCTGTAAGTTAGCCACACTACCATTTATCATGCAGGACTTGGTGTACACAGGTGCCCACACTAATATCCAGGTCTCTGGCCCTCCGTGTTGTTTAGTTACTTTTCTCATTTCTGAGACAAAATACCCAACAAAAAAGTTAAAGGAGGAAAGGTTTATTTAGCTTGCCATTTGCAGAGGTTTCAGTCCATAGTCAGCTGGCTCCAAGGCAGGGTGGCATGGCAGAGAGCATCACAGAGGAGAAAAAGCAGCTTATGGCAAGAAGCGGCAAATGCAGTAGGCAACAAGTAACAAGTGACCATAGCAGCCCTCTTTCCCTTATACTACATATAGGCTACACGCCCTTAGGGTGGGTTGCTCTCACACCCAAGGTGGGCCTTTCCTTTGTCCAATCAGTGGACCAATTCATAAATCATGTGCCCTTAATCCCAGCATCACACATTCCAGAACCAGCCACCTCTGAGAAAGCCCCACCCATGACTACATGAGGCTTTGTGACATTTATATTTAGACACAGTCATAACACATGTATACCTCTGTCCACAGCTGTCCTTGCAAGAAGGTAGTACTAGAGAACAGGGTAAAGAAAACCTTCCCTGGCACAGAGAAGTTTATAGAAATTTTTAGACCTTAGAGAAATTATGATCCCTGTATTAAGGACAGTTTCTTCTAAGCTAACAATATGACCTAGGTACTGCCACTGAACCCAAATACTGTATTTTCCCTTGTTTCCAAAATCTCATTTATTAAGACAGTCACAGTTGTAAAGCCAGGCGCAGCTTTTACATCCTGTACAATGATTTCGTGTGGGAAGCAATCAGAAAACCCCCACAGTGTGCAGGTTTTACTGCAGCTGTGCACTTGTTGATATGGTAAGTGAATGCTAAAAACAAGTGCAGCTGATTGGTGAGAAACACCAGCACACTACTGTCTAAAAAGGATTGGGAGAACAAACAAATACCTGCGTGTGCAGAGACTTTTGCAAAATAAGAGACATTTATTAAGTTAGTAAAATGGTACTGTCAGTGATAAAATAATCTCACGTAGACTGAGTTTCTGCACAAAATGGAACACTTTCACAATAGCCCACAAATATTCGGCATATTCTGAACTGCCATGAACATCTTATGGTTGGATTGAAAATGTAGTTAGGGTGGCAGAGATCAGAAGCAGCCCTTGGAATTCTCCTCTGCAGCTGTGAAGAGTGAGGTGTTTGGTAAGAATGGATAAGTCTTTGTCCCATGCTGTTCCAATGTTATTGAATGCTTTCAGTTTATTCAGTGAAACTGAGCTGTGAACAACTAAGTGCAATGATCTATAATCCAACAAATTGGCATCACAGAACAAAAACAATGTCTTTGCTTAAGAAGGTTGGGTATTTGTCTACTGTGATGGTTAATCCTTCTCATAAACTGACTTGAGAGATTAATAAAGCACCCTTCTTAGTGTGTCCAGGTGAGGCACAGAGGTGTGATGTTGGGTACTATGTTTGGTGCCAAGCGCTTTTCCTGCCTTTACCTGTGCTCTGGTTCCTGGCTGCCGGGAAGTGAGCAGCTTGGCTTCACCATGCCTTTCTACCGGGACATTTCTGCCTTGGATCCACTGACCATGTGTGGAAACCTCTGAAACTGTGAGCTAAATAAACCATTTCTTCACTGAAGTGATATGTGTCAGGCATTTTGTCCCGGCAGTGGGAAAACTGACTAATACATCTACACAGGAGGGAGGAAGTTGAAAGATTGTCATTAGTGTAAGTCTAAAATGCTAGACAGAGCCATGGAAAAAGAGCAGAGTACTTTCTAGGGAGTGAGCAAGTGAACAGATATATTCAATGATAGATCCGAGGAAGGGATAAGAGAGAGGGGCGATCCCAACATTCCACCGAAGGGGGTTTTCCCAGTGATGTAACTTCCTCCCACTAGGCCCCACCTCCTACAGATTCCACCCCCTCCCAGTAGCACCACAGTCTGATAACTATGTCTTCATCACACAAATCCATGTGGGACATTCAGGATCCAAACTATAGTTTGGATACAGATATCAAGATTTTTGGCATCTAATAGAACTTTCTTTGAAGAAAAGTTCTGTGGTAGGGAAAATAAGGAATGAAAGGAAACCCCTACTTCCAATCAATCAAAGCCTATTTCTGAAACTATAATTGGCAATTATTGACCTAGCAGAAATTTTTGAAAGCAAAATTGTTATCCTGGTTTGTACAGCATTGGGTAATACATTAACCATGTCAATGCTACTAGCAGTGAACTGTTTTTTTCTTTTTACGTTTATCACCTTAGTGAACCTGAAAGCTGTATCTTTTCCATCTGTCAAGATTATACTCCTCTTGTAAAGATATTTCTTAGCCTCAGGCCCTGCACAAAAACATATCTTTTCCAACAGTATCTCTTAGATCCCCCTAGTCACCACTAATTTCTTCCCTTCCAGTTTCTCTCTGTTGCATTTGTTAATGTCTTTATTAAACTACAGATCACAGTAACCTTGCATGGGATGCTAGAACACGTCCTTTGTGCCTGCCACGAGACTGTGAGCCGCTGGAGGCCCCTCTTTCATCTTCCTATTCCCTGTGGCAACTGTCTCAGCTTGGAGACTTGCAGAGAGGAAACCTTAAATGAATGCTTAGTTCCTTAAATTCTCAGAAGCTATAATTTTTACAACAAAGTAGGGTAGCTGAGTGAATATTTACCGTAATGAAAGTGAAGTAGCTGCCTATAATAATTCAAGGCATACAGGACAATGTGTTTAGATATTTAGAGAAGTCACAATGACAAAAAGCAATGTGGCAAACACCCAAGGAGAACCATTCTTTCGTCCTACACAACCCCTCCTAAGTATTGTTCCTGGAACTTGTTAAAATTTCTGTGATAGTTTTTAGTATACTTCACACATAACTGATCTATGCAAAAGAGGAGGCTCTGGAATATCTTCATCACCCTGAGGCACTGTTGATGAGGCGTGCATTCTCCTAAGTTTAGGTTAGTCTGTCTACTGTCTCTCCCGTATGGTTTCTCGCTTTAAGGAAGAATGTCTTTGAAATTATTCCAGTAGCTGTGGTTGGGGGTGAAAGTGCGGTTTGTGTACACAGAACTCTCATCACACAAACACAGTAGGAGAAGTGGCTCATCGGTGATGGGGAGCTTGGTGGCTAGCTTCGTTCCCTGTGCTCGTGGAGCTGGCTAACAATGGCTTCATTCAGTTCTGTCCTTAACCAGATTGGCTAAGGAAACAACCTGGAAACCAGGTATGCTGAATAAACCCCCTTCTAAGGATGTTTCTAGTCTAGTCCTCTCCCAAACTTCTGAATATGTTACCTTGTTTGGCAAAAGAGACTTCTCAGATGTGGTTAAGGATGCCGAGCTTCCCCAGGTGGCTGCAGTTACAGTTATAAGAGACAGGCAGCAATGCGAGCAGATGCAGAGGTGCGTTGATCACATCAAGAGGTTGGGGTGATACAAAGAAGGGCATGAGCTGCGGAGTACAGATGCCTTTTGGAAACTGAGAGATGAGGAACAGATTCGCTCCTGGACTTTCATGAGGAAACAGCACTTCCCACATCTTGATTTTAGCTTCTTCATATTCATTTCCGATTTTCAGACTCCAAAACTGTAAGAGAGTAAATGTATGCTGTTTGAAGCTGCCAAGTGTGTGGTAATTTGATCCAGCAGCCACCAGAAAATAATACAAAAATGATGTACAACATAATAACTACCTTACACATTTGAGGGTCTTCTAGGTTGGTGTAGTTTTTCACATATGTCTTGACATCTTCTGTCAGTTTTTCTTGGATTATGCTCATGGAATGAAGCTTAGCAAAATAGAGGCATATGAATAAGGGACTTCAGCTTGTGCATAAAAACCAGGATAACATGGATATAGAACATGCTGAATAAGAGTTTTCTTTAAAAGAGACTTTATATACACCTCCGTGCATATTGTTCCAAACAAGCTTCTTTTATCTTTGATGTGAATGTTCTTGCTGTTGAAAAACCTGTGCTTATTAGAAGCTTTGCTCCTGAAATATCACAAACTTCTTGGTAGAATTACTGATGTCATGACAGGATTAAAGGGGGCCAGCTTGACATTTTTAAGAAGACAGTGTTTTTTACCTAGACTATTTGGGTTGCAAAGTGCACAGACTCAATTAAGTTGGTTTGTGGAACTAGATGTTTAGGGTAAGTAGAAGTTGATTGTATGACAAATATAATTTTGTCCCATAATATTGTGGAGGAAAGGAAACACATTTTTTAAAAATAAAGTGCATTTGATTTAGCACCCACTTACCAGAAGTAGTGGGATACTTACAATTAGTTATGGCAGAGGCTCGAGGTGCCTCTGCTTTCTGGTTCTGTGAAGCTCGGAATACTATAAGGGAACAAACCCTAGTGTGCACAAGAGCCACTGTTGGCTTACCCTTGGCTTTTGCTGACCAAAATAGGCATAAGGCAGAGTGCAGAGGCAGAGGAGTAAGTGGTTTACGACTCAGGCTGTGAACACTGGGAGGCTGGGTTCATTGAGGCCCACAGAATAACTATTCAGCCCACACTGATCTAGCTCTTCCCGTCAAACCAAGCCATTTCAGGTTAAATTTCTCAGTAATGTATTTTCATAGAATTTGGTGATTAAACTTTCCTGGCAATAATTACACTAAATTTTTCACTAGTTTTCCCTGTATTCCATTAGACTATAAATGCCATGAGGATAGAAACAATTCAGGTCTTAATCAGTGCCCTATCACTACCAAAACAAGGCGCAGTGCTTGGAACTCAGAGGAAGACGAGCTCTTCACACTTCAGTGGGACTGCATAGACTGTCACAGTACACAAGCATGTCTAACTTGACTGCCCCATACACGTATTCTTAGAATTGTACAAGCCCTGTATTGGACACATATTGTACAGAGAGCTGAGATAGAGATTTGGGGCAGCATGTCTTCAGCATCAAGTGAGGGGCCAACTTCTGGTTGTAGGAGCACCATGCCCAGGGTAGGTTGAATTCTACAGCACCTCTCCAGTTCCAGAGACCTTCATCATCAGAGTTCTGAAGCTCATTTTGTTCCCAGGGAGCCTCTTTTCTGTAAAGAGAGGTTCCTCTCTTTATCGAAGATTGTTATCCCTCTCCTCAAAGCAGTGTTACATACATTGGATGATGTAACTGATACTTCAAAGTTTTGATCAGTGGTAGGTGCTTAGGGGAAGAAGCAAGGTTGAGCAAGCTGAACACAGGTTTTAGAGTAAGAAAACCTATTTTCCCTTTATGTATGTACCTATGATAAACTTTCACTTGTTAATTTACAGGAAGCACTTTATGCCTTCTCTTTGGTATATCTGAAGTGCCAGTATCATTACTCTTGTGTTTTGAGGCTAGGACTACCTGAACACAAGCATTACTATACTGCAACAATCAACTGGGTAACTGAGAAGGCCACTAAGTGACCAGCGGATGGTGATCACAGATAGCATGGATACGCTGGGCAAAGGGATGATCGTATCCGAGGTGGAATGCAGCAGAACTGCACAACATTTACGAGAATAACAGAGTTTAAAACTCGTGAATTGTTGTTTCTGAAGATTTCCATTTAATAATTTTGGACTGTATCAGTTTGAATGAAAGAAAACCACCACATAAGAGGGACTAACATAACATCTTTCCTTTAAAAGATTTTTTTGTTTTGTTTTTGTTTTTGTTTTTTTTTCCAGTACTGGGAATCAAACTCATGACCTCACGCTGGCCAGGCAGACACTGTGCCACTGAGCTAAATCCCCAGCTCCCCTTTAGAGTTTTAATGTAGTACTTCTTCTGCATCCTGGGCCTTTTCCCCTCACCCTCATCAGCTTGTCACAAACGGTGAGTATTCAGGATTCTCAGGTCAACAGAGTGAGACCTGCGCTGAACTCTTGAACAGAGGTCATGTGAAATTTAAGTGCAGAGATGGAGTACAAAACATTTTGGGGATACTTGATTTAAATGATTTTAATCTTAGGAAAGAAAATCTCCTAACAAATGGAAGGGCTTATTTCAGACATGAAGTACCTAAGCCAAGAACAGAGTTCTCTACTAAGCGCACAAACATTAAACCCAAGATGAGAATAATGTGTGCGGTGGATTAACTAATGAGAAATTTGTAACACCCAACAGAATAAAGTCAGTGTGATACTGGGTGTGGAGGGCCACCTGAGGATTGTGGCCAACAGCATAAAAGCAGAACTGGAGTGGAAGATGGTGCTGTTGATTCTCTTGGAGAAGCTTGTCGTGCTGGCTTTCCTGATATGAACTCAGCTGTTCTCATTGTAGGAGGAGCTCGGGTCCTCGCTGTCACTGAGGGTGGCTGTGGTTCTCTTTGGGGAGCTCTGGTCCTTACCTTGAGCTTTGCTTCCTGGCTCCACTGCAGATCCCTCAGGCTCCTCACACAGAACCTTTGATCCCACTGGTGCAGACTTTCTAGCTTCTACCACTGACTTTTGGGCCTTCCCAGTGCAGATCCTTGACATAGACCTGCATGAGACATTGTTATGGGCTCTGGGCCTCCAGCTGGACTCGTGGAGGACATTGCTATGGGCTCTAGGTCTTCAGCTGGACAAGTACAGGACATTGCTGTGGTACCCAGGCCCTCAGCTAGATTCTTTGGGTCTCTGGTGCATGGACAGATCCCTTGCACTCTTCTGTATTGACTCTTTGGGTGAATATTATAAAATAATCCTACAAATTATGTGTCCTGTATTAAATATATTCCCCTGTAAACCCTGACTATAACAATAATATGTCTTAAGAGCTCATGTTTACAGACTTGAGATGATTAAGAGCCTACCCACTATCTGAACCTTTTTTATATATGCTTGGAAAATGCAGGCCAAATTTACAAGGAAGAATCACTGGAAAGATGAGGCTATTATTTTGGAATGGAAAATAACACCATATTTACTTTATTTCAGTTTCTTTTTCATTATTTCAGTTTCTTCTGAAGAATATACTAGGAAGATTCTATGCTCAAATTAATCTTGATACTCCTAGTTGGGAAATACTGGCTTTACCATGGTTAGTACAGGATATCCAGGATCAAAGTGGCAAAGTAAACATATACTATCAATGAAAACTTACTGAACCATTCTGGAGAAATCATTCCTACTCTGTAAAGCAGCTTCCAAATTCCACCCTGTATCTTGCATTATTTTCTTGTCTGCTGTTGTTGCTTTAACTGTTACCTTTTATTCAGTATAAAGAGATTTATCCTCCCACTTAGACTTTTGGATTTACATGAATTACTTCTGATGTTACAGTTTTTCTTCAGCAATTTTTTTAGAATGGTCTATAAGTAAATAACTACTGTAACAGTATAGAATTATGTTGCAAAAATCACTGAAACTCATAAAGAAAGAAAAATATATACCCAAAAGTATTTTAGACAAGTTCTGAAAGGAAGGAGTTAATGATATATCTGGAGTTGACATCTTATTTTCTTTTCATTAGTTTCTTCCTAGATAAAACTGCCCTGTTCTGCATAATTGTTAGTATTTTCTAATATAACAAGTTAATCTTAATGACTTCTATATAGAACAACTACTCATTTTCTTTCTTTAAAATAATTTCATTTATGCCTGTACATTTTTGTTGTCCAGTTCCAGTACTTCGGATGTTGCTGGGGACTACATGTGTGTGTCTTCTCAAAATTCATATGTCAAAACCCTATTTCCTAGTGTAATGGTATTAGGAACTGTGACCCGTGGGAGGTAATTAGGTTCAGACAAGGTTGAAAGGGTAGAGGGCTGGTGATGGGATTAATATTCTAAGAAGGGGAGAGACAAGCTCCCCCAGTGGCAGGCTACAGCTCAAAGGTAGTCATCTGCAAGAAGGAAAAGTGCCCTTGCGAGGGATCACATTGACTGTCATCTTGACCTTGGACTTCCCAGCTTCTAAAGCTGAGAGAGATCAATGTCTGTTGTTTAAATCATCCAGCCCATGGTATTTTATGATGACAACCTGAGCTGACTCAGACCCAGATTTTCTCCTTTTCAAATAAAGTTAGGCGTGTTCAGCAATTTTGAACCATTTCTGATAGAGTACAGTTGAAAATCAAAGGAAAATGTTAGTTGATACAACTGTCTAGCCAAGGGAAGAACAAAGTACAGAAATAAAACACACTCGCAAGCATTTAGGAAGGGCGGTGAGGTGGGCAGTGTGAATGTTCTGTAATAAAAAGTTGAACAATGATTCAGAAATAGCATATCGAAACACACAGCAATTAATTTCCCCAAATTAAGTCATCTGCTTGTCTTGGTGGTTTAGCTATGGTTGCTTCAGTATCTTTCTTTTTTTTTTTTTTTTATTTTTCTCCGGTACCGGGAACCGAACTCACGACCTTGCGCTTGCCAGGCAGGCGCTTTTTGCCGCTGAGCTAAATCCCCAGCCCCGCTTCAGTATCTTTCTATGATTGATGATACCAGTAATTAATGTCACAATTATGCAAGTGTATTTAGAAAATTTTTATATTTGATACACTAATAAACTTCCAAATGAGAACATCTGTTGTTTTTTGTTATTCACAAATTTTGTTAATCTTAAAAATAGAGCTAGCCAATTTGTTGGAGATAGTTTATAAGTTTTATGAACTTGTGGAATTATTTTCTTCTTATTTTAATACCACTCCTTGGCTCCAGAGAATTAAATTATTAGAAAATCTTTCCTTCCTTCTCCACCTCTACTCCTCTTTGCTTGTAACTTGTACTGTGTGACCAGTAAGGCTCAGAGTCAGCAATATTCAGCTCCCATAAAAACTGGAGGGGGATATATTGATTTCAACAGTCTGGAAATCCATCTTAAGAATGGAGATAAGTAATCAAAGGATAATTATTAAATAGTCAATGATGCTGTTCTTGGAGAGAGAACAGGTAACCCCCCCCTTGCTTGTTGTAGCATTTGCCACTTAATATTATGTTTGTCTTGATAAATGAGTTCATCCTAATATTTCCCTTTTTGATTTAAACAGTTGTCCCTGAAGGGATAAAGTATGGAGGAGGTAGGCTTTCCAATTGCAAATTCCTATAGATGAAATTTTAGCAGACTCTATCTTTCGTGCAAGAATGATGTATATTACAAACAAGGTATACTCTTAAGACTGGATGGTGACATGAAAGTAGAAAATCACCTTTAGAGATAATTTGTTGCGGATAACACGAGGACGAAAGCCTTTAAATCACATGAAAAAATTTTCAAATGGGTAAATATGAGCATAATTTGATGAGCTCAATCTAATTAATGATGACATTTATTATTGTCAAATTAGGAGGGTGGTATTCTGAACAGAGGTTGAAAAGGAGACAAAAATGAGTAAGAATTAGTACCTCTTGAGTACAGTATAATTTCATATGACTTCGAATTATTTTCTCTAGAGCAAAGAACAAAAATTTATCACAAAACTGTGGATCTTACTAGTTCCATTGCCACTGAAAATATATAATTTTTGTCTTTTGGTAAAAAACTATGAATCTTCATATATTAATCAGAATCCTCTTGTGAAGGAGTAGAATAAGTCAACTCAGACTATCCTATGTAGAAGAATTTGGAAGAACTCACTATAGAGGTCTCAAGGTGTGCCACCAAGGTGGCTGCTCATGGCCCAGCTCTGAGGGATAGTGCTTATAGTGTAATGCTTTATGTGACTGGCACTTTGACCTTCTTAATAATTTTATCTTTGAATTTGTTTTGTAAGTGAAATCTGATGAGCTACAAATCATGGGCCAAAGATATGCAGACTGGGCTCATGGGCACCCTGTCCCTGCCAGGCCGTTGTCTTGGACCACTTTCCTGGGCTGTGGCACCTGGGTCCAGCTGATATATTTAACAAAAAACATAAACAAAACGAAAATGAATGGGTAATGTCTTAGTTACTTTCCTAATTGCTGAGACAAAATACCTGACACCCAAAGTTAAGGGGGAAAAGTTTATTTCAGCTTATAGTTTGTAGAGATTTCAGCCCATAGTTGACTGGCTCCATGGCCAGGGGGCATGGCAGAGGGGCATCACAGAGAAGAAAGAGTTTTTGAAGGCAGAAGGCAGGAAGTCAGCAAAACCCCAGCAGTAGCAGCAGGCCTTTGTTCTGTGCCTTATATCTTATCAGGGTGAGGCACACTTAATCCCAGCATCACATCATTAATCGCAGTATCACACACCCTCGATTCAGCCACCTCTGAAAAGCTCCACCGTGGGGACATCTATATTTGAATTCCAGAAGGAGAAAGCGGGAAAGAAGGGACAAGTTCCTGTCTTAGCACCTTTAAAGAAATTTCTTTCTTGCTTTTGAACAAGGGGCTCCTTAATTACATTGTGCATGAGTCCCTGCAAATTATGTAGCAGGTTTTCTTATCTATGATTCTTGTTCCTGAGATGAATATCTGACACAACAAATTAAATGAGGAAAGACTGATTTCATCTTACAGTCTGTAGAAATTTCAGCCCATAGTCAGCAGGCTCCAAGGCAAAGCAGCATGGCAGAGAAGAATCAGTCCATGGTAGGGCAGGTAGAAGACATCAGCAGCAGCAGCAGCAGCAGCAGCAACAGCAAGCCTGCCTCCTTCTTTCCATTTATATTCCATCCAGGCTATAAATCTATTGACTGTTGCCACCCACACCCAGGATGGGACTTCCATCATCCATATCCAGAACTATGTTAATTCTAATCAGTGGACTAATGTTGTACCACACAACCTTAATCCCAGTATCACATGTCCTAGAGCTACTAGTTCTGAAAAGACCTACCTATGAGTGCAGGAGGCTTTGGGGGGACATCTAGGTACAAGTCATAACTCTGTTTGGAGTTCATTTAACAGGGAAGGGGTATAGTGTTTTTCACAATTTATTAGAAGTGGAGACTACAAAATCTTCAACACCCCCTGTATAAATTTTGACTTCCTAATTCCAGCTGGCAGGAGCTTGGGATACACAGCCTAACATATCTGGGTAAAGGAGAAAGGGCCAGTTTGCAATGTATGATTGCTCTAGCTTTGGTCAGGTCTCTATCCTCTGGCCAGTCACTGCAGTGTGATGTGTAGTTGCACAGCCAGAGTTGTGAATTCACTTCCCTGTTACCACAGAGTTGGGCAAGGGGTAGAACCAACCCAATTACAGGAAGTCACTGTGAGACTGAGGTAGGAGATAAAACAGGGACAAATAAATAACATAACAAGAATTGAGAAACCAGATGAGAACAACCATTAAAACATTAGGAATCCAACAGATAAAGGTCATCCTGTCCCCCCAAGACCCCTCCCCAGTGCGCACAAAACCAAACGTACATGATGATGGCCTGTATTTAACTTCATTCGTACTGCAGTTTTCAGCCCCCTACACCACCCCCAATGGGCTTTGAACGCTATACTTCCTTTAAAAATCTTGTATGGTCAAACACTGCCCCTCCTGGCTGGAGGACCAAGTCAGGTACACAGGAGGGCTAGGACTCCTACCATCCTCCTCCCATAATTCCAAGGCCTTAAGAGAGTCAGAGCCTATCCCCGTCTGGGCCACGGCTTGCTCTGACTGAGTGAAGTACTTTTGTTTCTTTTGCTTTTAATGAATCTTTACACCTTCTGAGTGCACTGCTCAGTTCTTTCTTCAGGATGCCAAGAATCTGGGAACAACTCCCTGAAACCCTCTATCTTATGACAAGATGATTGCATTTTTTCCACTTGAGTTGATTTCTATACTGTTAATATGACTCTCTTTCCTTGAGCTTCTTTACATCTGAAATGATTTATACATTTAATTGCTTGAAATTACAGTTTCAGGAAAGGTCCTTAACCTGGTATGACTTAATAAAATGTAGACATCCTTTACCATCCAGTCTTAGTTACTTTTCTCAATGCTGAGACAAAGTACCCAACACCCAGAGTTAAAGCAGGAAAGGTTTATTTTGGCTCACAGTGTGCAGGGGTTTCGGGTCACAGCTGGCTGTCTCCAAGGCAGGGAGGTAAGGCAGAGGGGCATCACAGAGGAGAAACAGTTCATGGCTGGCAGAAGCTAGGAAGGCAGCAAAGTAATGAAGAAGAAGCAAGTGACAAGTGACAGAACAGCAGCTCTTTCTGTCTCTTATATTTTATCCAGGCTACCTGCCCTTAAGGAGAGTAACTCTCACACCCTTAATCCTAGCATGGAACTGTGACTCAACCTCAGCAACATATCCTTGATCCTAGAATCGCACAATCTAGATCCAGCCACCTGTGAAAGCCCCACCTGTGAGTGCAAGAAGCTTTGGGGGGACATTTGGCTACAAACTGTGACATTCACAAGTCAATCTCTCTCTAAAAACTAAGCTTTCTTACACTTAGAGATTCCTCAAAATTATGTTTGGGGGATACTGAGACGGCAAATTAGCATTCATCCTCCATCTATTTTTCCTTTATGTAGTATGTGCCAAAAAAGAAGTCCTAGCAGCTGCAGTATATTTGGGTCAGAAAACTGTATAGAGATGTACATCCTGTTAAAGCTGAAACTTTCCGGTAAAGTTATAGCAAGTGCATCAGGAGTGGCGAAGTGCTCATTTTTTTCTTTTCACTTTTGACAGAAGATCAGCACTTAGATGAATAGTAGAATAAGTGCTCAGGCTGACTGTTATTAATTTGTTGAAGTGTCTGGGTGAAGGAAAGAGGTTTGAGAATCCTAACTGCACTATTGTCAGGTAACTTGCAGCTAGAGAGAATTATTCTGTTAGTTCTTTTGTTTTGTTTTGTGTTTTGTTTTTGAGACAAGGTTTTGGTATGTAGTTCAGGCTGGCTTTGAGCTATGTAGCACAGTCTGCCCTTGAGTTTGCGGCAATCTTTCTGCCTCAGCCTCCCAAGTGCTGAGATTACAGGCATATGTCACCATGCTTGGCTTCGTCAGTTTTGTCAAAGCAATGTTAAAGTCACCTCAATAATATAACCACCGAAGCATGGTGATGCACACCTGTAATTCTAGCACTATGAGAGGCTGAGGTAGGAGGATCAAAAGTTTGAGCCCAGCTTGAGTCTCAGTGACTTAGCAAGACTCTGCTTCAAAATAAAAATTAAGAAAGGTCTGGGGATGTAGCGCAATGTGAAGTTTCTGGGTTCAATCCTCAATACCTAAATAGTGTCCTAGGAAATTTTTTTAAAAGATGAGCCTCACAGTGCAGGGATCCATAAGCAATTCTCCTTTTCTGTGTCTATAAGGAGAAGATTCTCATTTTCTTATATATATATATGTATATATATATATAATGAATCATTATTTCTGCTTCTCCTTTGCAAAAAAATTTAATAATGCTCATGTAATGGACTTTGCCTGACAGGTGGTAGTCTCTGAATTTTTATTCATTTGTTTGTTTTGAGGCAGGTTCCCACTACATAGTTCAGGCTCGGCTTGGACTCAGTATGTAGCCCGGGCTGGCTTGGAACTTACAGTGATGCTCCTGCCTCAGCCTCTTGAGTCCTAGAATTACAGATGTGGCCATGACACCTAGCTTCTTAATGATTTTTATATAAATAAAAAGCACTTTTTATTTTATTTTAAAGAGGAGAAGAAGAAAACCAGAGATAAAATAAAACAGTTTTAAATAAGATTATTAGCAGACTGACAATAACTAATACATTTCATACTGTTATCTTCATAGTAGTCATTCAGAGTACAAGACATAGGCATGAAATATTGCCCATACAACATTAGCACAAATCTTTCTTTTCAATGAATTATGGGAAACTAGCTTTATAACTGTCTTAATTATCTTGTGTATATATATTTTTTCCTTTTTTTCTTCCTTCCTTTCCCCTTTCCCCCATCAGTTTCTATTTCTTTTGAACAGCTCCTTCCTGATTCATAATATCTATTGTACAGTTTGGATCTTATTTACTGGTTCAGCCTCTCACACTAGAGAGACAGTATGATGTTTACTCACATGGGTCTGATTTACTTCATCATACCACAGAAATATATGTGCACCCATGTAATTGTGCACCCACAAATTGTGCAGCACAATTTGTAATAGCTGAATCTTGGAAACAACCCAAATACCCATCCACTGACGAATGGACAGTGGATGCAACTTGAAAAAAAGTACTTTTGGGTTTAACTGAACCTGAAACTTCCCTGTGATGGTAACAAACTCAGCTGATAAAAAATGAAGTGCTGATGACCATAAGATGCTAGGCATGGAGCACCCCTGTATAGTAAGGCTCATAAGTGACTCTGACTTCTCTGGATTTACAAATATAGCTGAAATTGAGCTATTTCTGGTAAATGCTTATATTAAAGAAAATCTGAACCTAAGGCCTACTAATCAAAGGCAGACAAAACACTTAATTTTATAATAGAACTTTCCAGTGAGAGAGACCAAAAAAGGATGTATGACTTTACCAAAATTTTTTTGTTTCACTTTTGATTTTGTACAAGAAGAGCTATCTCTCCGTGTCTCTGTGGAGGGATTTCCAAGCCACTTCTACTTTGGAGCTGCCTCTTCGAGAGTCATTGTTTATGTAAATACTCTCTAAAATGCTGTTGTTCAGTTTACCGTCTTCACAAGGTTAACTTCAGCACGTGGTGCTACAAACAGTGAGGATTTTGGAGGGGTTGTCCTAATATAAATGCTACTATGTTTTTAGTTTCAAATTCCACTTGTCCTTTGATGGTGTAGAGGAAAGCAATTGACTTGTGCTTATTAATTTGTATCATGCAACATTTTAATAATTACTTATGTTATGGGAGTCATTGTGTTCATTCTTTTATATTTTCTATGTAGATGATGATCATTTGTGAACAAAAATAGTTCTATTTTTTTCTTGCCAATACGCATAGCTTTTATTTCCTGTTTTTGTCTTATCTTAGCTAGAACTTTCAGTACAATTTGGGAAAGCAGAAATGAGCAGGAACATTCTTGCTTTGTTCCTGCCAAATGGTGAGTAAATAAGTTATCATTTCAAGGTTCATTACTTATCATGATTAAAAAATCCTATGATATTTTCAGTATTGACAGTGATGAAAACATAATATTCAGTATCAGTGTGTCTGTCTGGGTAAAGTTATTCTTTTACCCTGCTGCTAAGATTGCAAACTGGTGCATTTTCTGAGGGCATTTGATGTAAAATAAATACTCAGATTTAAAATGGACAACCATTTTAACACAGGATTTCAATTTCTAGGAAACTCTCACACAAGAGCAAATATTCACTGTAGAATTATTTTAACACCAAAAAAGGAAACAATATGTTTATCCATCAGTAAGGATGGATCACATAAATTATGATATATCCACACAGTAGCATACACTGTGCATCTTTTAGAAAGAATACTAGATCTCTACTATCAACTGTCATAGAATACATACATATGGGTTTGATAAGCTTGGATTACTATGCAAGTTGCAGAACAGAATAGTCTGATTCCATGTGTTTAAATAAAGGATACTTATAAATGCTCACAAAATATCACACAAAATATTTTGTAGCATTCACGAATAGAGGGAATGAAGAGGCCACCAGAAAAGAGAAGGCCCTTTTCACTCAATTCACATTTTCCACATGTAAATAGAAATCATATACTGTGTTTTGAATTGAGAAAAAAATCTTGCAGGTTAAAATTTTGTGCACCTAAGGGCTGGGGATTTAGCTCAGCGGCAAAGCGCCTGCCTGGCAAGCGCAAGGTCATGAGTTCAGTTCCTGGTACTGGAGAAAAACCAAAAGAAAACAAACAAACATAAAAAAAATTTTGTGCACCTATGAAACGTTTAGGACCAATGTCTTGCAAATACCTAACAAAGTATTAGGTCTTCTTTCTGTATTGAATTGCCTCTGGCTATTTAGAGCTAGATCAAACATTACTTATTTTGAAATCTCATATTCCTCTATCAGTACTTAGAAAAAACATTTGATAACTCAGTATTATTAAACATCATCGACATCTAAGGATACTTTTTGTTGTGTTTTGTTGGCAATGCTAGAGATTGAATGCAGGGCCTTACACATCCTAAGTAAGCACTTTACCACTGAACCTCTTCTCTGACACTATCTCAGAATATTTGTTGATATTAATTATATTTTTTTAAGTCTGGAAGAAGGTATTCATTCCTCATTGCTTTGTTGGAGAGGGTAGCCCTGTTGAGGGAAAAAAAATTAATTGGTGGTGGTAGGGAATGAAATCTGCTTCAGTGTGGGAAGGAAGAAACAAAAATTAAATATCAGGATTCATGTCCAAGAACGAGTGAACAAGCATATCTTCTGAAGTGGGGAAAGTGGAGAGAGTGTGGATAATTTTCTACTTGCTCATTTGGTTCCTTATCCCCACAAGAGCAGGTGAGCAGTGCGCGGCAGGGGTGTGCTCATACTGCCTTAAAACAGGCTCTGGGGAAAATGCTCACATTGCAGCGTATACCCTTCTTTATGGCATAAGCACTCCCAGAAGGGAGCTTCACAACACCAGTCACTTAACAACAGTCCTACAACATTCCCGAAGCTCCACTGATCATCTTTCCTGAGCTGGTAGGAGCTGGCTGCAGCATTCCAGTGGAGAGACTATATTAAGCCACAAAACAAACTCGCTACTTCATTCTAGCATGTCAATTCTATTTGAAGATTTGGCAAAGAAAATATTTTGCCGTTACTTTCATTTGAATGTGTCTCCCAAAATTAACATGTTGGAACTTCACCCTCAGTGCAGTGTTGAGAGGTGAGCACCTTGAAAGATGTTGAGAAAGTGTTAATGCATTTACAGAAAGGGCTCCTGGAGGTGGATTCACTCTCCTCACCCTCCTGCCACGTGAGGACACAGCTTCCTGCCCTCATGATGTGCTCTTGTTTTGATCTTTGACTTCTCAGTCTCCAGAACTGTAGGACATAAGTTTATATTCTTTATGAAATACCCAGGTTCAAGTATTTTGCTGAATGTCTCAGCAAAATGGACTAAAACACATGAAAGCAAAGACAGAGACTTAGATTTCCTGTCTGGTGCATAAGAAGGTTAGAAATCGCCACTCTGTTCTAAAACAAATGAAACACCTGAAAAACTAAAACATGAAAAGCCCTTGTAAGATTCTGAAGGGAAGAGAGCTCACAGGGCAGAGAGATGCTGCCAGAATTGGAGGGAGCTGGGCAGGCAGAGAGGTTCACAGCTCTCCAGGGCAGGGACCACCATGGGAGCCATCACCGAGGAGGGAAGGCTGAGCAGTAAGGTGAACTGCGGGAGGCTCAGCACGGAGAAATCTGAGAGACCGAAAACTCCAGGGGGACCCGGTTAAGAGGGTCGTACACTTTTATGAGTTTTATCTCCAGAAGCTCAACCAGATTCTCATAGGAAATGTATTGGAGGAAAATCTCTTCATGCTTCTGACAGGGGTAGGAGAAAATTGAACTCTTTTAAGATATGACAGCACATACTATTCTTCTTAACAAGGCCCGCCTTCTGAGCAACTATTTAACCTGAGCCTAACCTGCTAATTTTGTTTTGTTTTGTTTTGCTTTGCTTTGCTTTGCTTTGCTTTGCTTTGTTTTGCTTTTATCAGAGCCTAACTTGAAGGACTCTGACCACCACCATCCTGCTCAGAGATCTCTGTAAACCACCCCTTCCCGGCACAGCTGCTCCTGGGCACTCATAATGCTATCAGTCCTGCTGTTGTTAGTAGCCGCTACTCCCACTGTTGTTCTCCCTCAAGCCTTGTTCTTGGCAGGGAGCCACAAACCCCTGTCACTGAGCTCCCCCTCCTCATGACCCTACAGAAGACCCCGTAGCCTGTACGAGAGCAGCTGGTCTGTCTCCAGTGCCAGAGGGGTCCCTCTCAGGTTTGTTCTGAAATAAACCTGTCCTGTTGAGGTTTACCTCTGCTTCTTCTTTTCTTTTTTCTTAACGTAATTGACCTGAAGGAAGGGAACTATCCAACTCCAGCTGGATCTAACCTTCGGTGTGGGAGGAGGGAAATACTTATCTTAGTCCTTTCAGGCTGCTATTACAAAATGCGGTGGATTTAAGGGCATATAAACAGCATAATTCATCTCTTATAGTTCTTGAGTCTGAGAAGGCCAAGATCAAATTAAAGTAGAGTTGGTGTTTGGTATAGTCTGACTCTTTGGTTCATAGATGGCCGTCTCCTCACTGTTGATATAAGAAAAATTCTGAGATATCCTGAATTTAATTACAAGGGCTGGAGGATGAAGGGGAAGAGAGATAAGGAAGTTAATCATTTAACAACTGCAGGCCAAAGCGACAAAAGACTACTCCACATTCCCAACTGTGTGCTGAAACACTGATTTATAGCCCTGGGGACGGGAATGTGTCTGATTTACAAATGAAGTCCCCAGACTAGTAACTCTAACCAATCTAGACGTCCTAGGTACCTCTCCTTGTGGATTGTCCTCTGCCAAATCTTTCTGCCTCGTGTTATTCTCCTTCTCCCTCATCTAGAGCCAATGTAGGTTCAGTGGACACAATTTGTTCTTTCATTCCTCCAATTTTTACTGTAAAAATGCTATTGGCTGAGGGGTGGCGGGCATACTGCTATCCAGCTTTGTTAATGGTGGCTGAACAACTCGTCCTAGGACCTGGTCCTTTTGTAGCTGGTATCAGTAGCCACTTACCTTTTATTTCAGAGAAATTTCAGTCTCAAGAGTTTTGGTTTAACACCATTCTCACATGGTGGAAGGGGCAAGGAGTCTCTTAGGACATTTTTATGAGGGCATTAATCTCATTCATGAAGGCTTCACTCTTGTGATCTAATTACCTCCAAAAATCAGTACCATGGGGGTTGAGAGCTTCATATATGAGTCTTGAGGGGATACAAATACTGTGGCACCTCAGTTTATGAACTTAATTTGTTTTCTGATTTGGAGGAAGATGGCTGCATTTGTGCTTGTGTGGGACATGACTGTGGTCATGTCTGGCATCCAGGTGAAGTTTGCAAGTGGAAGCAAAATTTTGTCAGACACTTTTGTTTGCAAACTGAAATGTTGGCAAGCGGTGGCATTCAGGAATCGAAGAATTATTGCATTCAGTTGCCAGCACTTTGAACTTGGACCCCCAAGTGCGTGTCCTTGCATGGAAAAAATATTCCATCTCAATGGTTCCAGCGTATTAAGGCATCTCAAGATTAATTCAAATGTCTGAAGTCTAAGGTCTGACCTAAACAGCTTCTAAATAAGAAATAAAACTCAAGGTACAACTCATTCTGAGGCAAATTACTCTCTAGTCATAAATCTGTGAAATCAAACAAGTTATATGCTTCCAAAATGTAGTGGTTGTAACGCAGGAGAAATATAACTCCCAACCTGCTAGATGCCAGATGTGCCCAACGTCAGGCTTGACTTTCCCAGAACCCAACCTGTTTGTCAGCAGCCACAGTGCTCTCAGAAAAAACTTCAACTCGGCACAGGTGCTGCAACCCTCAGCAAGCACAGGACAGGTGTTGTAAAGAAGAGACGAGGCGGAGCTCAAAATCTTCTGAGCACTGGGAGATTTGATAACATGCGTGTGTTTGCACCGGACACTCAGGACTTGGATCACTGGTGGACTGGACACACTGAGAACTCTGACCACTGGTGTTTGCTCAGACCTTCTTATATAATATCCTTTGCCAGCCACTCCCCTTGTTCAAGCCTGATAAAGGTGTCCCACTTTTATTTGTTCCCTGTGGGTGGTCTTTTTATTCTCTGTTTGCCTAAACCCAGGTATATTAAATCTCATGTCTCATTGCCTTCACAGAAGCCTGTCAAGTGGTCTCTGCCTTGCATTGTTCATTACATCTGGTGCCGAACCCCGGGAGAGAGGAAAAGTCCTCTCTGGGGGGGCCTCAAGCCTTCTCCCAAACCTTCTTCCCCTTGTTTGAGACCAGTTGGTAACATCGGTTCCTCAGACTTAGGGTCCTACAGTTCCTGCCGCTTCTGCCATGCCAGATCTCTCTGGGTGTCTCAGATCAGGTAAACCTCCCCATCTCTTCCTCTTTCTTTACTGTTGCCTGCTTTTTATTGTTTTTTAACTCCAGCACTGGTCCCAAAAAGTACTCTTGGGAAGACTACTTCCCTTTAGCATCTGACCAACAGCAGTGACATCTGCCTTGGTTATTTGCTTTTGTTTTAGCTTTGGGTCCTGATTGGAGAGGTCCATAGAGAGACTCTATTGCTCTCCCACACCTTTCTGTACTCCAGTGGAGAACCTTCCACCTTCTATCCTCCTTGTTCCCCACTAGTCTGCCTCCAACAAAACCTCAAACCTTTAGGCTGCACTCCTGACCTGATATTTTTCTGTTACATGGCATGGACGCAGTACCAGCTGGACAGCCGGTCTCAGTGGCCTATCCATGGTATGCTTGATGTCTCCATTTTGTGAGACCTGGATAATTTCTGCCATAGGCTAAAGAAGTGGTCTGAAATAGCTTATGTTTGGGCTTACCTCATACTCTGCAATTTTCCTACTCTGTATTCTTCATGGAATGCTCCCAAATTCTCCTTTTCCTTCCACCTGTACCCCCTCTGCTTCCCTCCCACCCTGATTCCTCCCTGACCAAGGACCCTGCTGATCTTGCTTTTTCCTGGAGTCCTCCTGCTTTCCCAGCTGGATAACTTCCTAGGCCCCTGGATTCTCCAGCAGAACTCCCAGCTGCAGCGGCCACAGCTGCAGCTGCAATAATTCCTCTGAAAGAGCCTCCAGCTAATCCAGCACCTGCCCTATTATCTATCTATCTATCTGTCTATCTGTCTATCATCTATCTATCTATCTATCTGTCATCTATATCTATCTATCTATCTATCTATCTGTCTATCTATCTATCTATCTATCATCTATCTATCTATCTATCTGTCATCTATATCTATCTATCTATCTATCTATCTATCTATCTATCTATCTATCATCTATCCTGCTCTTCCTTCCAAAGCAAAATGTCCTCCTTATGTTTGGTCTCATCTAACTCTGTCCTATACTTAACCAGGACTGCTGTTTGGTGTCCCTTCTTCACCCCCTGCTCCTCAATTTCCACTATGGGAG
This sequence comes from Chinchilla lanigera, assembly GCF_000276665.1. Taxonomy (NCBI): domain Eukaryota; kingdom Metazoa; phylum Chordata; class Mammalia; order Rodentia; family Chinchillidae; genus Chinchilla; species Chinchilla lanigera. The sequence goes on along the minus strand of NW_004955454.1, from coordinate 14,727,550 downwards.
GTGAGGGGATCACAGGGAACTGTTGCCCTTTCTCTGTCCAATTTGTCCCAGATTAGTCAGCTTCTGGGTTCCTTTTTTACCAACCCTACCAAATATATTCAGGAATTTCTGTACTTTACCCAGTCTTAGGGTCTCACTTGGGATGACCTTAATATCTTTCATTCCTCTACCCTCTCACCTGAGTAATGGGAACCTGTTTGGATTTTGGCCCAGGTTGCTGCAGATGGCCAAAGGCATCTTGAAGCCAATCTTCAGGAGGGGACTGAAGCCATTCGCTGGGCCAATCCAACTGGGACTTTAACTGGCTGCTTGAAGGAGCCATAACTATACAGTCAATTGTTCAGTTGAAGGGCTCCACAAGGCACACACAGGGTAGTCAATTATTATAGGGTTAAGGAAATAACCCAGACAAAAGGTGAAAATTCAGCTCAGTTTATGTCCCATTTGGCTACTGCCCTCAGACATTACATGGCCTTGGTCCTAGAAGGCCCAAAAGACCAACTGATTTTAAAGATGCATTTGGCTACCCAATCTGCTCCAGATATTCAGAAAAAGTTATAGTGACTGGATTCAGACCCTCAGACTCCACAGCAGGAGTCAGTAAATTTAACATTCAAAGTTTTCAATAATAGGGACAAAGTTGCCTTCAAACAGCACCCATTCCTCAGTTCTAGCTGTTTGTCTCTGCCATAAGAAACCCACAGCTACAGGCTGAACCCAAGTCCCAGCCAACCTCCAAGGGTGCCACTGAGGCTTCTCAATCCAGGGGTATATTTCCAGGACCATGATTTAAATGCTGCCAGCCTGGTCTTTGGGCTAAGGAATGCGGCAGCCCTGGATTCCCTCAAAGCTGTGCCCCACCTATGAGGCCCTCACTAGAAGTCAACCTGCTCCATGCTGGCATCTGCTTCTGAAGCAAGCTCTCAGGGCCTCCCACCTCTCTTCCAGACCTCCTTAGATTGGTGATAGATGACTGACATTGCCCAGAAGCTCCAAAGGCCCCCTGGACCATCTCAGACACTGAGCTTTGGTAACTCTTGCCATGGAGGGTAAGTCTATATCTTTTGTAATTGACACTGGGGCAGCTTATTCCACCTTGCCTTTTTTCCAAGGACCAATCTCCTTGGCCTCAAGCTCTGTTGTGGGTGCTGATGGAAAGCAAAGTCTCCAGGCCTTTTACAACTCCTCCAATTTGGTGTCAGTTAGGGCAACAATTTTTCTACTACTGTTTGCTGATCATTCCTTCCTGCTCCATCCCACTCCTTGGATGAGATATCCTAACCTAACCAAACTGACTTTCACTCTGACCAGTCCAGGCATTTGTTCTGCTTTTTTGGCCACTGTCTTGTCTCCTTCTCCAGTCTCTCCCCAAACCCCCATTACATGGGGCCAAGGATATAGCTCAGTGGCACAGTGCCTGCCTGCCAAGTTCAAGGTCCTGAGTTAGATTCCTGGCAGGAAAATAGAGGACCAAAACCCCTGTTGCCTCACATATCTAAACACTAGAGTCTGGGATACTCCTTCCCTTTCCTGGCTCTTGATCAAACACCTCTCACCATCCCATTAAAGCCAGCTCACCCCTATCCCTCTCAACCCAATACCCTGTCCCTGATCAAACTCTATGGGGACTAAAACTATTGTCTCTCATCCGTTCCATTACAGTCTTTTGTTTCTATCAACTCTCTCTATAACACTCCCATTCTCCCTGTTGGGAAGATAGATGACATGTGTAGTTTGGTGCGGACCTCTGCACTATCAGCCAGATAGCCCTTCTTATCCATCCTGTGGTGCCCAGCCCATACCCCCTTTTACCTTCTGTCTTCTGTCCACTACCCATTACTCAGTTCTAGATTTGAAGGATGCTTTCTTCACCATTTCCTTACATCCCTCCTCGAGTCTCTCCTTGCCTTTAGCTGGAGGGACACTGACACTAACTGGCCAGCCCCAAAAGCCCTCTTGGACTGTCTGGCCACAGAGCTTCATAGACAGCCCTTGCTATTTTGGCCAGACCATTGCTCATGATTTGCTGTCCTTCTTCCTGTCCATTTCCCACCTCATACAATGTGCAAATGCTCTCCTTCTCTGCAGCCCCTTGTATGAATCCTCCAGACAGAATACTGTCCCACTCTTACAACAGCCCTCTAGACACAAAGGGCTACCATGTGTCTCCATCCAAGGCTCAAATCTCCTTTCCATCTGTCACCTCTCTGGGTGTTATTCTGCACAAACATGCTCAAGCCCTCCCTCCCAATTGTGTCTGACTAATTTCTCAGATTCCGGTCCCTACCACAAAGAGACAACCTCTCTCTTTTCCTGGGGTGATGGGATACTTCCATCTCTGGGTTCCTGGCTTTGTCCTCCTTACCGAGCCTTTCTACAAGCTCACAAAAGAGGACCTAGCTGAGCTTTTAGACTTTCCACACTCTGCCTTCCAGACCCTAAAAGAAGCTCTAAAAATTGCTCCAGGCCTGGCTTTACCAGACTGTCCCCAGCCTTTCTGTCTATACACTACAGAACATAGTGGTTGAAGATTACTAGGCATGTGTCTAGTAAGATTACTACACTTTGTACTCCATACCAGCACTCATGCTATACTCCTCCCACAACCTGCAGGGTCTCATGTCCTCATCACCTCTTTCTCATCTTCTTTTTTTTTTTTTTTTTTTTTTGTTTTTTTCTCCGGTACCGGGAACTGAACTCACGACCTTGCGCTTGCCAGGCAGGCGCTTTTTGCCGCTGAGCTAAATCCCCAGCCCCCTCTTTCTCATCTTCTATCTGCTCCTCATTGCTTTCAGTTATATGCATCTTTATAGAACCCCCACAGTGACTGTTTCCTTTGGTCTTGGCTTTGGTCCTGCCTCTCATTGCTGGCTAAGGCAGCATGTACAATTGTCTCATGTGATTCTGTTACAGAAACTACAGCTCTTACCTCATCCTCTCAACAGGCTGAACTGACTGCTCTGACCTGGGTTTTTACAATGGCTGAAGCTTACATGTTGACATCTGCACAGATTCCAAGCATGCATTTCACACACTTCACAGCCATGCTGCCGTGTGGACAGAGAAAGGCTTCCTCACCTCTCAGGGGTCCTCAATCATCAATGCCTCATACATTAAGGCCCCTCTCCAGGCAGCTTTTCTATCAACACGGGTGGCTGTACTTCATTGTGGAGGACACCGAGGACTCTCAGATTCCCACAGCCAGTGGAAATGCCTTTGCAGATGAAACTGCAAGGAGGCAGCTAATCTCTTCCACCACACCACAAAAGGCCAATACTTTTCCTTTTCCTGCTCTATCCTACCTATTCTCTATCCAAGCATCAGCGATATCAATACCCCACAAAAGATGGAAGTTCCTAGATGAAGGAGAATTCTTTCTCTTTGCCTCAGAAACCAGCACTATTCTTTCATCTCTTCAAGCCAATTTTCACAGAGCTTACAAACTCTTATCCCATCTACCTGAGTCTCTTATTTGCTTTCTTTTCTGCAAGACCCTCCTTAAAACTGCTATTGCTCAATGCTCTGTATGCCAATAACTGTGCCTCAGCAGTCCCTGAAGCCCCCTCTTTCCCCACACACCAGGCACGAATTTTCTCCCCAGCCCAGGACTGGCAGATTGATCTCACCCATATCCCACAAGTGTGAAAGTTAAGATATCTTTTGGTCTGGGTTGACACTTTCACTGGGTAGATAGAGGCTTTTCCCACCACTTTAGGAAAAGCCTCAGCAGTTGTTATTTCTCTCCTAAATGATATAATTCCCTGATTGGTTCTCCCCACCATCAGATAATGGCCCAGCTTTTATTAGTGAGAACACTCAGGAATCAGAAAATGTTCTAGTCACTCAGTATACCTGGAACCTTCATACTCCATACTGGCCTCAATCATCCAGTAAGGTAGAAAGAGCTAATGGCCTCCTTAAGGCCCGTCTCACTAAGCTAACACTTCAGCTTCACAAAGATTTGGTTTTGCTCCTTCCAATTGCCTACTTAGAATCCAAATCACCCCTAGGGAGCCTACAGGATACAGTCCTTTTGAACTTTTATATAGCTGCACCTTTCTGCTTGGGCCAGACTTTGGCCAGGAGGTCAGTCCTATCAGAGAATGTCTCTCAGTTCTGCAACAAGCCCAAAAAGAAATGTGACATGCTGCTAATTTTCTGCCTTCCCCTGACTCTCACCCTTATGATAATAACCTGGCTAACAAATTGATTTTGATTAAAGACTTAAGTCCATGATCCCTGTAGATGAGGTGGAAGGCACCCTTCAGAGTCATCAATAGCACCCCAATAGCTGTTCAAGACCCCCTGCAGTGGATTCACTGCTCTAGAATAAAGCTGTGCCCTGCTGGCAATTTGCCTGACCTCTCCCCCTGTGGAAGTTGCAAGAATGTCCTCCACATCCCTCAGGCTGATCAGCTTCCCAGAAAACACCTAAATGTCCTGCCATTGTCTATCCTGTCACTTCATCTGTTTGATTCAATCAGCAGTTTATGCTGATTTGACCTAGTTTCATCCTAAGACTTCTAATCCCAAGTCTTTCAATGCCTGGATGGAAGATCTCCTTGACCAGGCGTAGTGGATTGACAACGGGTGGTCAGCTTATAACCCCCAGCTGAAATGAGTAAGTGTGGTGCTGGGTGTGGGAGGCCCAGCTGGGGATTGTTGCCAGCAGCATAAGAAGCAGAATGGAGAAAAAGTGAGGCTGTTGGGAGCAGAGAAAGGCTGTTGGGAGCTAGGGGAGGTTATTGGAAACTGATAGAAGCTGTAAGGAGCTATTGGTTATTTTGGAGGAGCTCATCACACTGGTTTTCCTGATGAACTTGGCTGTTTTCATCCTCTGAGGAGCTTGGGACCTCGTTGGCACTGAGAATGGCTTTGTTCACTTTGGGGGAGCTCTGGTCCTCACTTTGAGTATCGCTTCCTGGCTCTGGAGGGGAAGATGGTGCACTGCCGGCCTCCTGGAAAAGCTTGCTGCATTGGCTTCCCTGATGGGAACACGGCCATCTTGATCATCAGAGGAGCTCGGGACCTCACTGTTGCTGAGGATGGCTGTGGTACCTTTCGGGGGAGCTCTGTTCTTCTGAGTGTCGCTTCCTGGCTCGAGTGCAGATCCCTCAGCCTGCTAGCACAGATCCTTCCTCCCGCTGGCACAGACTTTCTAGATTCCACCACTGACATTTGGGCCTTCCCAGCGCAGATCTGTGAAACAGGCCTGCATGAGATATGTCGTGGCTTCTGGGCCTCCAGTTGGATTCATGCGAGGCATTGTTATGAGCTCTAGGTCTTAAATTGGACTCATACAGGACATTATCACAGGATCCAGGTCCTCAGCTAGACTCTTGGTCTATAATGTGTGGACAGATTTCCTGCACTGGTTTGTATATTGTTCTTTGGGTGACTATTGTAAATAATCCTGTAAAATACATGTTTTCTCCTGTTTGATGATTGACAGAGAGGTCCATGATGGATAAGGAAGACCTCAGACACCCCGTTTCTACTCTGCATCTTTTTGTGGGTTCTACTCTCATCCAGTTAGTGCTGCAACTTGGTTGTTTCTTGTCTCCAGGATGGAATCATCACCTATGTACACATTCACATCAGCCTTCCCCTGACTCTTCCCACAGAGGCTCTTCCACCAGCCTCCCCACCAAAGCTCTGCTACCTATACAGGACAGGACAGCTCACCAGTCTAACCCTCCCTTGCTAAGGATTGTTGGCTCTGTATTTCTATGTCCACTGTCATTTATGAGGCCATGCCTGTTCCCCTACAGCTAACAGGTATGGGCCAACAAGAACCTCACCTACCATCCTCACATAGAAAAGGGGTCTGCGTGGGTGCATACTGGCCTCCAGCAGATGTGGCCCTCTTTCTCTCCTTTGAGTTTTCCCCTTGCTGATGCTTTCCAAAAGGGTAATGTACTGGCCCAAATAGCCCAGATTTTACAAACTTACCTGACAAGACTTACTCCTTATAAAGACACAAATAAGCCTATAGATGGCCCATTAACTGTCATGGACTGATCAGGTCCACAACCTCCCAAACGAGTGGACAGTGGAGTCTTAAATAAAAGAGACAACCAGTACGATTTTAGGGCTCCAGGTGGTTCAAAACCCTCTAGCAGAATTCGAGATCCTCTGGGGATTGAGACAAAGAACTTCTCTGGGCAGCCCATATTTATTTGGTTTTCAAACAAAGCAGGGGGTACTGAGGAAAGTTCGGGAATTGAGCAGGACCTTGGGAGTCAGTTCAGACATTTTCCATGTAGTAAATTATGTCATCCAGGAGAACTACATTATCTCTAGGTTGACATTTACTGGAGAAGTGTGGAATCTGCAGCTGCAAGCTCCTTTTAATTAATCGGTGTTGGAAGCCAGACATCCTCAGCTGTGGCTTTAACTTGTCCTCTGAGGCATCATGGCTTCACAGACCACTACAGGCCTAGCTGGGACCAGTGACTCCTAGAGGTTCACTTACTATGAGTCTGCTGTCCTTCTCCAGACAAGGGGCCTAAGCTTAGACAGACTCACACGTGAACAAGGAAAGCCAACTGATTAATTTTAAATCCTACTCACAGCCGCTTCGTAGTGGTCTCTATCAGTTAACCCCTAACACTGCCCTAACTCTCTGAGCCCCGCTTTGTCTCCAGTGCAACCTGCCTTCCGGGTTACTGCTCAGACAACTTTCTCCCCACCAGTGTAATTTCACATTAAACTTGTTAGCTTCCACTGGTCATGTTCATCCCAAACAACCCTAAACTCCCCCTTCAGCCAAACTGTTCACCTCTCAGCCCCCTCCCCGACTTTCACCACTCTGTTGCTCAGCTGGCACTCTGGGACTCCTGCCCACTCTGACCGCCTCCTCATGCCCACTCTCAATCATTCCTTCAAGTGGTGAATAATAGACGCCAGGAGGTTTCTCCTCCACTGGGAGAACTGGACCACAATGACTCCTGAAATCCCTGAGATCAGAGGGCCTTCTCGATGACTTATGGGTGCTGTTCTGCCACATTAAATGTTTGGGATGACAGAAACTTAAAATATCTTTTTGAGATTCATAATCAATTTCATCCACCCAGTCGATGTGATTTCTTCCTCTGTGAAACTGCCACCTTTCTTTGCCTTCCTACTAACTGGACTGGGACCTGTACACTAGTATATCTTGACCTAAATATAGGCATAACCCAAGGGAACCAGAGTCTGCCTGTGACAGTGCAGGCCCAGGCTTGGCAGGATAATGCAGGGCCATTCAGTTGGTTCCCCTCCTTGTTGGCCTTGGAATCACTGCTGCAATGGGAACAGAAATAGCTGGCCTAACAGTCTCTCTGTCCTGCTATCACCCTTTGTCTCAAGACCTTTCTTTTGCTTTTACACAAATTAGTAGGGCATAGTATGCAATGCAGCTAAAAGGCTTACTGAAAGGGCCTCAGAAATTAGACAGCACATGTCTGACTCTTGGACTAATGTCTGGGGATGGGCTGCGTGCCTCCTTCCCTCAGCAGGACCGTTTGTCGGTGTAATCCTCCTCCTCTCGTTCGGGCCCTGTCTTTTCAGACTCCTGTCACAGCTCTTACAAGACCACATCCAAAGACTCACTAATTGGCAGTTGCTTCTCTTCTCTTCCCCCGGATATGAAATGGTTCCCCAAGGTTCTCCTTCTCACTGGGCTGCCCACTCAGCCCATGTGTCACGCATGAAGCAGCCGTGAGAAATAATGACCCCGTCCCTTTCTCTTCGTCTCTGTGAGAATGTCAGGCTTGACTCGGGGATGACTTTCCCAGCACCCAACCTGCTTGTCAGCAGCCCCATTGTTCTCAGAAAAAATACCGCAGCTCGGCACAGGTGCTGCTGCCCTGGTGAACCCAGGACAGGGTGCTGCTGCAAGCCAGAGACCAGGCAAAGCACAGCATCTTCCCAGTGCCAGCACATCTGCTAACATTTGCACATTTTCACCAGCCACTCTGAGGACTTTGACCACTGGTGTTTGCTCAGACCCCATCACATAATGTCCCTCGCCGGACAGCCCCCTTTTCAAGCTTTATGAAACAGCCTGCTTTTCTTTGTTCCCCAGGGATGGTCTTTTAACTCTCTGTCTGCCTGCCTTCAGGTATGCTAATTCTCACGCCTTGCTGCCTTCACAAAATCCTGTCCAGTGGTCTATGCCTCATGTTGCTTGTTACACAGAGTTTGTGTGCCCTGGAATTGAAGAATGAATTCCAAGGAGCAGAAGAGGTTAAGAGGAAAGGTTTATTAGGAAATAGAGGGATCCCTGAACTGAGTTGCCAGGAGTTGCCTTGTCAGGCGTAATTTATACAGAAAAGTCACCATATGGGTACAACGTAGGTCAAACTGCCGTCAACTTATAGAATCACAAGTATAGCTGCTTAACTAATATTGACCCAGTAAGGAAGTGAGTCATATGGCAAGGGTACATAGAATGAAAAAAGGCATTTTTGAGAATGGATGGCTCCAGATGTTCTGGTCACCCACCTGGGCAACTGATGCCTAGCCGCGCTTACTGTACCAGGTGGTTCTACCTGCAGAATAATTTCGAGTTACTGTTTATGCCATAGGGAGACATGTAGGCTTGGCCACTGCATCTCCTATCCTGGGCCTGGCCTTCTTCAGATGTGCCTCCAGCCACAATCTTGATGTCTTTAGTTTTCACTGCCTTCCTTGGGAGCCCAGTCCCTCTGTGACTGTATATTAATTTCTATCTAATTTAGCTGCCTGTAATAACTGGACACGCATAGGATAAACATATCCATTCCAAAAGGAAGAAATAAGAAATAAAAAGGGAATGACAGATCTTAAGCAAGTCCAAAATCTTAAAGCATGAGAACAATTTTCTTTGACTCAATACTTTGCCCCCACCTGGGCTCACTGTGGGCATGAATCAGAAACTTCTGGACCCAGTGGACTAGCAGTCTCACTTGCTTGGTTGTGGCTTTCTCTGGGTGCCTGGTCTACCAGCTTTCCTCTCACAGGGATAAAATACCTGAGATCCACAATTTAAAGACAGAGGGGTTTAATTGCAAGATCTGATGAATGTTTCAACTTAAGAAAACTTTCAGTAAAAGATTCATTGCCAAGAACAATAGGATAAGAGTTTTAGAAGCAAGGGGCAGTATTTTGTGTATTTTGAGGGGATTAATGGCAATGTATCGTTCACTGTACTAATATCTTTAATTTAAACATTCTCTATATTTTCTGATTACCCCTCATGGGTCAGCCATTTATAGCAGTTTCTGTCAAATAACAACATTATAATGTATCCTCATCCACCTTATTTACTGGATCTGACACATGTGACTTCAGCTGTTCCCCAAAGTCAAAATGAACATGAAAGATCATTTGGAATTAATTCAGATCATTCAGGCAGACACAAGAGGCAACTAAAGACCTTCGTGAAAGAGGACTTCCATCCAGAAATGTTTCAGAAAGTGGGAAGAATGATGGATAAGTGTGAGTGAAGTAGGGGAGTGGGTTGTATTTTGAGGGGAGTTAAACACCATGTGTCTTTTAATGTAATGTATTTTTAAAAAATTTAAACATGCACTGTATTTTTGATCACAGCTTCTACCTTGGTTTGTGGTGTTCAGAGGATTTAGTCCATGGCTGGTTGGCTTCTAGACAGAAATGGCGTGGCAGAAGGGCACTGCGGGGCGAACCTGCTCAAACCATGGCAACTAGGAAGTAGAGGGGGAGAAGGGGAGGGTCTGGGGACAAGAATACACTCTTCCAGATCATGCCCCAGTGACCACCCCTCCAACCAGGGCCCACATTCTAGTAGTCAGTGAACTAGTGAATTCATAAATGGGTGAATCCTTTGGTGAGTACAATGCCCCCATAACCCACTCACTTTCCAAATACATGCGGCTTTGGGGGAGCATTTTAGATAGAAACCATGGCATCTATGTTGAAGGTGGGTCATAGGTGTGGTGTTGCCCGAAGCTGTGATCACACGCTGGTGGCCTAGGCTCACAGATATAGCCCTGGTCCTGTCTCCATGGCTCTGTCTAGCACCACCCTAGCAGGGCTCCCTTGCAGTGGCCCCAGGCTGGCCCTCTGCACTCTAGACTTGTGAAAGGAGCGTCCGCCCTGACAATTTCTGAACTGCCTGTGAGATTATTTTTCCACTGTCAAACAATAGGTTCTGGAGTCATTTTGATAGCTGATCAATCTCCTTACCAGATGTTTGTTTGGCCTCACTTGGAAATTTTTCCTGAATAGAAATTAATCCCAGCTCTCTCCAGTCTTCCATGTGGGAGAAGGGAAATATCTAAGTCAAGGCCACTTTAGCCACCACCTACAAGGGGGAGGAGACTGAGAAGCACTTGTGAAGCTCATAATCCAGAGGTTGTAGTTTCCTAAAAGACAAATCTAATCATTGCACCATAATACACCCCTCTCTGTCTCACTCATATCACTAAAGGGCTATTTAGAGCAGTTCCTTTTACTCAGAACATCTTTGCTGGATTCAAGAAAAACTATAAGGCATATTAAAAGGAAAAAAAAAACCCCGAAGATAACAAGCATTAGAACCAGACTCTGATATGGCCGGGAGTTTAGGGTTCTTAGATTAGAAATTAAAACACCTCTAACAATGTGCCAGTGACGCCAATGGACAGCAGTAAGAAAAGGTGGGTAATGTAAGCAGTGGGATAAAAATTATAAGAAAACTGAAAAGAAATGCTGGAAGTGAAAAAACAGTAAATGAAATGAAGGATGCTTTTTCTGGGCTTTTTAGTAAACTGAACTTTACTGAGAAAAGAATGTCTGAGCTCACTCTCAACAGAAGTGCCAAAGCTATTAAAAAAGAAAAACAAAACCAAAAACCAAAAACCAACCAGCCCAACAAAAAAGACTTAAAAATACAGAACAGAATATCCAAGGGTGGGACAATAATGAAATAATAGTATATATCAAGGAGTGGTACAGTTGGATCCCATTACATACTTCATATTATATATTTTTTTCTTCTCCAGAGAGAGAGAAGGGTGAGAGAGAATACAGAAAGAGAAGAAAAGAAAAACAGAAGATAAGCTTTTATTAGTGTACATTAGTTACACAGGATAATGGGTTTTGCTGTGCATTTTCATGCATGCATATTACATGCTTTGATCATACCTCCCACTGTTACTCTTCCTTACCTCTCCCAACACCCAGCCCGCTTTGTCTTCTCTAATATCTTCTTTTCTACATTCACGTCCTTTCCCCCACTCCCAGATTCTACAAAGAAGAGAGAACATGTGATATATTTTCTTCTGAGTCTGGGATATTTCCCCCAACATTATGATCTTGAGTTCCATCCTGCTTTTTTTTTTTTTTCAAGTGAAATCATTTTGCTCTTTTTTATGGCTGAATAATACTCTACTTGGTACATATATTATTTTTCCTCTCCATTCATCTGTTGATGAGCACCTGGGCTGATTATATATCTTTGGCATGGGCTTGCAGATATCTTTATAGTACTCTGATTCTAATTCCTTTGGGCATATCTCAAGGAATGGTACAACTGGATCATATGGTAGTTATATTTTTAGTTTTTCGAGAAATTCTGTACTGATTTCCTTAGTGGCTATAGTAATTATATTCTCACCAAAAGTGAATGAGGGTGCCTTTCCCTCCACACCCTTGCCAGCATTGTTATTTGTATTCTTGCTATCGCCATTCTGAATGGTTATGCACTGGAATCTCAAGGTATTTTGATTTGTATATCCCTGAAGATTTAAGTGTTGAACTTTTTTTCATAAAGTTATTGGCCATTTCTCTTCATTCTTTTGAGATGTGTCCAGTTCATTTGCTTGGTTCTTGGATTGCATTATTTGTTTTTTTTTATAGTTCTTTTTACACTCTGTTTATCAATCCTGTGTTGGGAAAGTAGTTGGAAAAGATATTTTTCCACTCTGGAGGCTGTCTCTTTGCCTGTTAATCCATCCTTTGTCATGCCAAGATTTTCAATTTCATATCATCCTCTTTGTCAATTCTTGGTAATATTTCCTGAGTTACTGGAGGCATGAAGTCATTGCCTGTGTCTATATCTTCTATTTCTCTTATATTTTCTTCTAAAAATTCCCTTGTTTCAGGTGTTTTATTTAGACTTTTGATCTATTTGGAGTTGATTTTTGTACAGGGTAATAGGGATCTAGTTTCAGTCTTTTTATGGCACTATTTGTTAAAGAGGCTATCTCTTTTCCATCATGTTTTGCTCCTTTTGTCAAAAATAAAATGACTGTAGTTGTGTGAGTTTATTTCTGTGTCCTCTATTCTGTAACATTGGTCTGTATGTCTGTTTTCATGACACTACCATGCTGTTTTTATTACTATGGCTCTGGAATACATTTTGAAATCCAGTATATCTCCAGCATTGCTCATTTTTCTTAGGATTACTTTGGCTACTCTGGGCCTTTTATATTTCCATAAGAGTTCTAAGATTTTTTTCTAGTTCTGTCAAGGGTGTTATTTGAATTTTGACTGGGATTGTATTGACTCCATAGGTCACTTTTGGTGTTTGGTCATTTAACAGTTTAATTCTGCCAATCTATGATCATAGGAGGTCCTTCCATCTTCTATTGTCTTCTTTAATTTCTTTCTTCAGAAGAAATTGTTCTGTAATTAATAGAAGATATATCTGACAGACACCAAACTACAGATCCAAGAAGCTTAGAGAACACCAAGCAGGATAAATTCCACCCCCAATACATTTATACTTATCATTTCTCAAGCTACAGAACATCAAAGATAAGAACAAGCAATATGTAGGCCAAAAGAAAGCAGAGATAACTATCTGAAGTGCTGATAGATATATACACTGATTAAACATCCCTAATCAGAGAATCCCAAATCCAAAATGCCCTAAAATCCAAAATATCTTAACTACTAATATGACAACACAAGTGGAAAATCCTACCCTATGAACTTTTCTTTCATGCAAAAATTATTTTAAAATAATAGATTATTTTATAGATATGTGTATAAGGAAAATATAAAACAAAACAAAGCAAAATATATTTCATGTTTTGCCTTGTGTACATTGTGTATATGCAAGTATTTCAAAATAAAAATAATCTAAAACATTTCTGATCCCACACATTTAGTGTAAGGGGTATTTAGCATATTTGTGTATTACATATACACACATACACATACGTGCATATATATGCTTATGTGCAAGAAAAGTGAATGACAGCAATGTTATAGGGAATGGCATTGTATGGTATTAGCATTATTTCCTCACTTAAGGTACCTGAACTACCCACAAAGTGGTGTAGTGTTATTTGAAAGTGGACTTGATGACTTGGTTAATTGTGAATTTATACTGCAAACTCTACAACAAAGTTGAGAAGTCGTGTACTGTCACTTCTGAGATTCAGGAGCAGAGAGCATAGACTTCTGCCTCTTCATAGGAGGGGTGTCAAAGAATCTGTGACCATCTAAAACAATTATCTATAAAAAGTTTCAAGTTTTTTCTGTGATTGCTTTAAGTTCATAAATTAGCTTGGTGAGAGTTGGTACTTATAAAAAGCTCACATCTATTCACATTTATTCAAGTCTTTTTTGCTTTTTAAAACGTGTGATTTTTAAAATTACTTCTATATATTGTGGCGATAATTTTTATTTTTAAATAAGAATCATTAAAGTTTCTGGAACACTTTAAAGCGTATTACCCTGCTATATAGGGGCACATTTTTATCTTGTACCTGTTACATTACTAAATCTATCATTAATTCTAATAGATTTTTAACTGGTTTTCTTAAATGGATGAAATTTCTCATATGCTTGTAGTGATTGTTTACATATATTCATGGTTTTCAAATATCTATACTTTTTCTTTTCCTTCTTTTTCTTTATTTCTTTCTTTTGGCTTTTTTGTACTACACTTTTTATTTGCATAAAAAGTTTTAAATAAACAAAGGAGGAAAGCATCTTCTAGAAGCTATAATAGTAGGAAAACATACCATCTAGAATTTACCTAGTAAATTTCTGTAATTTTAGAAAGGATTCTTGATCTTAAACTATACTTGAGGGGAAAAAGCGATCCCTCAGGGAAGTATTTTCTCTGCTCACAGAAGAAAATTAAAGGGCCTAAAATTGGGGGCAAGTCTAGAGTGCAGAGAATAGAGAAGAGAAATGATAAAAGGCCATTCATAAATCCTCTGTCAACTTTAAGATACATGTCAAAGGATCCTTACATAAGTAAGACAAACTACTGCCCTTAAAATAAAAGCACAACCTAAACAACTGTACTTGTGAATTATAGTAATACAATACCTGGGAATGAAGAATGAATACCTTCACTACCTGAGATTGAAGGATGTCATAAGACAGTACTTGAAGTTATCTATGAGGTTTGAACAGACAGATACTTTAGAGGCATTCTCTGGGGTTGTATATCCACTACTTTAGCTATTCTGAAGGAAGCATAGACAGGCTTCTCTGCTATATTTCAGGCAGCATAATAGGCAAGGAAAAGAAGGTGGTGTTAGATCACTCCTTAGTCACTAATCAGCAGGAGAAAGTGTCCATTGGAAAAAGTGTCCTCCCGTGAATGTTTCCTTCCAAGCAGAGAGGATGTGTTGCTGAAGAGGGAGGAGGAGACCTCATATCCAAATCTACTATAAGCTTCCGGCAATCAGAAAGATGGCTTCAGGCAGAGGCTGGATGAAAGCGGCTTGAGATCCCCAGCTGTGGAATGAAGCTGTCACTGCAGGTTCTTCCATTCCAGAAACAATGAATGCAGGGTGATCGTACTCTAAAGGGCTAAGATACACTTCCTAGATTTTCCATATCGCATTAGTTTGGCTGTCTGTCTCAGGTGGTATCTCTAAGCTCGAGGTTTGTAATACATGTGGTCCAAACAAATTCGTTCATTGACGACTTCCAGCTTGGTTGATGTCTTCCTCACTGACAGCAAAAGGAAAGCTGGTAAGGAACAGGTCCTTGTGGGTAGACCTCTGGGTGCTCCTCTGGGCTGGCAGACTTTGGGGAATGGCATTTAAGGACACTGATTGGGTCCAAAGTGTTCAGCAGGCCCCAAAGGGTATCAGAAACAAAGTCTGAAACGTTAGCCCCAAAGCGGGGTTGGAGGGTGTGACAACTGCGTGTGTACCTGCTGGGGACTCAGAGCCTGCCCCCAGCTTCGGTCCACGGCCCTGGCCTCTGTCTCCATCTCCTCTGCAGTAACCACGGCATCCATTTCCAAGGGCAACCTTTTAAAATTTTTTAAAAAATATTTTATTTGCTAAAATTATGGAATAGATCAGACATTCAAGTGAATCAACAACTAACAGAAGAGGCATCTTTGTGCCTAAAACTTAGGAAATGTAATATGTGTAGTACCTCCAGATGCTCCTCTGAACCATCTTTTCCAGAGTCTGCAAGGAAACGCAGGTAGACTAAGTGCATCTGATCTCCTCGCTCAGTGACAAAGCCGCGCTCTTCTCTCACAGAAGCTACTTTTCCAGCAAAACCTTCCGGCTCTCTTCTTCCAAGCTGGCCACTTGGACCAGCCCATTCTCTGAGCTTCCCTGGGTCTGTGGAAGTTTGTGCTGATGCTGTTCCTAAGCACCCTCTCCGCACCTCCTTTTCAGGGTTCAGGTGCATGGCGTGATGACAAGCTGTTGCTTGGGACCAGTCAGGCCGGGGAAGGGGCCCCCACCGCGCTGGCGGCACCAGTGGTGTCTGGCATGACAGAGACAGCACTTCTAGGGGCCCCAGTGGCCAGTCTGAGCATTGCTGCCATCCTCACCCTCTTTTACCTGTTTACTTTTTAAAAAATTAATTAAACTTATCGGTACATTTTAGATATACAAAGCGTTCACATTCATCATAGGGAATTTGCACCTGGATGTGCTGTTTCTTGTTTCTTCTTTTTCCGCACTCCCCTCCGCGCCCTGCAGCCCTCCTTTGCCTATTCACACAAGTGTGTGCAGCTGCCACCCAGCAGCAAACCCTTTTTACCCCTATTTCTTCCTGCACTGCACTGTCTGGAATCTTTAAGAGAGTCTTGAGTGCCACTGGGACAAAGGGCTGTCCTTGATATGTTCGTTTATTAATGGTAACGATTCTAACGTTTCATAATGAGGGATTTGCTGTGTTTTCCTGGTGAGTATCATAGGCCAGCGAGGGTTCTGGAGTGTACTCACTGCAAGTAGTTTCACAGGATTTTAGGCAGGTCAGTGTGTTTCTGCGAGCCTCAGTGTAGTGCACGGATGCCCCATACACAGAAGAACAGGGTATTTTGGCATGGAAAAGCCACAGTCTCATTACAGGACTTTTATAATGGAAAGGCTGTCCATCATTTGGAACTGTGATGTCAAGGGTAACACTCAAACTGTACTGGGAATGTAGCTCAGTGGGGTGGGAGTGGCTGCCTAGCACGGCGAGGTCCTAGGTTAGATCCCCAGCACCAAAATACAAACACACACATAAATAAATGAATGAGAGCCAGGTGCCCCATACTGCAGATGCTATCTGTTTGATCTCGTCCTACAAGGCTGCTATGTCAAACTGCTTAATTTTAAGTTATGTCATGCGGGTGCCTCTGCTCAGCAGAACTGGGTCACTACAAGCTACAAAGGACCCTGGCATAGGTGATTGTTCAACTTGTCATTTTCTAAAAATGTGTTAGAAAAGGCAAAAAAGGTGCTACATATCTGTATGTGCTACATACTTTCCAATTGATTAAAGACATTTATTTTTATCCTTAAGGTACTAAAAGAGTTATTTAACAAATGTACTAAATTTATTAACTTCTTTTAGCATCTGTTATAAAGAATACAATTTTTCTTATTTAATGTCAGTGAGCATTTTGTAATGTTGAGAAATCTTTGCAGTCCTTGAACCAGTATTTCTTTAAAATTAAGTAAAGTATATTTCTACGTTGGATTGAACAAAATTTTATGGAAGTTTTGCATCTAGTTTCATGGATAAGATAGTTGTGTGCTGTGTTATACATGAACAGTTTATAAATGAATGTTCCCTATTTTAACCTTAGGGATTATTTTAGGTTTGTTTCCTTGTTTTTCCATGAAACCACATTAAAAACCCAGAAATTCAGTATTTCTAAAAGTTAAAAAGGAGTTCATCTGTAAAGTCCTTTGTTTCTTTTATTGTTGTTTTTTACTTTTTGGTGGTATACTTTGACTTTCTTTTCCAATTCTTCTGTTGTAATTGACCTATTAAATTTTCTACAGCTTGAGAAAATTGTGGTAATTTGTTTCCTAGAAAATTGTTGATTTCATTTGAGAAATATCGATTACAAACTCTAAGTATCACAGTTGCTAGACATTGGTTTGTAATAGTAAAAGAGGAAAATTCCTACATTATAAAGCTTACATGAAATAGGGGGAGACAGATAATAAACAAAATAAATAAGAAAAAAAATAGTCTATTAGCTGCTGATGATATATGTTATATATTAGAAATAGGGAAGGGGCAGGAAGGAATATGTATATTTAAAAGCTTAAGTATTTTGTATTATTCAAATGCTTTAGATTCTTCCTTGTTTTAGCTCACGTAAGTCAGTTGTTTTCTGAAGGAGGTAGGCCTGTTATGGATTTTATATCTTTCTAATACTTAAAAATTTTTTGTTTCTTTTTTATTTAGGGGTTGGAAGGAATTACTTTCTTTTTTTCCCCCTAGATTCATTGAAGTAGAATAGGCAAATAAAAATTATGTGTATTTAAGATGAGTAATGTGATGATTTGATATATACATGCATTGTGAAATGATCACCACAATAAGACTGTTGATATATCTATCTCTTCATAGTTATCATTTTTATGTTGGGGATATTTAAGATCAGCTTAAATTTGAGTTTTGTCTTTGCAAATTTCAAGTACACAACAGAATATTATTAAGTACCATTATCATGTTGTAGGGTAAGTCTCCAGAACTTATCCACCCCGCGTAACTGAAACTTTGCACCTTTTGAGTAACTCTGTCTCAGACCTCTGGTGACCACCATTCTGGTCTGTACTTCTATGAGCTGCACTTTGTAAGATCCACATACGAATGAGTTCAGGCAGCATTTGTTTATCTCTGTCTGGCTTATTTCACGTAGCACCGTGTTCTTCAGGTTTACTCCCCTGTCATAAATAATAGTGTCTCCTCTTAAAAAGTTGAGTAGTAGTCTACAATAGCAATTGATAGATCCTATTTTCTTCATCCATTTTCTCAGTACATGTTATAGCTTGGATCCAGAACATCTTCAAAGGCGTACATGTGAACCCACTTCCCATTTTCGCAGAGAGTACTCACTGGCAGTGACTGTGGGAGCAGCCTTTGCTCCGAGAGGCCTTGTGGGTTATAGTCCTAATCTGACCTCTGAGGTTTGCCATGGAATATCTCAATTCTATTATTTTTGCATTGCTTTCGTATATTGATGGTGTAGTATTCTATGTGCGAGTATTCTGTTTTTAGTAGTGCTATTTCCCTTTACCAAATATAGTAATTTTCCAACACTAAAAATGTCAAATCCTAGAAAATGCAGTATTTCTACCCTGATGTTAACATAGTTCTTGAAGAGTTGTTAGCTGATGATTCATTTACTGAATCTGATTTTCTGAAATAGATAATTCTGATGACTTTTTAAAATAATGCTTTGGAGGATGAGAAGGTCAGGCCCTGTCTGCCTCAGAAATAGCTCTACATCTGTGGACTTGGTTGCATGCTCTGAAATGGTCAGCTCCTATTACGACTCCATGTCAAAGGCGTAACTTTACCCACATACCTGGTAAAAAAGTTGATGTCAGTGGTACTGACCCACAGCATTTTGAGCTGTTCTTTACTAAGGAATTGTGTACCTTCAAAACATTACCAGTGAAATGAATGCCCAGGCTACCTGTTGGCTTTAATGCCAGTTGGCTGAAAAGGATTTTCTTGAATGGGTAAATGGAAAGGCCCTGGCAATGATGAACTGAAAGTCTCTTATGAAGTGAAGCTACAGTAAGACATTGTACAGACACGAGCTGCAGATGTTTTTCTTAACAAGGTCTCTTTGGATATAACTTATGTCGGGCAAATTATGACCTCTGAATGATTTTTACTTTGCTTTAGCACTTGCATTTTGTCAACAATTTTTCCACATCTGCTAGTCAATCAAAGGTCTGGATTTTATTGCGGATCAAACCTACGTTCGACTTTCTTGTCCGTACATTTTTAACTGTACATACACCGAACAGAAACACTGTAGCTGATGAATCACTGATGCTGTCTACGGGGCAGGTAGAGTACATCCTGATGAAAGAGGCTGACTTGACCCTAACCCTATGTTCTTTGTGAAAGTCAGTCTGGTTACACGTGGAATGCACTTGCTCACAAAGTGCACAAGATAAATTTGAGATTCAGCCATGGGCACATTGTTTTCACCTTGGTAAATGACCTTGTTGGCCAAGGCTATCTTGTTGTCTTCCTTGATAAATTTTATACATCTTCCATGCTTTTACATCAGCCAGGCTGGATGCTAATGATACAGCCCCTTTGAACAGAAAGCAGATGCCAGGTGATCAGGGAGGGAAAAGAGAGGGATTGCCAAGGGGAAGGGCACAGCCAGATTCTGCGGTGAACTCATAGCACCACAATAGTGTGACAAGAAGGGCGTAGTGATGTCATCAACATCCCACAGTGATGCTGTGACTGAAGCAGATGTCAGAAATGGAAAGGTAAGTGAGAGGACACACGCCACTGTGGGTTATAATGAGACTAGGGGGACAGTGGGCCTAACGGCTCAGATGCTCACTTCCTACCCATTTGGCTGCAAAAGGCAGAAAGTTTAGTATAAGAAATTCTTTCTCCAGCTTCTAAACATTACAGGACTGAACTCTTCCATCCTGAACAAGAACAATCCTGAGTGCACAACGAGCCACGTAAAACTTCAGACTGATACTGGGTGAAAGACTGCTGGAGAAACAGCACAAGCTAGGGCTGCTCTGACGGTGCCGTACCGCTCTACCTCCTTGGGAGACACTTCGCCAAGAGCACGCCACCAGCACCAGGGAAACGGAACCCATCTGGTCTCTGGAAAGTTTGCTGCTCACACAGTGACCGGGATGGCAAGTAGACCTGGAGAAAAACACAATATTTTTGTGTGCAATTTTTTGTGTCCATTTTTTTCACATTTAAAGCTTTTATTTTGAAAAATAAAATATAAAAGTCACTAAGTTGTGAACATACGTGGTACTTTCCCAACTTTTCAGAAACAATACAGTGAATTATTTAAATAATTGCGATATTTAATATTATTCATATTAGCACATTTAAATTGCACAAATATTCTTTAAAACGTTGGTCATTTTTGGTTATTTTGGTTTTATTTATTTATTTTTTGTACTGGGAATCAAACTCAGGACCTCACACTTGTCAGGGAGAAGCTGTGCCACTGAGCTAAATCCCCGGACTCTTGAAAACATTGGAACATGTACAGACAAGCTACTCCAAAACACAACTGCCTGATCTTGTTCAGAGAATGTCACTTTTTTTTTTTTTTTTTTTTTTGGTTTTTCTCCGGTACCGGGAACCGAACTCACGACCTTGCGCTTGCCAGGCAGGAGCTTTGCCACTGAGCTAAATCCCCAGCCCCAAGAATGTCACTTTTAAACTCTCCACTTTAAAACTCAGTTTTGAATATGGCAAAGAGAAGATGAGGAGAGAACTGTTTTAAAAGAAAGCCCATGTCCCCTCTGGGCTCCATATCCACCGGGCGGTGCATGTCACTGGGGTCCAGAGAGCTTCTCCCAGGCATGGGATCCCTTGGGAAGCAGGCGTGTGTGCCAGCACCGCTGCAGGCTCAGTGGAAGGAGACTGGCACCTGAGCAGGAGATGTGGGTCATGGCGTCCATGGGCCACCGGTCTCAGCAGGGGGCAGAAGTCCTGGAAAGTTCTTTCTCACGGAAAACTGGGAAAGACATTCCAGGCTCTGCTACTCCACTTGCTGAGTCTGGGCTTTGTCTTTCAGAAAGTCAGATGGTTGAAATTCTGCTTTATAGATTCTTCTAATATTTTTAAGGATTTCCAGATCAGGTTTAATAATTGAATTTATTACCTCTGAAATTAGCAAGGATTTTAGTTTTTAGCAACTGTGGATCAGTGCAATCCTCCCAAGAAGTATTAATCCCAAGAAATCTTCTGTAAAAGTGTTATGTATCTAATTAGGTTCAGTTCAAAGTGGCAAAAATCTCAGATTGGGCATTGGAGGGCTCTTACAAGTCACTGTGGCCTAAACTGCAGCCCTTCCCCTCTGATTCACATGCTGAGGCCCTGACCCTCAATACGGTGGCATCTAGAGATGGGACCTTTGGGCAGTGAGGAGGCTTGTAGGAGGTCGCAAGGGCGCTCTCATGTGGGACTAGCACCCATAAGCAGACACTCAAGGGCTTGTCTCCCCTCCTTTTTGCATGTGCATTCACAGCACACAGGCCACAAGCAGACATCAAGAAAGTAGCATCCTACAAGCCAGGAAGAGAGTTCTCATCAGGAACGGATTCGGCTGGCATCTTAATTTCAGACTTCCAAGACTCAAGAACTATAAGAAATAAATGTGTATTGTTTAGGTTACCCAGTCTATTGTACTTTTTAGAGTAGCCCAAGCTGACTAAGCCACAGATCATCATCTATAATGGTATTTTTGTGGGAACTTGGCATTCTGACCTTCAGGCTAGGGGAAGAATTGAACCCCTGTAAAAAGAGATTGTGTCAAACCTGGATGCTGCTTGCTTTGTCTGAGTAGTCATGATCTCCTTAGAATTCCTAAAAAGGATTAAACCAAAGTATGGAGTTGACTTGCTATTGAAATTTCTTGGAATTCTGTGTCCAGTACTCCATGAGATACAGGGCACATTATAGCCAGCAAGACACCCGTGGCTTCTGCTGTCATGGCATTTACATACTTGTTCAGGAAGTAACAAAGCCTAAACAGCTACAAGGATAAGCACGTTGGAGGCCGAAGGATGAGATGCAATGGAAGCTCCAAGAGACCTGGGTGTTGGACACAGAGACGCTGAGGCTATGTGCAGGGCAATCAGAGACTACAGGGCAGGAAAAGCATCAGCCCGAGAACTTTGTGAGAAAATGAAAGAATTTCTTTGTGGTAAACACAAAGTCATGTAAGAGATTCATGAGTGTTAAACCTTGATGAGCTACCCACCTCTGGACTATACAGTGTGCTCCCATCACAATGTTTTGAAGGTTCTTCTAAGAGCAACAATGAATCCAAATGGCACTGATTTGAGCATACTCACATTTTAGAAATACTGTTCTGGTTTCTATGTGAAACGGGTTGGATTACAAGGAAGGAGACAGTGGCACCCAATATCTAGAGGGGTTGTACTAATCCAGCAGGGAGATGATAGGGAGGGCAGGATGAAGGCAGAGGCAGAAACAGGGCGAGAACTTTGGTAATGAAGAGATGTTGGGGGAGGACAGGGAGAGGGAGACATGGGTGGGACATCCGGGTGTCTGGCTGGCTGTCATGTGCTGATAGATCAGATACAGTAGAGGGGAATGGATTTCCTTGGACTTTATCATTAAAAAAGTTCTTTAAGTGAGAACTTCGCTGCTTTGAGTGGATAATTTAAATCTCTAAAGTCTTTCAAGAATAAAGCAAAGGGAAAAGAGAAAGAGGAGGAGGAAGAGAGAAGAGAGGCAGGAGGAAGAAGGCAAAACAAATTAGGTCTTCGGTTTTGTCTTAGGCGATGTTAACAGCATGGTAAACAGGGTGAAAAAGACCTCAGAAGAGATACGCAGGGACTGGGAGAGTAGGTGGTGTGACGTCCTATAAAGTGAAAAGCCAGGACAATAATGCGCAGGTGGAAGTGTAGGCTTTGAGAGGGGCAGAAGGGCTGACTTGAGGGTGGTGAAGTGGCTGCACGTGCAGACAAACTTAGGTTTCATAGGAGGGCCGGAAGTGACGTGCAGAGAAGCTTGAATTTCAGAGGTGGGCCGGAAGTGATATCTGCTGTGTAATGTGTGACATGAAGAGGCTGCAGGGCGCTCACTCTGAACATCAAGGTGGGACAGGCGTTTGGGGGCTTAGTCACGGAAGCGGTTAGGGCAGAGCGTGTGCTTCCTGCACCAATGTCTTCCCCACCGTAAACCAACTGTGCTTTGCTCGCTTCATGGCATTAAAAGGATCAGGAGCTCAGACTTGTGTTAAAATGACCACAGTGTACTTTATTTAATGATTTTGGTACCTTGTGTTGCAATAAAATAAAAAAAATCTACAAAATCCAAATATATAAAATTTCAAGTTTTTTTTTTAAGTTTTACAAGAAAAATCAGGTAACCAAGGAAATTGATTCATTATGAAGTACTACTTTCCACTTCATTTCATCACAAGTTGCAACTTACTTAACAGACCAAAATAACTATGGTACTGCAGTACATCAAATACTCCACGCACTGTGCTTGGAACACGAGCACTCGGGGTCACTGCCGGGGACGGCAGCCACCAGCCGATAGAGACACGCTTACGATCTGAACGCTAAAGGGATGTTTGGATACATGAACTTTGCATATATATATTTACAGGAAGGAAAAATTTAATAACTTGTTTAATTCTTCATTGCAAATGAAATTCCAAATACATTTGTACAGTGTTTACAAAGGAAAAGCACAAGAACCGCCAAGATTTTCATTTGGGTCCAGGCACTCTGCCTGCTCTAGGGGAAATGTCTTCACCATCTCTACACGTACACCTTATTTCTGCAGGGGAGAGGAGCGCAGGAGGGGCAGTTTGCACAATCAGAATGGCATGCAGACAGCTGACAACAGGGACGCGAGAAACGAGTGGTCCTCTTCGCTTTGCTGGCCATCTGCCACCTGTTACATCTTTTTGGAGATAAGATTTAAAACAACAAAAATTAAACAGAGAAAAGAGCACAACATGTTTAAGGCAAATGAAGCAAATTTAGAGCAGTCTCTCTTTGTGTTGAGCAGATACTGAGATTTTACCCCAAACCAAAGCAAAGGGAAGTGCACCCTCCTGAGGCTGGGTAGTTTATGTCACACACACATTTTTGAAAATTATTTTGCACCAAGTATCCTTTTGCAATTTTAAATGAAAAGACTTGCTGATTACAAAGTGCATGATTTTATGTTTCTAAATAAAACCACAGTAGCTGAGGTAGTTAGATGTGAAACTTATTTTACTTAAAATAACTGGAGAATGAAGACAAATGTCAGTAGCAAAAATCCTTGCCGTTTGGAAGCAGGTGTATATTATGCAACAGTTTAATGCTGAGCAAAATGCTTCTACTTAGCCATTAGATGCTATCACTTAAACCACAGTACTGATGGTAAGAGTGCTTCCAATCTGCTTGATAGGACGCATGTTCAGGTGAAGTCTGTATTTCTAGCATCTCATTTGTGACTTGGACTTTCACCGTTTCTGCACGGAAACCATTATATGAAACAGTGTTGTCATTACTAGAAACTCCAACATTAAAGAAATTAGTAAGAACGGAAGAAAGAATCAATAGAAAGGATGATTTTGCTCTCAATTTAACAATATTTGTCTTAGCCCCATGTTCCATGTACTGTTTGGTTTTAAAGAGGGAGGAGGGCTCTGGCTTACTGGTTGCTCTCTTCCTTCTGAGATGGGACAATATATTTGCATATCCATCACTATATCTTTCTGGGGGCCAGGGAGCTGTCTGGCTACTGAAGAAAAGCAGAAATTATTTAGTAGAAGTAGGCTCTCACCCAAGGGTAGCTCAAGTCATCCTTTGTCCTGTCCCTTTAATCAAAGAAAGGCTTCAGGTAGGATCTTCAGCAGCAACTAACTAAAAGATTCACTCTTTCATTACCTCATACCACCTGGATATGAGAGGGATTATTGTTACGATAATAGTCCAGTGGTATGGTTGTATAAATTATGAAACATCCCTTTAACCAAAGAATTTCTCTCTCTCTCTGTCTCTCTGTCTCTCTGTCTCTCTCTCTCTCTCTCTCTGTATATATATATATATATAT
>NW_004955454.1:14674941-14702481 GCF_000276665.1 Chinchilla lanigera | reverse complement strand
ATGTGTTTTAAATCATTTGCTTAGGAAGAGATTTTTAACCAAAAGTAGCCATGAAAGTTGACAAGTACCTTTACAGGTTATCATAGGTATGATGTCAGCCAAACATCTTGTCCACAACAGTATCCTTACATATATCTCTGCTAAAAAACAGTTTTTCTAGAAGTACCCTATTCTCAGGGAGGGGGCTGGAGCATTGCATATGGTGAGGAAAGCCTAGGAGACTAAAGCCAGCCTCCTCTCAGTAATTAGGTATAGTGTGTATCTAAGTAACACGTGGTCACCACTCGAGTTTCATCTGTTTGATAAAGAATTTACTCTCTGTCATTTGAAAGAGTTGTCTGGCTCTGACATGTTTTGCTTCTGTTTTGTACCTTTGTGATAAAATCTTCTCTTGGCAGTTTCTCTCTCTGCCCTCCTCTCATCCTGACAAAGCCACCTTAAAGCTGCCACTTTCTACTCCAAACTCCTGAATCAAATTCAAATATTTAACTTTATTTTTTGTATAAAAAACAAAAAAAAAGATTGCTTTTGCTTTCATAGCAAAAAAGACTCTGATGCATCTTTTAGTTTGAAAAATATTGATGCTATGGGTAGGAACTGGGGAGTGGGGCAACCAGGAATATCAAATTAATTTTGACTTGTTTACTATATTCATGTTAGTAGTTTATCAAAAATAATACTCATTTTAATCTTGTGGCAGTGCAGATATTTCTTAATGCATTGGATAATTTCCCAAGTTAAAATCATGCTTCAGAAATCTTAATACCAGGCATTATAAATGGTCAGTCAAATTTTAAGGCTTTGATTTTAGAATAAGGTTTTAGAAACTGGAAAAGATTAGATTGAATGTGAACTTTATGTCAGCTCCAAGCATGACAGGATTTTAAACCCATCCCTCAAGGTAAGTTTTCTGAAGCTTATTTCATGTTTTTAAGTGTGTAATTTTTTTGCCAAGGGACATAGTTATTAAATAAGGGTATAGTATAATAGTTACGTACAACAACTTTGCTTCACAAAGCCACATCATAAAAGCATCATCTGCATTGTTAGTATCTTGTCATAACTGCGTTCACACTTCACGGTAGTGCCTCTGTGACTCAAACCTTACAAGAATTTATAATCCCAAATCGTGGCAGTCAGCTTTCACTCTGGTTGGGTTTAATCATTTAAGTAAGAGGAAACATGTTACTTTGGGGAGATTGCACAAGATGTTCTCTGAGACGGTTTTCAACCACCTCCTCTGTCCTCCAGTAGAATTCATCTCCATGCACATCTAAGCACATGAATAACCATCTATTGTTGGAACCCTTGTGTAATCACTTCTCTGAAATATGTAAGATACGTTTTTAAAGTGAGAATGAATCAACTCAATATTTACAAACAGAAACAAGGCTTTACATTCATCTATTGGGTGTTAAAGGGAGCGATCATCATATCAGAAATAAAAAGAAAACTCAATGTAAATGACTCAAAGTCTAATTTCAATCAAATCTGTTAAAGATTCCCCCCTACCCACAATGGATTCCCAGAGCAACTTGCCGTTGTTCGTTCTGAGCTGAGTATCATGCAGAAGCTCTGGAAACGTGAGACCATGCATGCAAACTGTTCAGACATCAGCAGAACCCAGGTTTTCTGGATGCATTTAAATAAACATTTAATAAAGTCCAGTTTGGTAAGAGGAAACTGGTCTATCTATAAGAATTCCAGTGTCCCTATCAAAGGAGCTAATTTCTTAGTAAAAAGCTGGTGATTTTAAAAAACTTTATACAGAGTTTTGAAGGAAATATTTTACCTATATTAAGAGATGCAGAATAACTGTGTTCTTGGCTTAGTTAGTTATTGCTGTTATACTTCTCAGACAACTCTCGCGCCCCCTCTTCCTAGCCTACCCCCCGTGCTGCTCAGATTTCTCCTTTGTGTTCCTGCTGGTGAGGAAGAATAACAGTGCTTTCTCAGCTCACAGCATTTCACCAGCTCTCATTAATCTCCACAGCACCCCATGAGGTAGGTGAATAAGTATTCTCCCTCTTTCCCCTATGCGAAGCATGAGGCTGACTGGAGTTTCGGAGGCTGAGGACCAGAGATAAGGACTCAGGTGTGTGTGGATTCCGAGTTCTTCAGTTCCCAGCACTGGGCCACAGTGCCTCATGTCCCAGCATCCAAAAAGAATATATTCTATAGTATAAAATGACATTGTTTTGTAGAATAAGTTTAAATACATTTAAAAGTCATATTCAACATAGGGGTTTTTGATTTTCTACTACAACATAAATTCTATATCAATCAATGATCATATAAAGATAATTTAAAAAATGACTAATTTTTTTTTTTTGTCTTTTTGAGACAGGGTCTTGCTGTGGCCTGGAGCTCACTTTGTAGCACAGGCTGGCCTCGAACTCACAACAATCCTCCTGCCTCAGCCTCCGGAGTGCTGGGATTACTTGTGCGCCACACGCCAGGCCAAAAATGACTAATTTTTGTGGTTGCCAATTGATTGGCTGTGAAATTAAATATCCTGCCAAGAACAGAACATGAAGGTGAAAAGATTAGCAAAGGACATAGTGAGGTAGAACTCACAAGGAAAAAGAAAAGCACGACCGAATTAAGTTGGTCCACAAATATGCTGGCTCTGGGGGACTTCTCGGGTATCGGAGTATCGGCGATGGTCTGCGCTCCAAAGCGGGAGTGCAGAACAGTCAGCTCAGGGTGATGACACCTCTTGGCTGCGGCCTTTGCTCCCCAGGCAGAGTACTCTTTGACATCGGGAGAACTTGTGCAGCTGAGGGAAGGAGGGGCCCAAACAAGCATTTCTTTTCCTGCCCTTCTGACTTGGTACTGGATATACAGTTGATACCATCAAAACACTACCCAAGAAGCTTCGAAACATTTGGGTTATCTTCAGAAATCCTCTCCACACCTTTGCATAGATGAGTACCTTTCAGTACTCTGTGTACCTTCATGTAAGTAAGGCCTCATAGCAACTTCTGATGCATAAGTTCTCTGAACAAAAGAAATAAGCACAGGATTTGAGGAAACAGACATGCTCCCCAACCCAGAACCAAAGAAGAAAAAGGAGCAACTTCCTAATGTTACAAGGTAGAAATATCAACATATTATGACTAGTACAAGAGTTGGTATGAGCATCTCAGATTTTCCTTCTGGGCAATGGTTTTCCCTTTGATGTCAATTTTTTTTATTTTTTTCCTAAGAATTATAATAGTGATTACAAGGAAAATTTAAATATCCCAAGGTTCTGATAACCCAGTATGTGGCAACTGCAATGACATCAACAAATCAAACCCCAAAAGTTATGTGTTTTGCTTGATTTTGGAAAAACAGCTTTTACTTGACATCATAAAATTTACTCTGAAATAACTGACTCAAGCAGTTTAAATTATTTTTAGCTTACCAAATAGAATACTTAAAATTGAAACTTCTACTTAAAGAACGTAAGGTTAAGAAACTTGTATTTCCCTTGAACCATTTTGTCCCATACACTTTGTGAAGGATTAAGATTTATGAACAGCAGAAGAGCAATGATAAAATTATAAAAGAGTAAAGGCTGAACAAGAAGTGTCTTTGCCTGAAAAGAGCTTCTGGAATTCCTTCTCTGAAGGAGAACAGCACTGCCTGTCTAGATTCAGGACAGAGCCTCCCAAACTTTTCCCATTCGTGCATTTGCTGAAAGTAAATGAAAATCAGATAGAATTTGCTCTGCATTAGTTATTTCTCTTTGCACAACAAAGAGATTTTTAGCAGCAGAAAATCACCAGTAGTTGGTTACTGCACGGGGAAGTTCAGTTCCATTACCCGCAACACCTGAGCAGTTTGCACATCTAGACAACATCAGACAACCAGACAGAAAATCGTATGCTTCAGACATCTGGTGTTTTCCACAGAGTATCCAAATACTTGATATCATGAGGATGAAATTTACCACTTGAGTGATCTACTTCATTTTTCATTGGGATATTTACATTCATGTGGACAGTCTTTATTTTTAATAACTTCATAGTGTCTACCTTGGGTTAGCAAAGATGGTTCGATAATCATCTGGAAAATTCAAATGTTAAAAGCTCTTAAGTGAAAAGAAACTTAGTTGTGAGGAAAAATCAGTTTC
This sequence comes from Chinchilla lanigera, assembly GCF_000276665.1. Lineage (NCBI taxonomy): Eukaryota > Metazoa > Chordata > Mammalia > Rodentia > Chinchillidae > Chinchilla > Chinchilla lanigera. The sequence goes on along the minus strand of NW_004955454.1, from coordinate 14,698,361 downwards.
AGGGCTATCAATGGTCCAATGACTATGTCTACATTGAAAAACTGTTTTAACTCCCCTTTTTCCCTACCTCTATTATTCTAAAAATTACTCTCGCAACAATTATTTTTCCAATTTGAGAATGGATACACAGAGTAGGGGATTGGTAGGATCAAGATCCAGACTATGTTTAAGAGACTAGTGCTGGTAAAATTGGTGAGTGAGTTTGGACAGAGAGGCTCCAGTGATACCACGATATATATGTACAATGGGACAATGAGTGAGGCCAAGGTAACCTGAATCTCATTGCTGTTAAAAGAGGGATAATTAAATGGTTCATGTCAGATAAGCAGGAGTGACTTACAATGCCTGAAATATCGTTATTATCCATCAGAAGTTCTTGTGTGCAGAGCAGTGTAGGGCTCAGTGACAGAGGAGAACCATCAGAAAGGAGGGTTTCTTTAAGGAGAGAATTAACCTCCGACACAAGCCACCAACATCCCCTCCCTCTTGCCACTGTAGTCAGGCCTGCCCTTTCACTAGGGGACATATCTCTTGCTGTCATTACGGAATGGCAGTACTGTGCTAATTTCTGCTTTGTGAAAAGGCAGCAATTCCTGAAGAGAAACTACAGGTTTTCTCTCTCTGATTACCATACACAGACCTCTGCATTAATAGAAACTCTACCTCCCGGTACACCACACTTCCACGGTCGCTCTTACCCCCGAGTCTTATTGATGTGCCCTGTTTATTGTGCCTATGTCCCCACAGTCAACCAGCTCATCGTACGTTATAGAGTATCTTTGCAAATTATGCTGGCTCTGGAGTGCAAGAAATAAATATTTCCTTCAAATTGCTAATTTCCATTGCCTGGCAATTGAAAGCAAGTCATATGGCCACAGGCCCCATTTTTGCCATTCAGCGTTAGTGCTTATGCCAAGAGTCAGTTCAGAAAACTGACTTTGTCCTGATACCAGCTCTGATAACTGGGAATATTACTCAGTGGCTTTTGGAACATGAGAACAATTGCTAAGGAAAGAGAAGCATCTTTGAGTACAAGGAAAAATGATCCCCGCTCCTTTCTCTTCTTTTCAAGACTGCTCTTTGAATACACCTGATGACTTGCCTTCATTCATCTAGGGCTAACTCCTAAAACTGATACCAAAGATAAGACAGAAAGCTTTGTAAGAATACACAGATGGCTGACTCTTTTGCATACTTTGGAACTGCAATCTGATAACTTGTGGCAATTTTACTTTTACCTTTCTTTTAAAAAGAGAAGTGGAGAAGAACCATGATTTTCAATTACAAGACCAGCTGTTTGCTTCTAAGTGGAAATACACACATTTGCATATTAAACTGGCTATCTTCAAGCTCATCACCAAGCTTTCGTCAGATCTGAGAAGCAACAGGACAGTAGATTCCAGATGGAAGGGGATATGAGTTTGGAACTGGACATGTCACCACCTAGGAAGGAAGGCATCTGATTATTATTATAATTCCATAGCTGGAGCCGTTCAGATTTGACCTCCGAGACTGAATGACAACTCACGCTTCACAAATTGGCTATTACAATGCTGGCAATGGTGGTCTCATGGAATGAAGTAAAAGCAGCAACTGGATTCAGAAAGATCAATTATTAAACAGATGACAGTGACTAGTTTTCCCTTTCAACATGTGGATTTGAATCCATTTGAAATAAGTCTCCATAACTCATACCCACTCTGAGCTACACAAGCCCCCAGGAATCCATTGACTTTTTTTTTTTTCAAAGCAGTGCTTGCTGGCAGAAACAAAGTGGATGAATATTCATAGCATCAGTGCTGAGGAGCCAGGTAGCACATGTTTCCTCAGCTCTCCTCCATGGAGGTCTCTCTTTTCAGGCCTGGGCCCCTCATGGCAGGATGCTGGCCCAAGTGCTCCTTTCCACTAACTGATTAACGTTCCCTTGCAGTAGCTTGATTACAACATTACAAGTCAAGAATTTGCAAGTTTAAAAGTGTCTGTTGAATTAATTAAGCGCAAATCACCTCCAGTAAAACTTGACAAGTTCCAAGATGTTTCTGTAAGAAAAGAGAGGAATCGATAGCATCAGCAAGACACAGCTCTGTGACAGTCAAGACTATTTCTGCGCGTGACTGGCCCACCGCCACACTTCCCCTTTCTGAAAGCAGGAAAGATTTCTGCTCACAGAGTACTATGCCTCTGAGTCAGACCGAGGAAAATACTTCAGTCCTGGCTTTCAGAACCATACTTGGAAATCCGCTTCCTTGTTATGCCCAGTATAGTAGAGAGGTTAATAAGGGAAGCTGAACAGTTTAGGTTTTTGAAAGCAGGCTATAAAATTACAACTCTTTTACCAGCTGACGGCCTCCTTTGGCTACAGGATGGTGTGCTATTTCTCCCAATTCAAATAGAATAAGAAATCACAGGGGGCTCTGTAGAAAACCACAGGTCAGAGTTTAATTGCTGTGTGCATGTAGCAGAGCTCAACACACTCAAATACAAGTGCTTATTTTCCAGAGTCACAGTGGATTGAAGTACTGGTGTGTATTAAGGCGTGTTCTACTGGTTTGTAACCAAAATAAGAGTTTCTTACAGTGATAGAAATTTGAAATATATTTTCAACATACTTAGGGATATTTTAGCATTTACTGACAAACAGATTAATTTGAAATAATTAGAAATGTTGACTGGACACAAGTGCCTGTCAGATTGCCATTGTAACAGTGAAATTAAACTAGCTTAAACACATCTCCATTTTTCATGCTTGCAACACCTGAAGTAAGAGTTTGATTAATTCCATTTTAATGCAAATTAAGCAGTAGAGAAAGCAAAGGGCCAACCTGATTATTTGGTAGATGAAAGTGTAATAAAAAACATAAAACCTTACACTTTCTGAAATTCTAATAACAGCAGTAGGTGACAGGCTTCAATAATAGCACGAGAGAATATTTTGTGTTGGCATTGTGCTGGTAATATTTACTTATTATTTTGATTAGTTGATTTGATGTTGATTTGATGTTAGATATGCTCATTGCTCTGCAAATATCTTATCGGTAGCCACAAGCTTCCCCTTGTGTGGTGCAGTGGTTCAAACAGTGACAACTATGATGACAAAAGTAGTCATGGTGTCTTGAACCTAGGAATGAACCGTGGCCGGGGGGTAGCAGCATTGTTACATTACCATTTTAGTAATGCTTGATGCGACTCCCTATGAATCTTCCAGTTATTCAATGTGTGTCAAAATTAATACACTTTCTCATCTCTTTTCACTCCACAGAGGACACATGCGCTTATACATCATGTAGCCAGAATTATTTCATTTACGGAAAATTATCTACACAAGCTAACAGGGATCTTTAATGATACATTCCTTATGTCAGCAGGGAAGACAGCCACTCTGGGGCCCATGATGGGGGCACTTGGATGGCCTCCACGCCAATGTGAGTGACCGCCGGCCCTGTGGCTGGCGGCCTCCTGACCTGGAAGGCAGCAGAATGCTGCCCTTCTGACCTTGGGAGGCCTCACTTTAGAACCAGCTCACAAGTGACAGTAGCTGAGATTCTTTGGGGAGTTTGTTACCCCGAAACAACGAATATGTGCCGGTAAATTCTGCTTTTCTGAAAGTAACCCGGCAGAAAACTTTAGACTTTAGGAGGCTGTGTAATTGCAAGTCTTTCCTTAAAAAAAGGTTTCAAGAGTATCTTCACTTTTTTTTAGCGGTCATAGTTTTAAATCAAATACTATGTACCCAAACGATATTTCAACTTTTTTTTTTGCTCTGTTACTTTGACTCAGGAATGCTGCTGGAGACCCTAAGAAGAAGCCATACATTCTTCTGTTTAAGGGTAGTTGTCTAATGTTGATTTATCTTTGGATTTACTTCATTGTCTCGTGCTTATCACTGAGGGTAATTGTTTATTGTGAGCCTTACAGGAGAGTATTGGGAAAGCTTATGTTTGTCGTTTTAATATAAAATCAATATAGATACTGGAAAGAGAACTAGTAGCGTGCTAGAAGAGAAAAGAGATAGAGGTGAAATCAGAAAACACTGACTGAGCAAACTGTGATCTGTAGTCACCAAAACCCTCTAATCACTAATCTGGGAGCTGCTGAAATGCAGAGGTCCTTCTACACTTGACTGTGTATAGCCAGGAAGTCCTAGTCATAGCTGTCACCCTTGTAGAGTGAATGGCAGGGGAAATCAATAAAGGTGTAATGTGAACTACTGATTACAGACGTTACCTTTTCTCTTTGGGTTTCATGAGGGTGATGAAACAACATTTGGATTTCATTTAGATGCTATATCCTGTACAAAATTGGTGACTTCTAATTTAACATAAGCTCTAAAGATCTGCTTAAATCAAAGTAGAGAGATAGGTGATTGAATGTATTTTAGTATATCACATTGAGATGACCATTAAAGATTTTTTAAGAAAATAAACACCAGGACTGAGAAAGTTTTTGGTTTATTATTGGCTACCTTTTTTAGCATCAGTTCAAACAACACACACAGCTTAATATGCAATGACATAATCAAGTGGGTTACACTGCCAGTTTGTCAGTCTTTATATATACTACATTTAAAGAGAAAAGGGAAAGAACATATCAATTATTTTATCATTCATTCCAACAAATATTTGATTAATTCTTTATTCTTCACATCTAATTAATTCACTGGTCTAAGATAAGGCTCCCAGATTTAAGTGATGGTTTGAACTAGTGGTTTAATAATCCACCTAAATGTTAAATTTTTCAATTGCTAGGTAGTAAACAAAATTTAGGGAAAATGGTAGCAATCAAATAGAATTACCTTATAATATGAAAATAACGTCACTGCAAAGACTTGTTAGATCTATGGCCTTGTCCCTGTTCCTTCCTTCCTTCCTTCCTTCCTTCCTTCCTTCCTTCCTTCCTTCCTTCCTTCCTTCCAGCCTTCCTTTCTTGCTTCTCTCTCTCATCAGCATGTCAAGTAATTGGCGAAATTTATTTTACAGTCTACCTAACTAGATGACAGTGTCATATGTGTACAGAATACAAAAGAAGCAAAGTTAATTTATATTTATCCCCTTATTTAATGCAGAGGAAGGCTGTGGAGGGGCTGTTGCCCGGAACGGAGGCACCTCATTGATCTGTCTCCTACGAATTACGGCTGCAGGTGATAGATTTCTACTTTTAATGGTTGACTTGTTTTTACTTTTAACTTTTTATTTTGAAAGAAATCTTTGACTTTAAAATGAAGTTTTCCTGGAAAACTTTGGTCACATCAGGAGTAGATTTTGGTGGATTATTCATTGGTCTTCTGGGGGGGTCTTTCTGGTGTTAAAAGTTGTGTTCAACTTTCAGCTCCACTTTTCCTTATGTGTGGAGCCTTTGACAAGCTGCTTAACAACTCTGAGCTGAAGTGGCACCACCAGGAAATGATACTTAGCCCACAGAGAGCTGTGCACAATGCGTGAGAGCACAGACACAAACATCTTCAGCACAGCACCAGGCACATGACGAGTGCACACTGTGCGGTCAGTGTGGGCAAAGGAGCTCAACAAACTAAGTGAAAACAAAATAACCAAAGCATACATTCAAGTTAGTCAACTTATTTCTGACTTAGGCTATGTGAATATAATATGAAAACATTTCAGCAAAATGATGACACATGTCAGGGACATTAAGCTGTCTGTAATTTAGTAGAACATAGGGCACCAGGGTGCTGAGTTTTGCCTTTCTGGGCTAAATCCCTGTCTACAATACAACAAAAGTCTAATAGCTTTTCCCTTGTGGAATCTAAAGAAGGAGTTTCAGGTGGATAGTGAACTGTACGCCACTGCACCTACTCAAGGGAGATTCCCTGAACCTCCTATTGCCATAGACACATTGCTGTTCACCACTTCTTCCCTTTGGCTTTCCGTTTCGGGAGCAGCCAGCTTGCGAGCGAGCCCGATTGCTACAATTAACAGAATTAAATGGCTCGTTATGTTTTTATACAGTTCCACCCACGTCCTGCAGCGTTGCTCTAGCACGAGTCCCATGGAGGCTGTCCACCATGGGCACCTACTGAGACTCCCTCCACGCACCCGCTTCAGGGCGGCAATCAGAGAGGACGTGTATGCACAGAGAGCCCACAGGTGCCCAAGTGAGAGAGGAGCTACTCCCCAAATGTTGAGATCATTTCACAACCTGACTCGGGTCAGGGTGAAAGACTCAGAAATGGGGGCCAGAGGGAAACAACCCATTCTTAGCCATCTTGAAACACCAGGTGGGAGGAGGCTTATGAGCTGCAAGCTGGCAGAGGTGATGATTTTGATTGTTTTCAAAAGTGACATCGGATTGCTGAGATAAAGGGATGTGAGTCGATCTGCATCCGTCACTGAAATTATACAAATGACCAGCTCAGGCCTGCTGTGCTGTCACCCTGTGCTGCAGCCATCCTCTGAGCTAGATTCTGAAAGACAGTTGAGCTATTTTAAGAAAGGCTTCAAAGAATTCTCATTAGAATCCTAAAAGTGCAGGCACATCACCTAGCCTTCATGTGGAAACAGCAATGGCGGATGACAGAGACGTGTTGAGGAGGGGCATGTTTTAGTCAAGAGAATGGTTCCTTAGGAGAAAAGTCTCCTGGATTCTTGTCTAAACATTGTGTCAGAGCTTGTTTCCGCTCGGTGGCATTTGGTACATCTAAAAGTGAATGTGTAACTTTACACAAGTCTGGTAAGAACATCAGTTTTCCTTGCTCAATTCAATTTGCTCAGAGAGAGAAACTTTGAAATGATGCAAAACTGCTTAAAAGATGAGGCCTTTAATGAGTGACCAAGTTCATTCAAGCTAAGAGACACTGAATCATACGTAGGTATTTCCAACTGAAGTTCACAAGGGTGTTGATATGTTATAAGCATGGGCTACACACATGGTTCATTTTGGAAAAGGAGTAGGAAGAGCCTTCTTATCTCAAAGTTCATGTGTCAGTAACAGACAGCTTTGTATTTAATGAAGAGTAATATGTACTTTCAGCTTGCATCTGTTACTTTAGTACCACACCCACCTATGACTTTTTAAACAGTCACTGAGATTTCAATTATTCCTGTTCATTTTTAATTGGTTGGCACTGTTACTTCTTTATTTATACAGTAAAATAAATTGGGCATTTAGGAACTAACTATAAATTCTTTATTTCATGTTCATCTTCAGATTATCTTTATATTTTATCTTTTGCTAGCTCTTGAGTTAGGTAATCTTGACCTGTTGGTAAGAGAATTAATTTCTTTGTTGGAATAATGGTATTCACCATAAGTGGATAGTAACTTAGTGTCTGTAAAGTCAATATTACTCACTAGATGATAAATACTTAAGAAAATGTGCAAAGAAGATTTAAAGGATATAGTCATTTTGGGATCAAGTTTTGATTGTTTTCTTCCACACAAATATTGAGGTCTTAGTATGGCTAAGATATATATTACATGTATTCTTTAAATAGAGTCATTTAGAAATGGTAGTTTGAAAGTTAAAAAATTACAGTATTTTTCCCTTTAGAAAATGTTGTATGCCTATGCAAAAAGTGAACGTTAAGGCCAGACACCTTCTTGATAGAATCGAAGTGGACTCAGGCCCAAAAGTCTGAGACCAGAATAAAGAATCCTGCTTTTTCATTTGTGTGTTAATAGTGGCTCACATCTTTTGGACTGTGGTTGCTTTCTATAGAGGATTTAATGTCAAAATGAAATTTTAGGAAGGATTAAAAATAAATACAAAAATCAAACTTTGTTTTTTTGTATATTGATGAAATCTTAATACTTTAAACTATCCCCTGTATTTCTAAAAACTAATAGATCTTCCCATGACCGCAAGAGTTGGCAGTGTTGTGCTTTTTGAATCATGGAAACAAGATTAAATTATGATTGACGTTTTTGTTCTTACAATCTTTTGAAAAGTTATAGCTTATCACATGGTAGATATATAATGTCCTTATCAAGAACTCATTACTAACTAAAACATCATAATCTTCAAATGTCAGATAGAGACTACTGTTAGACATAGACTATCGACAGTGTTTAGGAAGTCAATGGAATATTCAAAATTTTACATCTTCCTTCGAGTCAGCCTCACCTCTAAGACAAAGGACAATACGTCATCACTTATACATGGTACTCGCTCAACTCTTAAAGGGTTATATGAAGGATCAAGCTGAGAAATGACTGAGAACTTACATGATTGAAGAGTGAAGGGGCCTGCTGCGTTCGTGTCGCTTGACATTATTATACTGTGATCTGTTATTTACTCATGGTTTCAAAGGCTTAGTTCAACTGAGAATTCAATTTCCAAAGATCAGTTAAAAGTTATCTTGGAACTAACGAAGCTAGTAACTCATGGTTCTGCACAGGAGTGAAGACTTTGTCAAAAATGACCATTTTTTTCTTCCACAATGAGGGTGGGATGTTGCACAACGTGCTGATAAGAAGAATGTCCTCTTGGAGCTTTACTAGTGACTAGGGAATCGTTCCACATCCCCACCAGGTGATTGGTTTTTCTTAGTGGAAATCTTGCTTGGAGGGTGAAACCATTGTGTACTAGGAAATATGTCTACCAATAAAAATTATTTATCTTTTAAAAATTGCTTTGGGGCTTTGTACCAAAAGAAGTCCTAGGTTGAGCCCACTGTCATTTTCTGTGGATGTCATCCTGGGGGTGGCAGTCTCTGGATGACACACTCATTACAGGTGATGGTTCTAGAACTTGATTATTTATAGTGACTTGGACAGTCCAGATAAATGAATGATTAGGTTAAACTGACCCTCTCATTCCTTTAAAGTGACTTCACTAATCTTTAATGTATCAGTTGGGTTAGTATAAAACCTGGGAAGGAAATTTAAGACATCTTCCACTGTGGTCAGGTTTGTTAGAATGGACGGATGAAAGTAATCATTTACATCTTTGATTTCCTGGGAAACATTGGCCAGTCTTGACAAGCCCTTTCTATTTAGGCTGCTTCTCTCTTCACTTGATATTCTGATAGCACCCCTGGCCAGGTTCCTGGGGGCACCAACTTGCAAAGTAGAGTGGTCTTGCAAGAGACAAGTGTTCTCAGTCTGCTGAGGCAGGATGATGGATTAGTGGACCAGTTTCTGACATCCCAAGTAATTACGATGCTTAAAGTATTTTAAGTAATTCCAGGTCTATAAAAAAAGTGATAATGCCTATATGCATACCCTATATATTTTATTACAAAAATATTGAAATAATCCATGAGTTATTCCACTCTGCACCAACTATAAAAAAATACTATCAAAGTTTGACCGGCACTTTTAATGCAACAAAAAGCACCATGACCAAGGACACTGAGAACAGAAAGCAGGGAATGTTACTTGCTGGACAGAGGTATTTAAAACCAGAAGCTTGTAAGAGTACGACTTTACAGATGATTCAAATATAAATCTTAGCTGGATATAGTGATAAGCCCTCAAGCAGTTCAGAGGGCCTCCTCGTAGCGTATTCACTGTATTTTATGCTCATACTTACTAAAGGACCCCAAAGCCTCTAAAAGACACATCACTTTGACCTTGGCTTGGGGATGGGTAAGTCTGTACACCGTGGAGAACTTGACTGTTCATCCTCTTGTCTGCTTTTGGGAGGCTCGTACCACATACTCTCAGTTGTTGGGGCTCCCATGTCAGTCCTGTGGTTGGATGGAGTTTGGCACTAGAAGGATGTGGCATGGCGTCTTCTGGAATCACACTTGCCCATGTGCACACTGGGTGAGCCACTCACTCGCATCAGAGCAGCCACTTGCGACCGACCTGTTTCTTCCCCTTACATTCCAGGGTGAGCTGCACCTACCTGGGAATTGGATTCTCATTTTGCCTCCCCCAACTCTCTCTTTGTGTGTGTATTAAAATTTGCAATTGAATACTGAATCATGATTATCATTTCATTTATGTCACGAAGTTATCGAGCTCCTTGGTCTTGTTGAAAGCTATACATGTGCTGCATAGGATTTCTGTCATAAAAGATGTTCTCAACTGAGAATTGAAAATAAGAAACAAATCCGGAAATGTGTAGAAAATGAACCATTCCATCAATGCTCATACACGTGTAAACACACTTGAGTTTGCTGTCCACTGGGTGAGCTTTTTCACACATGGTATTGGCTTCCAAATGAGACAATGGTTTATGATTTCTTTTCTAAGGAGTATTAGTTTTTTCCTGGAGTCTTGAGGGATACATTTTCTCTCTCTTTATTCTTATATTCCTGTGGAAATCAGAGCTTTGAGTTAAAAAAAATGCCTAAGCTATTTTAACAGAGGACTAGTGTGTGTGTGTGTGTGTGTGTGTGTGTGTTAGTGAATGTATGAATATATCTTTATGCAAAAATCAATAAACTCCATCAAAACACCCTATTGACTGGAGACATTTTCCATAATAATAGTACCCTCGGATGCGCTCCCAGGCTTCAGGAGGAGTTGGTAGCAACAGTCTTAGGAAACTGGTGTTGGCTCCTTCAGGTGGAGAAAGAGGCTCTCAGCGCTGCTAGTTTGAAAGGAGCCCGGCAATAGGCAGTCAGCTGATGGAAGATCAATGCACAATGATGAGGATGGTCAGACTGAGAACATCACGCTCGTTGCCCTACTTAGGATGAAATGTCGTCATGGCCACAGCCCCTCCGTCACCCCTTCCTCTGAACAAAGCGGCTCTGGCAGTCCTTTCATTTTATAAAGTGGTTTCATATTCCAGCCGCTCCTGAATAAGGGCATCGTCTTTGTACTGCAGCCGTGGAGGAGATGGGGAACATTCAAAGGCTAAAATGGCCTTTCGTAGGCTTCGGTCCAACACGTGTCTCTCCCAGGCTGGGTACCTATTCCTGAACAGGTCAATTTTAATGACCGACTCTTCAATCCGCGGTGGGCGAGACGATGGGGTGGACGGGGCGGTGGGCCGCACCTGGAAGACAGGCACACACCCATCGCGCTCCGCGAACTTCTGATCCCGCTCGCTGCCGACGCTGCGGTTGTTGGAGATGGAGCGGAGGGTGCTTGTGGCCACTTCTGGAGGCAGAGAGAAGGCAGCGGCGGGGTCCTCACAAGCACAACTCGGGGACTGCCCAAATCTGGGCCCATTGGGGTGAAAAAAGGCGTAATACATCAGCATGAAAACCACGCCAGTGAGAAAGCTGCTGAACACCACGCAGAGCGCCGGGATGGCAAATGCATCTGCTATCTGGGGAGCCTTGTACAGGTACCAGAGCGCACTCAGCGCTGTGTTTTCCAGAAGGATCACAAAGTAGTAAATGAACAGCCTGCAGCGTGTCCTGCCCTCCTTGACGTTGAACCAGCTGAAGATGTAGATGATCCCCACCACCATGTCGAACACAATCTCTTCCCACTTGGTGATACAGAACTCCGTCTCACAGTGGACGATCCAGAAGGTCATGATGCACCAGTGGAGAACGATGAAGATACCAAAGTACAGCTGGAAAACGGAGGCGAAGAGCGCGAAGGTGATGACTCGGGCGGCGATGGTGAAGAAGTGCCAGCAGAACTGGATGATGACGGCCATGTAGCTGATGGGCTTCTTATCGTCTCTCGAGTCCCGCAGGGCCTTCTGGTAGGAGGCCAGGGCCCATGCCAGGGAGACGAGGGAGGCTGCCGCTGTGAAACCTGTGGAGGGAAATGGAAGACACTTGGTCAAAAGCCAGATTTGGTGACACCGCTGGAAGGCAAATTCGGTGACACTGCTGGGATAGCACGGCTTTAAAATTAAGGTTCTTCATCTCTATGTTTTAATTTGACCCCCCATTTAGATGGGGTTCCAGTCACTGGTTTATGCAGAGCAAATCACATGCAGAAGGGGTGAATCTAATGGGAATGCTACTCAAAATTATTGTGGGTCTGACACTGACAGAGGCAGTAGGATTTAGCTTTCTGTGCACAAAATGGATCCAAGAGGTAGGTTTTGTTTTGTTTTTCGTTTTTAAATAACCACAGACTAGAAGTTGAAAAAACTGGGTTGCTGTTTCAACTTGACTACTTAGTACCTGCATGACCTTGGACAATCTCTGACACTGGAGACCTCATGTCTGAAGCTGGCCCGCTCCAAGGCCCCCTATTAACTTGGAGATTTTATGGTGGAAAGGGTCACAGTATCGCAGGAAGCTGGAAGGGCCAGCTGGCTTGCCTTTCTGCTTTCCAGAAAGAATAAACATAGTTCATCCGCAAAACAGAGATTTGTCCTTCTTTAAAGTAAGGAAAGTCGATAGGATAACTTTGGCAATGTTTCGTGTTGGTCCTTGGTTGGCAGTTTGTCCTAACGTAACCCAGCCCGCTCTCTGCGGCTTGTCTGTGTCTGCTGCTTCCTTCAAAGCACCAGTGTCCACTTGCGGTCGTTCATCTCTTAGCTTTCCACTAATCAGAGGTTGTATTGAAATCATTTTTCAGGTACTTCTCTTTTCTCACTTTATCAGCCTCATTTAATCAGTATTTCAGCTAAAGTAGGTTTTTAATCTTTAGAAAACACTTTTATTGCTTTATAGTCAAAGAGCATGTCTATGGCCCAGATACACATATAGGGCTCATCTAAAGCACACCGGCCTCTTGGGAGAGAGCTCTGCGGCGACCTCTGCTTTGCCACTAGCCTATCATATCAGTCTCCGCCACAGCTAGTTCATGTAAGCAGCTGTGCCAAGACAAACCAGCACTAAACAAGGTCTCGTGTACTTTAAAGTTCAGCTGGCCTTTTCTTCATCAAATCTATCATTACTCGTAAGGCAGCTGCATTGTGCTCTTTCATCCTCTTTGGGGATAACACAAGATGAGTTGACTGCAAAGAGCTTAGGATAAAATCAATATATTTTTTTTAATTATGGAGAAAAGCTATTGTTTACCATCCTTCAAAAATAAATTTAAAACAATGATTCCTGTGGAAAAGAGCCACATAAACTGATACAAAAATTCAACTCAGTAATTATTTCTTAAGCATTCCTCTTGATTAAGGTGAACTCCAAAAAATAATTTTTGAATGAAAAAATAAATTCCAAGAGACACTTCTCCTACTTGCTACCAATGTAAGTAGCAGAATGCCCAGACACGGGCCCTGAGCTCTTCAGAGGTTTTTCTGACTAGCACAAAAGCATTCCTTGCTATATGTCACGGATAGCTAGAGATTGGTGACATTTCTGGGTTAGTCAGAGGCCAGTACATGCAGCAGTTTATAATAATTGAATTTTGTTATGATGGAAAACAACATCAATTAAGAAGCAAATTCAGGAGTGAAAAGAGAGTGAAGAGGTAGTATTAAACTATACAGAAAGAAAGCAAGGGGATGGAAGTAAAAGGTAACAGAGTAGTGACCATGCAGACTATATATTTATGATCAATTTGGGATCAGTAAAACATGGTGGCATTTTAATCTCACAACCTTGGTATGGCATACAAGCAGCAAATGCCTTGTCCTTGTCTGTACCACTTGGGACTAGCAGCCTCTAGAATAGAGGATGCTCTTTAAGCTTTTAAGCATGGCTTCTTCAACTTTGGTGCTTTGGAAGACCACGGTTTTGAATCCCACTGAGAAAAGCTGTTGAAAGGTCAAAGGAATTCAGAGGAAAAGAACAGAGCTAAGCAACTGACGAAATGTCTCTTCTTGATACTGCTATACCAGTCTACAGCGATCATCTAGAAATTATTGAATGTCTTATAAAAGAATTCATTATCCATGTGGGATTAACTGTAGAGCAGGTAGTGTGCGATCACAGGGAAGAGCTTGCGGCCTTCACAGAGTGAGAACTGTTGCCAGGCTCAGTCACAGAACAGAGCTGTGGAAGTAAGTGCCAACAGAAGACATTCCTGCAGAATTCAGAGGAAAAGGCCAAAGGAATTAATAAAAGAGGAGAAAAAGAGATGTAGGTGCCCTGCCCAGGAGATTTAATCTACTCATTATAGAAGTACCTGAAACAGAGGACAAAGTAAATGAAGCCAAAATAATAATTTAGGAAGAACCGAAGAAAAATTTCCAGAGTTGAAGAATGAAGTAGGCCAGCAAATGGAGAAGGCTCATGGGGTACTTTTAAAATATTTTGAGAAGAAAGCAACACCCAGACATAAAATGTCAAGGATAAAGAAAAGAATTTGCAAGTATCCAGACAGAGAAGCCAGGTTACCACGAAAGGGGCAAAAGTCAGGCTGACCTCAGATTTTTCTCTTGCAGTTCTAAATTTCAGAAGACGACGGAACAATATCCATAGAGTTTTAAGGGAAAATAATTTTGAACCAGGTATTATACCTTGCCCAGCCAGTATTTGTGTATGAAGGCAACCGGAAGACATTCTCAGATACTAAGGGATTAACAAACTGTATTGACTAGGAATCTTCTCTGCAAATTTTGCTGAATGATTTACTGCAGCCAACAGAAAAGTTAAAAATAGCAGGGAGCTAACTGTATGAAAGATCTGTTGGATAAAACTAGTTAAGAAGGATGAGGTCTAAAACTATTACATATAGGGTAATAAACCTAAATGCAAAATACCATGGTACCTTGGTTTATGAACTTAGTTCATTCCATGATTCTGGAAAAGATGGCTGCAGTCTTGTTTGTCACCTGCTGCAGAGTTTGAAAACAAAAACAAAATTTTGCCAAAGTTTTTGTTTGAGAACCAAATTGTTTGCAAACAAAACTATTCGTGAACTGAGGTACCACTGTAGATTTGTAGGCTCAATCTAAAATTTTCAGTTTATGTCATTTTTAAACTATCACAGTGCATGCCAAATATGCAGTGTATTGGGCAAATAAATACTGTTTTATTTTCGCCATATAATATTTTAAAAATGCATGTAGTTAAGCCAAATTTGTGTTATATAAAAACACTTTGTTACCATGGACAGGACAAGTAAAGACATTCTAAATATTAAATCTGACAAAATTGGGAAAATGGTACAATTTTATTTCCTTAAAAAAACGAGCAAACTCATAATGTTAAAACTGATAATATATGGAGAAAATTTCCAAAACACTGGTTTGAAAGCAGATGATATGTTTCAAATACTGAATTGGGAAACCAGTAATTACTGCATCAGATGGAGGTCAGTTTGTAACTGAGTTGTGGATGAAAAGAGATTATATACATTTCAAGCTTCTGAAATTGGAAACAAGTGAAAAATCAGGAAAAGGTAGCAAAAGAAAAATACCAAGGAAGTGCTAAAATCTGTATAAAAGTTATTAACAGAGCTATAGGTGAATTATACAAGAAATTCAGAGGAGATTTAATGCCAATTCTTGTCAAACTCTTCAATGATACTGAAAAAGAAGCAATTCTCCCTAACTCATTTCCAGAGGCAGGTATTATACTGATACTAAAAGCAGAGAAAGACCCAACCAAGAAAAAGAATTAAAGGCCAATCTCTGTAATGAATATGGATGTAAAGATACTCAATAAAATATTAGCAAACAGAATGCAGCTAATCATCAAGACAATACACCATGACCAAGTGGAGTCCATCCCAGTGATGCAGGGATGGCTCAATATACACAAATCAATTAATGTAATACACCATATCAATAGAGCCAAAGACAAAAACTACATGATCATCTCAATAGATGCAGAAAAAGGTCTTGACAAAGTCCAGCATTCATTCATGATAAAAACCCTACAGAAAATAGGTAGAGATGGTCTTTATCTCAATCTGATCAAAGCTATCTATGACAAACCAATAGTCAACATCATACTAAATGGACAAAAACTGAAAGCTTTCACTTTAAAATCAGGAATAAGTCAAGGATGCACACTGTCACCACTCTTATTCAACATAGTTCTGGAAACATTAACCTGAGCAATTAGACAAGAGAGAGATATAAAAGAAATAAGGATAGGAAAGGAAGAAGTGAAATTACTTTTTTTGTAGATAACATGATACTCTACATAGAAGACCCCCAAAGCTCCATCAAAAGACTCCTAGAATTAATCAGCAAATTCAGTAGCATAGCTGGTTACAAAGTCAATACTCAAAAACCAATAGCATTCTTATACACAAGCAACAAACACACTGAGAGAGAAATAACTTTCACAATAGCATCCAAGAAACTGAAATACTTAGGAATCAATCTACCAAAAGAAGTGAAAGATCTTTATAGTGGAAATTACTGTACTCTGAGAAGGCAGATTGAAGAGGATTTCAGAAAATGGAAAGATATTCCTTGCTCATGGATTGGAAGAACCAACATTGTGAAAACGGCCATACTCCCAAAAGTGTTGTACAAATTCAGAGCAATCGCAATTAAGATACCATCAGCATACCTCACAGATCTATAGAAAACATTTCTAAAATTCATCTGGAACCAGGAGAGACCCAGAATAGCAAAAGCAATCCTGGGCAACAAAGACAAGTTAGGTGGCATCACAATCCCTGACTTGAAATTGTACTACAAGGCCATTGTGATAAAATCATCAAGGTATTGGCAAAAAAACAGACCTGAGAATCAGTGGAACAGACTGAAAGGTGAAGTCATAACCACAAACACACTCAGCCAACTTATTTTTGACAAAGGGGCCAAACAAGTTCATTGGAAGAAAGGGAGCCTCTTTAATAAATGGTGCTGGAGAAAACTGGCTCACCACATATCAAAGACTGAATCTAGACCCATGTCGATCACCATGCACCAAACTCAAATCAAAGTGGATCAAAGATTTAAATAATAAAACAAAAACACTAAATCTACTGGAAAAGAAAGTAGGTAAAAATCTTGATGATATTGGGATAGGCAAAGAGCTCACGAACAAAAACCAAACGGCCTGAGAAATACTTCAAAGAATCAACAACTGGGATCTCATCTTATTGAAAATCTAGAGAACTCACCAACAGAGTAAAAAGAAAACCCACAAATTGGGAAAAAATTTTAGCTGACTGTCCCTCAGACAAAGGACTTCTATCTAGAACATATAAAGAACTAAAAAAGAAATCAGCCCTCCCCTCAAATTTAAAGACCCAATTCAAAAATAGGCATCTGAGATGAATACACACTTCCCAGATGAAGAAATATAAATGGCAAATAAATACATGAGAAAATGTTCAACATCATTAGTCATTTGAGGAATGCAAATTAAAACAATGATGAGATTCCATCTCACCCCAGAGAGAATGGCTATCATCAGGTAATCAACCAATAACAAATGCTGGTGAGGCTGTGAGGAGAAGGAACTCTTCTCTATTGTTGCCGGGAGTGTAGACTGGTGCCACCACTGTGGAGATAAGTCTGGAGATTCCTCAGGAAACTCAGATTAGAGGTCCCATTCAACCCAGCTATCCCTCTGCTGGGTATTTTTCCAGAAGAACTACAAACATCATACCACAGTGATATATGTGCACCCATGTTTATAGCTGCTCAATTTATAATAGCTAAATCATAGAAGCAACCCAAATGCCCATCACCTGAGGAATGGATAATAAAGATGTGGTATTTTTACACAATAAAATATTACTCAGCTATAAAAAAGATAAACTTGAGGCTTGCATAGGTAAATGGATGCAACTAGAGTCCATACTCATAAGTGAAATAAATCAGACCTACATATGTAAATACTGTATTGTCTCACTAGTGTAGGAACCTGAAAGAGTAAATAAAATCTGAAAGGTATACTAGATATTGTGAAAGGGAAAGAAACTGTTCAAAAGAAGGGAACAACTGGGATGAGGGAAAAGAGAAAAAGAAAGAAGGGGAAAATATATATATATATCTATGTACACACACAGGGTAACTGAGAGAGTCGTACTACCGCTTCTATTGCTTTATTGAAAGGAACAGTTAATGCTTAATTATTTGAAGAATCTTAAATGCTTATATTTGTTTAGCTGAGTAACCAATTTGAAGATAACAATATATAATGCAATATCCACTGTTAATTTCCTATCACCTTGTCTGAAACTCTGTATTCCTTCTATTTTTGGGTGTTGTTTATGTCTGTTTGTTAATGTGTTTTTGTTCTTTATCTTTAAAAATAAAAAATAAAATTAAAAAAGAAAGAATATATGTAGCTGAAAAAAAAAAAAAAAACTTCCAAGCAGGCCTTCCTCTGCCAATATGCTGGAACCCTTCCGCCCAGCCCCCTCCGCGCCTCCTCCTTCTCCCAGCCCTCGGGCATAGCGCCATCTGCAGGGAGATGACTGCATTGTTGGTCGGACACTGGCAAACCAAGAGGCCCAACAGAGGAGGGAAGTCTGTTCCTGCCAGTTTGCACCCAAGATCTGAGGCTGTTTTCCAAAGACGTGGAAAAAAGCTCGGGTTGAGCAATTTGCAATCTGAAAATTCGAAATCTGAAATACTCCAGAATTCAAAACTTGTTTTGTGCCCACATGATACCACAAGTGGGAAATTTGTGAGGGGTTGCAGATGTGCTAACAACATTGTAAAAAATTACCTTTGGTCTGTGTGGAAAGGTGTGTATGGAGCATAAATGAATTTTATGTTTGACTGGAGTCCTGCCTCCAAGCTACCTAATTATACCCATGGAAATATTCCAAAATTGCAAACAAAATCCGAAATCTGAAACACTTGTAGTTCTGAGCTTTTTAGAGGAAGTAATCTTAATTTGTAGTAACAGATTTTAAGTACACAGCAGCACAAGATGACATGAAATGTTATAAGATGTAAAAGAATAGGGAAATTAGCATCATCCAAATTCTCCTGTAATTTTTAGCCCTTATGTTTGCATGTCCTAGAAAAGAAATTCAGTCCCTGGTTGACATTCTGGAATTTACGATTATATCCTGGCATTAGAAAAGCAAGCAAAGCCCCTGCTGTCAGGTGTGCTTTCTACAGACGCATCTTACAGCTAAAATAACATTCAACGAAAAGGAATCTCATATCCTTCCTGCCTGCCCTTTTTATAAATGTTCGGTTTTACACTAATCAGAATTTCTTTCCTTCATTTGATTATGATTTTTTTTTAAATTGTGTTTAGCAATTAACTTTTGGAAGGCAAATTCACCTCTGAACAGAAATATCAGGGCTACTTTAGAATCTAGAACTTCCCCTTCCTCTCCCTAATCCACCTCTAATACTCCTGTTTCATCAATTATAATTCCAAAATCAATTACAAACTCACACCTGCCAAAAAACACTGAGGTCTTTTGTCCTCTGTCTAAATAATATCAGCTTGGTTGTTTCCAGGCCAACATGGACTCCCTCAGCAGGGCACTGCCTCACTCCTGGGCATGGTTCTCGGGAACGTCTGATGTCTGATGGCGCAGAACACAGAGCTCTGAGAACTCCTTTAGATAACAAGGTACATTTTAAGTTGTTGTTTAAAAATAACTTCACACTTACAGAAAAATTGTACAACTAAAATTAGCGTACCGAGCACCTGTATATCTTTCACATGTTATTCTAATCCACCTTCAATATTGTAGTTTCATCAATTGAGCTTTTCACGTTTTTTTTTTTTTTTTTTTTTTTCACTCTGGTACAGAATTAAGTCTGGACTAAGAAATTAGTTTTAGTTGCTATACCAATTTAGTTTTCTTTAATCTGGAATATTTCCACAGACGTCCTTTGTCTTTTACGACATGAACATTCTTTGAGAGTAGAATGCCTCAAAAATGGAAAACAGTGCTCTTCGCGTTTGGTTTGTGTTTTCTTTCCTCATGGTTAAATACAAGTTCTGCATCTCAGGCAGAGATTATGTATATGACATTAAGCAATATTAAAATACGAAAACGTAAAAATTCTTTCAGCATTCCCAGGACATAAATAATACATTGTTTTGGGTTTTCTTTCAAAATAATTAATAGCGTATCACTTATGAAAACTTTTAAGCTCAAAATACAAATACAACTAGAGGGGATTCAAAAGGTTTTATTATTTCTTAAAATATTAAATAGATGATTAGACCTGTGAGATTACCAAGTGCAATGATCTCATTTTATAGAAGAGAAATGGATTCTCACTTTTAAGAGCGTAAATAATTTATCTTCCCTCCTTCCTGCCTTCTACTTGTCTCAGAGGAAAATCGTCCTTAATCTATTTCAAAGCTCACCTTCCTGTTTCCTCCAGAAAGGACCTGATCAGTTCTTGCCTCTCTGTACATCTCCACTTCCTCCCCATGAGCTCCTTTCCTGGGGCCTCACAAGCCCGTAGCGAGCTGCCGTTCACCCAGGAAACATCACCCCCTTGACTTCATCCCGTCTGCTTCACTTTAGCTTCACACCTGTTTTCCCTCCTCTTCTTTGTTTTCTCAAGTCCTCATTTTCTCCGCCAGCTCCTGAGCTATTGGTGTTGGGCTGGCTCGAGCACCGGGTCCCCTTCCCTTCCCAGTGAGTGGGCGGCCCACTCAGCCCCAGGCCTTGATCCTCCACCTGCACCACCAGCCCATGCCCACCCTGACAGCAGCCCTTTGCCCCGCCAGAACGGAGGAGGAGCCACCTGTTTCCTCAAGGCCGCATCGGGAAGCAAGCTGTAGGGGACAACTTCTGCTTGCTGCGGAGAGATTCATGGCTTCCTGTTGTTGTTGTGATGCTTTCTCAGAGCGAGAGGGAACATGAATCTCTCAGTAGGCTGCCACAGTCCTAAGAACAGGGTTTATGTGCAGCTTTATTGAACTACCGCGTCGCAAACCACCAGATCCACTGGTCCATAACGCGTGCCATCCTGGTTCTTCCCCTGTGCCACCCGAATGAGACCATCTAATCCAGGTGTCCTTGCTTTCTTGCTACAGCCCAGACAGTCAGTCTAACTTTGGGAACAACAGTCCAAAGACCACAAAGTTGGTATGACAGTTTATTCCGTACGTACCTAGGGGTGTGTGTGTGTATGTGTGTGTGTGTATATATATATTCCCTCTCTGTAGATGCAGGTTGGTAAGTGATACAACACCCTTTCAAATGTTATAACCTCTAAACTAGCAGGAGGCTACTTCTAGCCCTCTAATTTGTGCCTTTGAATTATTGAAGACACTGCTTAGTAAGCCAGAACATAGTTCCTCAGAAGATGTCTATGGTGCTTGTTTGCTTTGAATAAAGATTTTTCAGAATAAAGGGTATGGATCTAATGCTAGCTGGTCGGCTAATTAACATTTCAAAGGAAGCTGATAGAAATCGATATTATGCAGGCCAAGCGAACACCAACGTTTTAAATTTCTGCGCTCTTTTCTTTTGCTTCTTATGCGGCTTTTGTTCCCCTTGAGAAAGTCTCTCCTCATATTTTTCCTCCTTTCCCTGTATTCTCTTCTCTTTACCTCTCAGCCTTTCCTGTCCTTCTTTGCTCCCACTCTGCTGTTCATTCTCCGCATTTTCTGCTTGCATTGAACATAATTTGGAGTTGAGTCGTTTATAAAGAAATAGTCGTAGTATTGAAATAAGGTTTGATGTTCCCAATAGCTGATCCCAAAACTGTTCTGAAAGCTCAAATAAAGCTTAAAATAAGGAAAGAGTATCATTTATTTAAAAGTTAATGGCCTGTGATACGGCGTGGCCACAGCTGGACCCCTGTTATCGTTTACGTATGAAGTGTCCCCGGAAGATCTGTGCACCGAGGGCTTTGTCTCCGGCGCGGCTCTGCCAGAGGGGACATGGCGAGGGGGCTGCGTGCAGCAGGAGGGCACCGGCCTGGTCCCTGAGTTAATCCAGGGATGAGTCGTGAACTGAACGCGCTGTGAGGGGAGGGCCTGGTCGGAGTGGGCGGGCCCCTGGGGGCCCACAGGAGAGCAGGAGAGCAGCTTTCTTCGTCTGTGCTCTTCTGCCAGGGTATTTCTCCTGTGGAGCCAGCCGACATGAATTGGAACCTCTGGAACCAAGAACCAAAATCAACCTTTCCTCCTTGAAGCTGCTCTTCCCAGGCTTTGGCCACAGAGACAAAAGCTGACGATCAGCCCCCAAAGGCTCATGTGTTCGAAGCTCGGCCGCCTGTGTGCTGAGGTTGCGGTGGTAGAACCTTCAGCAGGGCGAGCCTTGTGGTGAGGTTAGGACATGGGACTCCATTCTCAGGGAAGGATGAGTGCCCTCAGGAGGGTGGGTCAGGGCTCATGCCACTGGGTCACTTTTATAAGTGAGCTGGCACCCCCTGAATCCCTCTTCCTCGTGTGTCACTCACCTCTCTCACACATGCCCCTGACATTGTGATGCCATCTGCCTCGTCAGAGCCAAGCAGATGCTTCTGAATTTCCAGCCCCATGAATCAGATAAATCTCTTTTCTGTTTTTTTTTGTGGGACGGCCGATTAATGCAAGTCCTTGCACATACTAGGCAAGTTCTCTGACACTGAGCTACATCTCAGCCCTAAGTCTGTTCTCTTGGTATAATACCCAGATTTTGAGGAATCTCTGTACTGATTTCCACAGTGATTGTACTAGTTTACATTTTCACTAATAATGTAGAGGTGTTCTTTCTCCATATCTTGCCAGGCCTTGTTTTTTTGCCTTCTTGATGATGGTAACCATTTTGATGGGAATTAGCTATACTTCCTCTGGGCATATTGCTGAAAGAGTTAAAGACATAAGACTATAAAGCTACAGTCACACCCAATTTTGTAGCAGTGCATTTCACAGCAGCTAAGCTCTGGAAATAATCTAGATATCCAACAGACAAATGGATCGAGCATATGCAACATCTATCTATCTATCCATTTATCTATCTATGAATATTATTTAGTCATAAAGAATAATATAATCATGCCATTTGCAGGAAAATGGGTGGATCTTGACATCATAATGTTAAATGAAATCAGCCAGACACAGAAAGTTAAATCACATGGATTCTCTTTATGAGAAACCAAAAATATAAATTAATTAAAGAGTAAAATAAACAAGGATGGTAAGAAATAATGGACAAAGACTGTTTGGAAAAAGGGGAGAGGATACTGGGAAGTGGAGAGGGGGATATTTAGAGAGGGGAGCTAAAGGTATCTATATGTATATACATATATTGGTCAAATTATATGTATGCATCTAGATTTTATATATAATTATATATAACCAATATACATATATATGTGTATATGGCAATACCCCGGTTCATGAATGCTTCCGTGTGCAGATAATTCACTGGACAAACTAGAAGCATTCAGCAAAATTTTGCTTCCATTCGGGAGCTCTGCACTTGGTGCTGAACGTGACCTGGGCCGTCTCCCCTGCAGAACGTGAACGTGGACATCTCCAGAATTGTGGATGAGTTAAGTTCGTGAACCCAGGCATCGCTGCATATATAAAATTTGATTGATATATATATATATATATAATATATATATCAATTCCCCCAAATAAATGCAATTATTACGTATCACAAGTATCTAAGAACGAAAATGTACCCAGCTTGATGTACAGTAGATCCCTAACTCACAAACATTCCAGGTATAAGTTTTCACAGACAGGAACAGACCTTGCATTGGAGACACTCATAGATGTGGACAAATCACGGAAGTAGCTCACATCCCTACCACTACCATTTTAAGGTCACTGTAAAAATAAAAATAGTTTATTTACA